>NC_133327.1:476575440-477175440 GCF_042186555.1 Aquarana catesbeiana
TAAAATTATTTTTCTACATTATTATGGGTGGAATATTGTTTATAAATATACATAGGAACCTATTTAACCCATTTCTGATAAGAATATGCATATAAATATTTTTCTACATGGGGTTTATGGGTGGATTATTGTTTATAAATATACATAGTAACCTATTTAACCCATTTCTGATAAGAATATGCCTATAATTATTTTTCTACATGGGGATTATGGGTGGAATATTGTTTATAAATATACATAGTAACCTATTTATCCAATTTCTGAAAAGAATATTCATATAATTACTTTTCTACATGGGGATTATGGGTGGAATATTGTTTATAAATATGCATAGGAACCTATTTAACCCATTTCTGATAAGACTATGCATATAATTATTTTTCTGCATGGGGATTATAGGTGGAATATTGTTTATAAATATACATAGGAACCTATTTAACCCATTTCTGATAAGAATATGCATAAAATTATTTTTTTACATGGGGTTTATGGGTGGAATATTGTTAATAAATATACATAGCAACCTATTTAACCCATTTCTGATAAGAATATGCATATAATTATTTTCTACATTGGGACTATGGTTGGAATATTGTTTATAAACATAGATAGGAACCTATTTAACCCATTTCTAAAAAAATATGCATATAATTTTTTTTCCACATTGGGATTATGGGTAGAATATTTTTAATAAATATACATAGCAACCTATTTAACCCATTTCTGATAAGAATATGCATATAAATATTTTCTACATTGGGACTATGGGTGGAATATTGTTTATAAACATAGATAGGAACCTATTTAACCCATTTCTAATAAGAATATGCATATAATTATTTTTTTTTACATTGGGATTATGGGTGGAATATTGTTGTTAAAGATATATAGGAATATATTAAGCCTATTTCTGATATGAATATGCATAAAATTATTTTTCTACATTGGGATTATGGGTGGAATATTATTTATAAGTATACATAGGAACCTATGTAACCCATTTCTGATAAGAATATGCATATAATTATTTTTCTACATGGGGATTGTGGGTGGAATATTGTAGTTAAACATAAATATTAATATATTAAGTTTATTTCTGATATGAATATGGATAAAATTATTTTTCTACATTATTATGGGTGGAATATTGTTTATAAATATACATAGGAACCCATTTAACCCATTTCTGATAAGAATATGCATATAATTATTTTTCTACATGGGAATTATGGGTGGATTATTGTTTATAAATATACATAGGAACCTATTTAACCCATTTCTGATAAGAATATGCATATAATTACTTTTCTACATGGGGATTATGGGTGGAATATTGTTTATAAATATACATAGGAACCTATTTAACCCATTTCTGATAAGAATATGCATAAAATTATTTTTCTGCTCGGGGATTATAGGTGGAATATTGTTTATAAATATACATAGGAACCTAATTAACCCATTTCGGATAAGAATATGCATAAAATTATTTTTCTACATGGGGATTATGGGTGGACTATTGTTAATAAATATACATAGCAACCTATTTAACCCATTTCTGATAAGAATATGCATATAATTATTTTCTACATTGGGAGTATGGGTGGAATATTGTTTATAAACATACATAGGAACCTATTTAACCCATTTCTAATAAGAATATGCATATAATTATTTTTCTACATTGGGATTATGGGTGGAATATTGTTGCTAAAGATACATAGGAATATATTAAGCCTATTTCTGATATGAATATGCATAAAATTATTTTTCTACATTGGGATTATGGGTGGAATATTGTTTATAAATATACATAGCAACACATTCAATCTATTTCTGATAAGAATATGCATAAAATTATTTTTCTACATGGGGATTATGGGTGGAATATTGTTTTTAAATATACATAGGAACCTATTTAACCCATTTCTGATAAGAATATGCATATAATTATTTTTCTACATGGGGATTATGGGCAGAATATTGTAGATAAACACACAAAGCAACATATTAAACCTATTTCTGATGAAAACACGCATATCATTATTTCTAAATGTGGATTATAGGTGGAATATTGTTTATAAATATACATATTAACTTATTTAACCCATTTCTGATAAGAATATGCATATAATTATTTTTCTACATGGGGTTTATGGGTGGAATATTGTTTATAAATATAAATATAAACATATTAAACCTATTTCTGATAAGAATGTGCATATAATTATTTTTCTACATTGGGATTATGGGTGGAATATTGTTTATAAATATACATAGCAACCTATTTAACCCATTCCTGATAAGAATATGTATATAATTATTTTTCTACATGGGGATTATGGGTGGAATATTGTTTATAAAATTACATAGGAACCTATTTAACCCATTTCTGATAAGAATATGGATATAACTATTTTTCTACATGGGGATTATGTGTGGAATATTGTTTATAAATATACATAGTAACCTATTTAACCCTTTTCTGAAAAGAATATGCATATAATTATTTTTCTACATGGGGATTATGGTTGGAATATTGTTTATAAATATACATAGAAACATATTAAACCTATTTCTGATATGAATATGCATATAATTATTTTTCTACATTTGAATTATGGGTGGAATATTGTTGATAAATTTACATAGGAACCTATTTAACCCATTTCTGATAAGAATATGCATATTTTTTTTCTACATACTGATTTGGGTGAAATATTGTAGTTAAACACAAATAGGAATATATTAAACCTATTTCTGATATGAATATGCATATAATTATTTTTCTACATGGGGAACATGGTGGAATATTGTTAATAAATATACATAGCTAAATATTACACCTATTTCTGATAAGAATATGCATATAATTTTTTTTCTACATGGGGATTATGGGTGAAATATTTTTAATAAATATACACAGGAACCTATTTAACCCATTTCTAATAACAATATGCATATAATTATTTTTCTGCATGGGGATTATAAGTGGAATATTGTTTATAAATATACATAGGAATCTATTTAACACATTTTTGATAAGAATATGCATATAATTATTTTTCTGCATGGGGATTATGGGTGGAATATTGTTTATAAACATAGATAGGAACCCATTTAACCAATTTCTGATAAGAATATGCATATTGTTATTTTTCTACATTGGGATTATGGGTGGACTATTGCAGATAAACATACATAACAACATATTAAACCTATTGTTGATATGAATAGGCATATCATTATTTTTCTACATGTGAATTATGGGTGTAATATTGTTTATAAGCATACATAAGAACCTATGTACCCATTTCTGAAAAAAATATGCATATAATTATTTTTCTACATGGGGATTGTGGGTGGAATATTGTAGTTAAACATACATAGGAATATATTAAGTCTATTTCTGATATGAATATGCATAAAATTATTTTTCTACATGGGGATTATGGGTGGAATATTGTTTATAAATATACATAGGAACCTATTTAACCAATTTCTGATAAGAATATGCATATAATTATTTTTCTGCATGGGGATTATAGGTGGAATATTGTTTATAAATATACATAGTAACCTATCTAAACCATTTCTGATAAGAATATGCATAAAATTATTTTTCTATATGTGGATTATGATGGAATATTGTTTATAAACATAGATAGGAACCCATTTAACCAATTTCTAATAAGAATATGCATATAATTATTTTTGAATATTGAGATTATGGGTGGAATATTGTAGTTAAAGGTACATAGGAATATATTAAGCCTATTTCTGATATGAATATGCATACAATTATTTTTTCTACATTGGGATTATGGGTGGAATATTGTTTATAAATATACATAGCAACACATTCAATCTATTTCTGATAAGAATATACATAAAATTATTTTTCTACATAGGGATTATGGGTGGAATATTGTTTTTAAATATACATAGGAACCTATTTAACCCATTTCTGATAAGAATATGCATATAATTATTTTTCTACATGGGGATTATGGGCAGAATATGGTTTAAAAATATACATAGGAACCTATTTAACCCATTTCTGATAAGAATATGGACATAATCTTTTTCTACATATGGATTATAGGTTAAAGATTGTTTATAGATATAGATAGCAACATATTAAGCCTATTTCTGATAAGAATATGCATATAATTATTTTTCTACATGGGGATTATGGGTGGAATGTAGTTTATAAATATACATAGCAACATATTAATACTATTTCTGATATGAATATGCATATAATTATTTTTCTACATGGGGATTATGGGTGAAATATTGTTAATAAATACACATAGGAACCTATTTAACCCATTTCTGATAACAATATGCATATAATTATTTTTCTGCATGGGGATTATAGGTGGAATATTGTTTATAAATATACATAGGAACCTATTTAACCCATTTCTGATAACAATATGCATATAATTTTTTTTTGCATGGGGATTATAGGTGGAATATTGTTTATAAATATAGGACCCTATTTAACACATTTCTGATAGGAATATGCATAAAATTATTTTTCTACATGGGGATTATGGGTGGAATATTTTTTATAAATATACATAGGAACCTATTTAACCCATTTCTGATAAGTATATGCATATAATTATTTTTCTACATGAGGATTATGGATGGAATATTGTTAATAAATATGCATAGCAACATATTAAACCTATTTCTGTTATGAATATGCATATAATTATTTTTCTACATTATGGGTGGAATATTGTTTATAAATATAGATAGCAACCTATTTCTGATTTAAATATGCATAAAATTATTTTTCTACATGTGGAATATGGGCAGAATATGGTTTAAAAATATACATAAGAACCTATTTCACCCATTTCTGAAAAGAATATGCATATAATTATTTTTTTACATTTGGATTATGGTTTGAATATTGTTTATAAATATACATAGAAACTTATTAAACCTATTTCTGGTATGAATATGCATATAATTATTTGTCTACATGGGGATTATGGTTGGAATATTATTTATAAATATACATAGTAACCTATTTAACCAATTTCTGAAAAGAATATGCATATGATTATTTTTCTACATTTGGATTATGGTTGGAATATTGTTTATAAATATACATAGGAACCTATTTAACCCATTTCTGATACGTATATTCATATCATTATTTTTCTACACGAGGATTATGGATGGAATATTGTTAATAAGTATGCATAGCAACATATTAAACCTATTTCTGTTATGAATATGCATATAAATATTTTTCTACATCGCGATTATGGGTTGAATATTGTCTATAAATATAGATAGCAACCTATTTCTGATTTAAACATGCATACAATTATTTTTCTACATGGGGATTATGGGTGGAATATTGTTTATAAATATACATAGGAACCTATTTAATCCATTTCTGATAAGAATATGCATATAATTATTTTTCTACATGTGGATTATGGGTAGAATATGGTTTAAAAATATACATAAGAACCTATTTAACCCATTTCTGATAAAAATATGCATATAACTGTTTTCTACATGGGGATTATAGGTTGAAGATTGTTTATAGATATAGATAGCAACATATTAAGCCTATTTCTGATAAGAATATGCATATAATTATTTTTCTACATGGGGATTATAGGTTGAAGATTGTTTATAGATATAGATAGCAACATATTAAGCCTATTTCTGATAAGAATATGCATATAATTATTTTTCTACATGAGGATTATGGGTGGAATATTGTTTATAAATATACATAGCAACATATTAATATTATTTCTGATATGAATATGCATATAATTTTTTTTCTACATCGGGATTATGGGTGAAATATTGTTTATAAATATACATAGGAACCTATTTAATCCATTTCTGATAAGAATATGCATATAATTATTTTTCTGCAAAGGGATTATAGGTGGAATATTGTTTATAAATATACATAGGAACCTATATAACCCATTTCTGAAAAGAGTATGGATATAATTATTTTTTTACATTTGGATTATGGTTTGAATATTGTTTATGAATATACATAGAAACATATTAAACCTATTTCTGATATGAATATGCATATAATTTTTTTTCTACATGGGGATTATAGTTGCAGTATTATTTATAAATATACATAGTAACCCTTTTAACCAATTTCTGAAAAGAATATGCATAAAATTATTTTTCTACATTTGGATTATGGTTGGAATATTGTTTATAAATATACATAGGAACCTATTTAACCCATTTCTGATAAGTATATGCATATAATTATTTTTCTAGACGAGGATTATGGATGGAATATTTTTAATAAATATGCATAGCAACATATTAAACCTATTTCTGTTATGAATATGCATATAATTATTTTTCTACATCGGGATTATGGGTGGAATATTGTTTATAAATATAGATAGCAACCTATTTCTGCTTTAAATATGCATAAAATTATTTTTCTACATGGGGATTATGGGTGGAATATTGTTTTAAAATATACATAGGAAACTATTTAACCCATTTCTGATAAGAATATGCATAACATTATTTTTCTACATGGGGATTATAGGTTGAAGATTGTTTATAGATATAGATAGCAACATATTAAGCCTATTTCTGATAAGAATATGCATATAATTATTTTTCTACATGGGGATTATGGGTGGAATATTGTTTATAAACATACATAGCAACATATTAATAATGTTTCTGATATGAATATGCTTATAATTATTTTTCTACATGGGGATTATGGGAGGAATATTGTTTTTAATTATACATAGGAACCTATTTAACCCATTTCTGAAAAGAATATGCATATAATTATTTTTCTACATGGGGATTATGGGTGGAATCTTGTTTATAAATATGCATAGGAACCTATTCAACCCATCTCTGATAAGAATATGCATATAATTTTTTTTCTGCAAAGGGATTGTAGGTGGAATATTGTTTATAAATATACATAGGAACCTATATAACCCATTTCTGAAAAGAGTATGGATATAATTATTTTTCTACATTTGGATTATGGTTTGAATATTGTTTATAAATATACATAGAAACATATTAAACTTATTTCTGATATGAATATGCATATAATTATATTTCTACATGGGGATTATGGTTGGAATATTATTTATAAATATACATAGTAACCTATTTAACCAATTTCTGAAAAGAATATGCAGATAATTATTTTTCTACATTTGGATTATGGTTGGAATATTGTTTATAAATATATAAAGGAACCTATTTAACCCATTTCTGATAAGTATATGCATATAATTTTTTTATGCACGAGGATCATGGATGGAATATTGTTAATAAATATGCATAGCAACATATTAAACCTATTTCTGTTATGAATATGCATATAATTATTTTTCTACATGGGGATTATGAGTGGAATATTGATTTTAAATATACATAGGAACCTATTTAACCCATTTCTGATAAGAATATGCATAAAATTATTTTTCTACATGGGGTTTATGGGTGGAATATTGTTAATAAATATACATAGCAAGATATTAATACTATTTCTGATATGAATATGCATAAAATTATTTTTCTACATCGGGATTATGGGTGAAATACTGTTAATAAATACACATAGGAACCTATTTCTGATTTAAATATGCAAAAAATTATTTTTCCACATGGGGATTATGGGTGTAATATTGTTTATAAATATACATAGGAACCTATTTAAAGCATTTCTGATAAGAATATGCATATTATTATTTTTCTACATGTGGATTATGGGCAGAATATGGTTTAAAAATATACATAGGAAACTATTTAACCCATTTCTGATAAGAATATGCATATAATTATTTTTCTACATGGGGATTATGGGTGGAATATTGTTTATAAATATACATAGCAAGATATTAATACTATTTCTGATATGAATATGCATATAATTATTTTTCTACATGGGGATTATGGGTGAAATACTGTTAATAAATACACATAGGAACCTATTTAACCCATTTCTGATAACAATATGCATATAATTTTTTTCTGCATGGGGATTATAGGTGGAATACTGTTTATATATACACATAGGAACCTATTTAACACATTTCTGATAAGAATATGCATAAAATTATTTTTCTACATGGGGATTATGGGTGGAATATTTTTTTATAACTATACATAGTAACCTATTTAACCCATTTATGATAAGAATATGCATATAATTATTTTTCTACATGGGAATTATATGTAGAATATTGTATATAAATATACATAGGAACCTATTTCACCCATAATCCCCATGTAAAAAAATAATTATATACATATTTATATCAGAAATAGTATTAATATGTTGCTATGTATATTTATAAACAATATTCTACCCATTATCCCCATGTAGAAAAAGAATTATATGCATATTCTTATCAGAAATAGGCTTAATATGTTGCTATCTATATCTATAAACAATCTTCAACCTATAATCCCCATGTAGAAAAAAAATTATATGCATATTCTTATCAGAAATGGGTTAAATTGGTTCCTATGTATAATTTTATACCATATTCTGCCCATAATCCACATGTAGAAAAATAATTATATGCATATTCTTATCAGAAATGGGATAGATAGGTTCCTATGTATATTTATAAACAATATTCCACCCGTAATCCCCATGTAGAAAAATAATTTTATGCATATTTAAATCAAAAATAGGTTGCTATCTATATTTATAAACAATATTCCACCCATAATCTCGATGTAGAAAAATTATTATATGCATATTCATAACAGAAATATGTTTAATATGTTGCTATGCATATTTATTAACAATATTCCATCCATAATCCTCGTGTAGAAAAATAATTATATGCGTATACTTATCAGAAATGGGTTAAATAGGTTCCTATGTATATTTATAAACAATATAACACCCATAATCCCCATGTAGAAAAATAATTATATGCATATTCTTTTCAGAAATGGGTTAAATAGGTTCCTATGTATTATTAAAAACAATATTCCTCCCATAATCCCCATGTAGAAAAACAATTATACGCATATTCTTATCAGAAATGTGTTAAATAGATTCCTATGTATATTTATATACAATATTCTACCCATATTTCCCATGTAGAAAAATAATTATATGCATATTCTTATCATAAATAATCACATGTAGAAAAATAATTATATGCATATTCTTATCAGAAAATAATTATAAATAATTATATGCATATTCTTATCATAAATGGGTTAAATAGGTTCCTATGTATATTTATAAACAATATTCCACCCATAATCCCCATGTAGAAAAATAATTATATTCATATACTTATCAGAAATGGGTTAAATCGGTTGCTATGTATATTTATAAACAATATTCCACCCATAATCCCCATGTAGAAAAATAATTATATGCATATTCTTATCAGAAATAGGCTTAATATGTTGCTATCTATAACTATAAACTATCTTCAACCTATAATCCACATGTAGAACAAAAATTATATATGCATATTCTTATCAGAAATGGGTTAAATTGGTTCCTATGTATATTTTTAAACCATATTTTGCCCATAATCCACATGTAGAAAAATAATTATATTGCATATTCCTATCAGAAATGGGTTAGATAGGTTCATATGTATATTTATAAACAATATTCCACCCATAATCCCCATGTAGAAAAATAATTTTATGCATATTTAAATCAGAAATAGGTTGCTATCTATATTTATAAACAATATTCCATTCATAATCCTTGTGTAGAAAAATAATTATATGCATATAATTATCAGAAATGGGTTAAATAGGTTCCTATTTATATTTAGAAAAAATATTCCAAAATAATCCAAATGTAGAAAAATAATTATATGCATATTCTTTTCAGAAATTGGTTAAATAGGTTACTATGTATATTTATAAACAATATTCCAAACATAATCCCCATGTAGAAAAATAATTATATGCATATTCATATCAGAAATAGGTTTAATATGTTTCTATGTATATTTATAAACAATATTCAAACCATAATCCCCATGTAGAAAAATAATTATATGCATATTCTTTTCAGAAATGGGTTAAATAGGTTCCTATGTATAGTTAAAAACAATATTCCTCCCATAATCCCCATGTAGAAAAACAATTATACGCATATTCATATCACAAATAGTATTAATATGTTGCTATGTATATTTATAAACAATATTCCACCCATAATCCCCATGTAGAAAAATAATTATATGCATATTCATATCAGAAATAGTATTAATATGTTGCTATGTATATTTATAAACAATATTCCAACCATAATCCCCATGTAGAAAAATAATTATATGCATATTCTTATCAGAAATAGGCTTAATATGTTGCTATCTAAAACTATAAACAATCTTCAACCTATAATCCCCTTGTAGAAAAAAATTATATGCATATTCTTATCAGAAATGGGTTAAATAAGTTCCCTATGTATATTTTTAAACCATATTCTGCCCATAATCCACATGTAGAAAAATAATTATATGCATATTCTTATCAGAAAAGGGTTAAATAGGTTCCTATGTATATTTATAAACAATATTCCACCCATAATCCCCATGCAGAAAAATAATTCTATGCATATTTAAATCAGAAATAGGTTCCTATGTATATTTATAAACAATATTCCACCTCTAATCCCTTTGCAGAAAAATAATTATATGCATATTCTTATCAGAAATAGGTTAAATAGGTTCCTATGTATATTTATAAACCAATATTCCACCCATAATCCCCATGTAGAAAAATAAATATATTCATATTCTTATCAGAAATTGGTTAAATAGATTGCTATGTATATTTATAAACAATATTCCACTTATAATTCCCATGCAAAAAAATAATTATATGCATATTGTTATCAGAAATGGGTTAAATATGTTCCTATGTATATTTATAAACAATATTCCACTTATAATCCCCATGCAGAAAAATAATTATATGCATATTGTTATCAGAAATGGGTTAAATAGGTTCCTATGTGTATTTATAAACAATATTCCAACCATAATCCCTATGTGGAAAAATAATTTTATGCATATTTAAATCAGAAATAGGTTGCTATCTATATTTATAAACAATATTCCACCCATAATCCCGATGTTGAAAAATTATTATATGCATATTCTTTTCAGAAATGGGTTAAATAGGTTCCTATGTATAATTAAAAACAATATTCTTCCCATAATTCCCATGTAAAAAAACAATTATACGCATATTCTTATCAGAAATGTGTTAAATAGATTCCTATGTATATTTATATACAATATTCTACCCATAATTCCCATGTAGAAAAATAATTCTTTGCATATTCTTATCATAAATGGGTTAAATAGGTTGCTATGTATGGTTTTAAAAAATATTCCACCTATAATCCCCATGCAGAAAAATAATTATATGCATATTCTTATCAGAAATAAGCTTAATATGTTGCTATCTATATCTATAAACAATCTTCAACCTATAATCCCCATGTAGAAAAAAATAATATGCATATTCTTATCAGAAATGGGTTAAATTGGTTCCTATGTATATTTTTAAACCATATTCTGCCCATAATCCACATGTACAAAAATAATTATATGCATATTCTTATCAGAAATGGGTTAGATAGGTTCCTATGTATATTTATAAAAAATATTCCACACATAATCCCCATGTAGAAAAATAATTTTATGCATAATTAAATCAGAAATAGGTTGCTATCTATATTTATAAACAATATTCCACCCATAATCCCGATGTAGAAAAATAATTATATGCATACTCATATCACAAATGGGTTTAATATGTTGCTATGTATATTTATAAACAATATTCCAACCATAATCAGCATGTAGAAAAATAATTATATGCATATTCTTATCAGAAATGGGTTAAATTGGTTCCTATGTATATTTATAAATAATATTCCACACATAATCCGAATGTAGAAAATAATTATATGTATATTCCTATCAGAAATGGGTTAAATAGGTTCTTATCTATGTTTATATACAATATTCCACCCATAATTCCTATGTAGAAAAATAATTATATGCATATTCTTATCAGAAATGGGTTAAATAATTTCCTATCCATATTTATAAACAATATTCCACCCATTATCCCCATATAGAAAAATATTTTTATGCATACACATATCAGAAATAGGCTTAATATATTCCTATGAATCTTTAACTACAATATTCCACCGATAATCTCAATGTACAAAAAAAAATTATATGCATATTCTTATTAGAAATGGGTTAAATAGGTTCATTTCTATGTTTATATACAATATTTCACCCACAATCCCCATGCAGAAAAATAATTATATGCATATTCTTATCAGAAATGGGTTAAATTGGTTCCTATGTATAATTTTATACCATATTCTGCCCATAATCCACATGTAGAAAAATAATTATATGCATATTCTTATCAGAAATGGGATAGATAGGTTCTTTAACTACAATATTTATCTTTAATTTAATCTTTAACTACATTAATTATTTTAATTATTAATTAATTAATTAATTAATTATTAATTAGATTAATTTAATCTTTAACTACAATATTCCACCGATTATCTTAATGTACAAAAAAAAATTATATGCATATTCTTATTAGAAATGGGTTAAATAGGTGCCTTTCTATGTTTATATACTATATTTCACCCATAATCCCCATGTAGAAAAATAATTTTATGCATATTCTTATCAGAAGTGGGTTAAATAGGTTAATATGTATATTTATAAAATAATATTTCACCCACAATCCCCATGCAGAAAAATAATTATATGCATATTCTTATCAGAAATAGGTTAAATAGGTTCCTATGTATATTTATAAACAATATTATACACATAATCTGAATGTAGAAAATAATTATATGTATATTTTTTATCAGAAATGGGTTAAATAGGCTCCTATGTGTATTTATAAACAATAATCCATCCTTAATCCCAATGTAGAAAAATATTTATATGCATATTCTTATCAGAAATAGGTTTAATATGTTGCTATCTATATTTATGAACAATATTCCACCCATAATTCCTATGTAGAAAAAATATTTTTATGCATATACATATCAGAAATATCTTTAACTACAATATCCACCAATAATCTCAATGTACAAAAATAATTATATGCATATTCTTATTAGAAATGGGATAAATAGGTTCCTATCTATGTTTATAAACAATAATCCACCCATAATCCCCATGTAGAAAAATATATGCATATTCTTATCAGAAATGGGTTAAATAGGTTCCTATGTATATTTATAAACAATATTCCGCCTATAATCCCCATGTAGAAAAATATTTGAATGCATATTCATATCAGAATTAGATTTAATATGTTTCTATGTATGTTTAACTACAATATTCCATCCATAATCCCAATGCAGAAAAATAATGATATGCATATACTTATCAGACATCGGTTAAATAGGTTATAATAGGTTAAATTTATATTTATAAACAAATTTCCACCCATAATCCCCATGCAGAAAAATAATAATTTGCATATTCTTATTAGAAATGGAGGAACAGTGTCCTATCATTGTTGCCAGTGGAGATATTTCGGGCCAGTATCGCATTGTTTGTGTCAGTGGATAGAATAGTTACCTATCGTTGGACGAATAGTTACCAATCATTTTTTGTCAGTGTGAGAAATAGCCATCATTAGTATCAGTAGGAAGAATAGTGACCCATCATTTGTGTCAGTTGGAGAAATAGTCACCCATCGTCGGTGTCACTTAGAGAAATATTTCCATATTGTTGGTGTCAGTGGAAGAAATAATCCATGGTATATGTGATTTATGGTTTGCTTGAGTAAAGGTAACGATATTAGAAACAAATAGAAGCGAATTAGAGACCGACTCAAGCCTATCGTTTTATTAAACCAACCCAATTTAGCTATGCCTACATTCTGTCTTAATAAAGCCCTGTAACTTTATCTTTAACAAAATATCCTGACTTCATTTAACACAGTTATGTAGACTCACGTTAACGCGACTATTCCTAAACAGGTGTAAACCTTAATCTTACATCTAACTGTAAACCGTCTCATACACATAACAAGTTTTTTCAGGACTTTTTTGCTATTTTTTGCTTTAGGTAATGAAGCTCAAGTATACGGTCTAACTGGTAACCTTTGCGATTTTTAAGAGTAATATCTATCCTGAAAAGAAAGTAAACAATAAGGCTATGCAAAAATATAAATTTTGCATTCTACCAACGATCACTTGCTGTACTTATTTCAGAATTATTCAACTATTTCGAATCCAAGTCAGCCAAAATCCTGAAAGAGATGAACTCCACAATTTAATTTTTATGTTTTTTTTTTTAAATCTTTATTTGTGTTTTATTGCAATGATCATTTAATTAATATCAGTGCTATTTTGCTTGAAGCAAAAAATTCTCAGTCAGTGAGAGAAAAGTGCCCCATCATTGTGTCAGTGGAAGGGACAGTGAAACATCTTTAGATGATTAGCTGATTGATTGATCATCCAATTAAAAGAGTAATAAAAAGCAGAAATACGGTTTACCTTAGATGTCAGATATTGTGGCGTTTCAGCATAGCATAGCACATATGTCAGGCGGTTTGAATTAGTTTCGAACCAGTAGCCGTTGCACGGTAAGTTCAGGTAATTGCACTTGCAACTATCGAAAGATTAGCACTGAGATAGCTGATTTTAATTATTACCTATTTTATTTTACCTATTATTATTTTGATTATTACCTATATTTTGCGGGTTGAATAGTTGAATAATTCGTAAATTAGCACAGTAAGGAGACGTTAAGAGTTTCGATAGCTTAGTTTAACACTATGCTTTAATATATAATTGAATTATGTTCCAAATACCAAATAGTTTTCAATGGATGAGTGATAGTTTAATTATAAATTTCATTGGAAACTATTTCTCGGAAAATAAAGGGAGCCCTGCAAACTTCATCTCAATGCGCGATGTCATCCTGACTTTATAAATAATGATAATGTATACGTTAATGCGACTAAACGTCTTAACCGTCTCACACACTATTTTAGTTTTATCAACTCTTTGCGACTCTTTGTTATCAGGATTTTTTTGCTATATTTAGGGTAATGCAACCATGTAAACTGCTAACTGCTAACCCTGACACTCTGCGACTTTAAGAATAATATCTATCTCTTAAAGGATGTAAACGTGTATTGCATTCTACCAACAGTGTTGTGTTTGGCAAAAGTGGCAGAGATTGGCAGAGAAGAAGAAGATGTAATCCGTAGATGGGCCAGATTTCGAGTAATGCAAAAAAATCTGAGCCAGTGAGAGAGAAATATTGTTGGTGTCAGTGGGATCATTGGTGTAAGTGAAAGGAGCCAGTAAAAAAATCATTGGTGTCAGTTGAAATAAATGACAAATAGGACTCGGTGTCCCATAATGTTACACAATATTTAGCAGTGCTTTAAGAAAACCAGTGCGAATTTTTATATTTTGAGAGATAAAATAAGATAGAGATAGATTAAAGATAAAATGTCGGAATAGCATTAAGATCAGATTGTTTGATAATTGCTGCATCACCCGTAAGACTCAAGAAGCAGCAGTTAACGAAGACTGGGGAATTGCTGAAATACTGTAAATTTTTCAAGATAGCACTACATTACACAATCCCTTTCCCTGGTAAGCAAAATGTCAGGAAACATGGATATATCTGTATATATAGCGAATAAACCCTTAGTGAGTTGTTTATATTGTTTGCGTGACACATCAAGGAGAGTGAGACTGTAAACTTTAGGATTTTTTTGCTTGCTGACAGGTTTGAGCGCTATTTGTATTACAGTAGATAGTAGATTACAACAACATATCTACTGAGATATTTGTCACAAAAAAATGCAATACACGTTCCAAAACTATTACAACAGAAAAGCTGCCGGTTTGACTTGGATTCGAATAATTCTTAAATAGGAATAGCAATGAGAAGAAGGTTTGAAATGGATTCGAACTAGTTGAATATTTCTTAAATTAGTCCTGTGAAACAAACCCCATTGGTTTTGAGATACTTTAAGGATACTATAAAAGTGTTTATAGCTTACTTGAGAGTTTTCATAGCTTGGTTACTATAATCGAATTATGTTCAAATTACCAATATCCACTATATGAGCCAGATTTCAATGGCTGAGTATATTAGAAACGAATAGAAGCCTAGCTGATATTGTGCTCTAATTCCGTGTATTTCTATTTCTCTTTGCTATTTCGACATTCGATCTTAATAAGGGTGTAGGCAACTATCAATTCGACAATATAAACTGTGAGCCCTGCAACACACTCACGTAGGATGTAAGCCTCAATTTTACATCTTAATGTAAACCATCTCACACAAATTGCTATCAGGACTTTTTTTTTGCTATATTAAGGGTAATTCAAATATGTAAATAGTTTTAATTAATAACGATCAGTTTATCAGCTTATATCTATTGTTGCTCTGACCCATCATTGGTGTCAGTGAAAGGAACAAATTCTTGTTGTCATTGTCAAAACTACAACCGCGTTGTTGGTATCAGTGGAAGGATTAGTCCTCATCATTGTGTCAGTTTAAGGAATATTTGAATTATCATTTGTGTAAGGAAAAAAAAGACCACATCATTGCTGTCAGTGTGAAAATAATAAAATGTGAAAATTTTGTGTTAGTGGGAGGAATAGATATGGCAGATACCATTACTGGTGTAGTTTGTGGATAAAGTTAAAGTCACAACAAAATCAATGCGCATTTTTAAATTTTCGATAGATAGTTGCAATTACAATACCCTATTTAGATAGAATGTCTAAATAGCAATGAAATCAGATTGTTTGATAATTGCTGCACAGTTACTTAATTACTTAATTACTTTGGTTTTGAAGACTAGGAAATTGCTTAAGTTACTGTAAATGTAACATTTAAAACCTAACTGTGAATTTGCATTACCCAATCCGTATCCACTGATCCACAGCAAAATGTCATGCTATATCAGTGAGATGTTTTACATGGTTGAGTACACCCGGGGAGCACATTGCAGGGGCTTCTTTCTCTAAGTGATTCTTTCTACAAGTGATATCACTTCAATCTCTGCTTCAAGTTCTGCCTCACCTGATCAATCCTTCTCTGTCTCTTTACAGGTATGTGTCAAATCAACCACATCTTCCACCGTTAACTGAAATTGGGATCTACCTGCTGTCTGTGTGTGTGTGTTTCTTTGGTATGTGGCCTTCTCTATCTGTTGCCATGTGCGCACAACCATGACATTATTTGTTGCTCTGGACTGTCTTACCTAAGTTTTATGTGTTGATCTTATCTTGGCCTCTTGCTATTCTGACCTTTGAAGCAAAAAGTCCACTTTGATTGTTAGGCATTCTTATAGTTACTCATGATTAATTAACGAACTTCAACCCCAACCTTATAACAGTATAAATTTTAGCATCCTTAAGGGGTGAGCACATTGCTCCTACACAAGTGATATGCACTTCAATCTCTGCACTTCAGCGATTGCACGAAGCAAACAAAACAAGGCTCTCCTCCGCTCTGTAACATGCACTCTGTATAACACTGCTTCTGACACTCCTCTCCTCAAACTCTCTTACTTTCACCTCCCCTCTCCACCCGCCTGCTTATACGTATTACTACCCTGCCTTCTGTCTTCTCCCTACCTGTTCCTTCCAACTCTCGCTCATTCTACATCCATACACTGATAAAACTCCAGTACTCTGAGACATGCCCCTTCACATAAATCACTGTCCCACATTACCTCCCTCACCCTCCTGCTTCTCCTAATCTCTGGTGACATATTCCCAAACCCTGGGCCACCATCATCTGTCCCTTGCCCATTACTTCCATCCCCCTACACCCTCTGGCAGGAGCCGTAACCCACAGAACTTGGTCTCTATTCCTCTTTCCAAAACCATCTTCCCCCTTTTCCTGTGCCCTGTGGAATGCACTTTCTTTCTGCAAAAAACTCACTGCCCTTCACGACCTCTTTATCACAAATTCCTTTAACCTACTTGGCTTCCTGAATCGGATACTATTTCTCCTGCTTCCCTCTCCCATGGGGGCCTTCTTTGGACCAAGTGGACGGAAGGGAGGTGGGTGGGAATCCTTCTAGCCCCATGCAGCACCTATCAGGTTCTTCACCCACCTCAGAACACTCTCCTCTTTTGAGGCACATTGCATTCGTCTTTTCTCTCCCATGAAGAATTGCTGTCATCTACCGGCCCCCTGGACAAGTATCAGCCTTTCTTGATGACTTCTCTGCCTGGCTACCCTACTTTCTCTCTTCTGAAATCCCCACAATTAACACCATTGACCTTGCCTTCTCCTATCTGTGCACTCCGTGCAGCAACCTTTCCAACAATCCACTCCCACTCTCTGATCACCACCTTATTAGTTTTGCTCTCTCCTTGTCTTCCACCTCTTCTCCCTCCAACCGCCTAACAATTACACGTAGAAACCTTCGCCACCTCAACCCTTCTCTTTACTCTGCCACTGATCACCTCTATGAAAAAATGTCACCTCTGTCCTGCCCCAACCTAGCTACTTTCATCTACAAGAGCTCACTCCCTAGACAAGCTTGCCCCCCCTCACTACACGCCTACTGCTACAACCCTGGCAAACAGATGACACCAGAAGTCTCAGAAAACATAGCCGCGCTCTTGAGCGGCTTCACTTCAATATAAATCTGCCCTCACACAATATAAATCTGCCCTCCTAAAATACTACTCCTGCCTAAACACTGCCAAACAGACCTACTTTATCATACTCATTAACACCTTCTCATCCAGTCCACGTCAACTCTTCTCTACCTTCAACACTCTACTCTGCCCTCCACTGCCTCCACCCACCAACTCACTCACTGCCCAGGAGATTGCCAATCACTTCAAAACTAACATTGATACAATTCATGAGGAGATCACCAATGCGCAAAAACCTCCCCATTACTTCCTACATTCAACCCTGCCAAATTTTTATCTAGCACTCATCTAACCACTTGCCCCCTTGATCCTCTTCTCTCGCAAATCCTACGCTCACCCTCTGACTTGATTCTATGCTCTCTAACTCACATTTTCAACCTCTCCCTCTCTTGGTGGCATCTTCCCAAACTCTCTAAAACATGCGCTAGTCACCAATCTCAACAACTTACGTCCCATGTCCTTACTCTCCTTCTCCTCCAAACTTCTTAAAAGACTGGTCTACAAGCGACCATCTTGACCATGAATAAACTTCTTGATCCCCTTCAGTCCGGTTTTCGCCCTCAACACTCCACGGAAACTGCTCTCCTTAAACTCTCAAATGACCAACTAATGGCTAAAGCCAATGGACACTATTCTGTACTACTTCTCCTGGATCTCTCTGCTGCCTTTGACACAGTGGACCACCCCCTCCTCCTCAAAAAACTCCACTCCTTTGCTCTCCGTGACTGTACTCTTCGCTGGTTCTCATCCTACCTATCCCAAAACTCCTTCAGCATTACTTACAACTCTACTTCCTCCTCTCCTCTTCCTTTTTCCGTTGGGATCCCCCAAGGTTCTGTTCTTGGACCACCTCCTTGGGTCAGTTGATTGCCTCCCACGGCTATAATTATTTCTATGCTGATGACACCCTATGCTGATCTCCACCCCCCAGCTCTCTCCATCTGTCTCCTCACGCATTACCAATTTACAAGCAGACATATCAGCCTGGATGTCACCTCACTTTCTCAAACTCAACCTATCCAAAAACGAGCTCATGATATTTCCTCCCTCAGGTGCCACTTCCCCTGATTTCCCTGTCAAGATCAATGGCTCAACTATAAACCCATCTCCCCACGCCAAGGTCCTAGGTGTAATCCTGTACTCTGAACTAACCTTTCAACCCCACATTAAACCTATTTCTGATATGATTATGCATTACATTATTTTTCCACATGGGATTGTGGGTGGAATATTGTTTATAAATATATAAATATGAACCTATTTAACCCATTTCGGATAAGAATATGCATATAATTATTTTTCTACATTGGGATTATGGGTGGGATATTGCAGTTAAACATACATAGGAATATATTAAGTCTATTTCTGATATGAATATGCATAAAATTATTTTTCTACATGGGGATTATGGGTGGAATATTGTTTATAAATATAAATAGGAACCCATTTAACCCATTTCTGATAAGAATATGCATATAATAATTTTTCTGCATGGGGATTATAGGTGGAATATTGTTTATAAATATACATAGGAAGCTATTTAACCCATTTCTGATAAGAATATGCATAACATTATTTTTCTACATGGGGATTATGGGTGGAATATTTTTAATAATATACATAGCAACCAATTTAACCCATTTCTGAAAAGAATATGCATATAATTATTTTCTACATGGGGATTATGGGTGGAATATTGTTTATAAATATACATAGCAAAATATTAAACCTATTTCTGATAAGAATAAGCATATAATTATTTTTCTATATTGGGACTATGGGTTTATAAACATAGATAGGAACCTATTTAACCCATTTCTAATAAGACTATGCATATAATTATTTTTCTACATGGGGATTATGGGTGGGATATTGTAGTTAAATATACATAGGAATAGTCTATTTCTGATATGAATATGCATAAAATTATTTTTCTACATGGGGATTATGGGTGGAATATTGTTTATAAATATACATAGCAACCTATTTAACCCATTTCTGATAAGAATATGCATATAATTATTTTTCTACATGTGGATTATATGTGAACTATTGTTTATAAATATACATAGGAACCTATGTAACCCATTTCTGATAAGAATATGCATATCATTATTTTTGTACCTGGGGATTGTGGGTGAAATATTGTAGTTAAACATGCATAGGAATATATTAAGTCTATTTCTGATATGAATATGCATAAAATTATTTTTCTACATGAGGATCATTTGTGGAATATTGTTTATAAATATACATAGGAACCTATTTAACCCATTTCTGATAAGAATATGCATATAATTACTTTTCTACATGGGGATTATGGGTGGAATATTGTATATAAATATAGATAGGAACATATTTAACCCTTTTCTAATAAGAATATGCATATAATTATTTTTCTACATTGGGATAATGGGTGGAATATTGTAGTTAAAGATACATAGGAAAATATTAAGCCTATTTCTGATATGAATATGCATAAAATTATTTTTCTACTTTGGGATTATGGGTGGAATATTATTTATAAATATACATAGGAACCTATTTAACCCATTTTTGATAAGAATATGCATATAATTTTTTTTTCTACATGGGGATTATGGGTGAACTATTGTTTATAAATATACATAGGAACCTATTTAACCCATTTCTGATAAGAATATGCATATAATTACTTTTCTACATGGGGATTATGGGTGGAATATTGTATATAAATATACATAGGAACATATTTAACCCATTTCTGATATGAATATGCATAAAATTATTTTTCTACATGGGGATTATGGGTGGAATATTGTTTATAAATATACATAGGAACCTATTTAACCCATTTCTGATAAGAATATGCATATAATTACTTTTCTACATGGGGATTATGGGTGGAATATTGTATATAAATATACATAGGAACATATTTAACCCATTTCAGATAAGAATATGCATTAAATTATTTTTCTACATGGGGATTATGGGTAGAATATTTTTAATAAATATACATAGCAACCTATTTAACCCATTTCTGATAAGATTATGCATATGATTATTTTCTCCATGGGGATTATTAGTGGAATATTGTTTATCAATATACATAGCAAAATATTAAACCTATTTCTGATAAGAATATGCATATAATTATTTTTCTACATTGGGACTATGGGTGGAATATTGTTTATAAACATAGATAGGAACATATTTAACCCATTTCTAATAAGAATATGCATATAATTATTTTTCTACATTGGGATAATGGGTGGAATATTGTAGTTAAAGATACATAGGAAATATTAAGCCTATTTCTGATATGAATATGCATAAAATTATTTTTCTACTTTGGGATTATGGGCGGAATATTATTTATAAGTATACATAGGAACCTATGTAACCCATTTCTGATAAGAATATGCATATAATTATTTTTCTACATGGGGATTGTGGGTGCAATATTGTAGTTAAACATACATATTAATATATTAAGTTTATTTCTGATATGAATATGGATAAAATTATTTTTCTACATTATTATGGGTGGAATATTGTTTATAAATATACATAGGAACCTAATTAACCCATTTCGGATAAGAATATGCATAAAATTATTTTTCTACATGGGGATTATGGGTGGACTATTGTTAATAAATATACATAGCAACCTATTTAACCCATTTCTGATAAGAATATGCATATAATTATTTTTCTACATTGGGATTATGGGTGGAATATTGTTGCTAAAGATACATAGGAATATATTAAGCCTATTTCTGATATGAATATGCATAAAATTATTTTTCTACATGGGGATTATGGGTAGGATATTCTTTATACATATACATAGCCACGTATTAAACCTATTTCTGATATGAATATGCATATTGTTATTTTTCTATATGGGAATTATGGTTGGAATGTTCTATACATTTAGGAACATAGGAACCTAGTTAACACATTTCTGATAAGAATATGCATAAAATTATTTTTCTACATGGGGATTATGGGTGGAATATTTTTTTATAAACATAGATAGGAACCTATTTAACCCATTTCTAATAAGAATATACATATAATTATTTCCTACATTGGGATTATGGGTGGAATATTGAAGTTAAAGATACATAGGAATATATTAAACCTATTTCTGAAATGAATATGCATAAAATTATTTTTCTACATTTGGATTATGGGTGGAATATTGTTTATAAATCTACATAGCAATATATTAAATCTATTTCTGATATGAATATGCTTACAATTATTTTTCTACATGGGGAATATGGGTGAACTATTGTTTATAAATATACATAGCAACATATTAAACCTATTTCTGATAAGATTATGCATATAATTATTTTTCTACATGGGGATTATGGTTGAAATATTGTTTATAAATATACATAGGAACCTATTTAACACATTTCTGATACAAATATGCAAATAATAATTTTTCTACATAGGGATTATGGATGGAATATTGTTTATAAATATAGATAGAAACATATTAAATCTATTTCAGATAAGAATATGCATATCATTATTTTTCTACATTATGATTAAGGGTGGAATATTGTTTATAAATATACATAGCAACCTATTTAACCCATTTCTGATAAGAATATGCATATAATTATTTTTCTACATTGGGATTATGGGTGGGATATTGCAGTTAAACCTACATAGGAGTATATTAACCCTATTTCTGATATGAATATGCATACAATTATTTTTCTACATGGGGAATATGGCTGGGATACTGTTTATACATATACATAGCAACATATTAAACCTATTTCTGATATGAATATGCATATTATTATTTTTCTACATGGGGATTATGGGTAGAATATTGTAGATAAACATAAATAGCAACATATTAAACCTATTTCTGATAAAAATACGCATATCATTATTTTTCTACATGTGGATTATAGGTTGAATATTGTTTATAAATATATATAGGAACCTATTTAACCCAATTCTGATAAGAATATGCATATAATTATTTTTCTACATGGGAATTATTGGTGGAATATTGTATATAAATATACTTTGGAACATATTAAACCTATTTGTGATGTGAATATGCATATAATTGTTTTTCTACATTGGGATTATGGGTAGACTACTGCAGATAAACATACATAACAACATATTAAACCTATTTTTGATATGAATAGGCATATCATTATTTCTCTAAATGTGAATTATGGGTGGAATATTGTTTATAAGCATACATAGGAACCTATGTAACCCATTTCTGATAAGAATATGCATAAAATTATTTTTCTATATGGGGATTATGGGTGAAATATTGTTTATAAATATACATAGGAACGTATTTAACCCATTTCTGATAAGAATATGCATATAATTATTTTTCTGCATCGGGATTATAGGTGGAATATTGTTTATAAATATACATAGGAACCTATTTAACCCATTTCTGATAAGAATATGCATATAATTATTTTTCTACATGGGGATTATGGGTGGAATATTTTTAATAAATATACATAGCAACCTTTTTAACCCAATTTTGATAAGAATATGCATATAATTATTTTCTACATTGGGACTATGAGTGGAATATTGTTTATAAACGTAGATAGGAACCTATTTAACCCATTTCTTATAAGAATATGCATATAATTATTTTTCTACATTGGGATTATGGGTGCAATATTGTTGTTAAGGATACATAGGAATATATTAAGCATATTTCAGATATGAATATACATAAAATTATTTTTCTACATTGAGACTATGGGTGGAATATTGTTTATAAACATAGATAGGAACCTATTTAACCCATTTCTAATAAGAATATGCATATAATTATTTTCTACATTGGGATTATGGGTGGAATATTGTAGTTAAAGATACATACGAATATATTAAGCCTATTTCTGATATGAATATGCATAAAATTATTTTCTACATTGGGATTATTGGTGGAATATTGTTTATAAGTATACATAGGAACCTATCTAACCCATTTCTGATAAGAATATTTATATAATTATTTTTCTACATTTTGAGTGTGGGTGGAATATTGTAGTTAAATATACATAGGAATATATTAAGTCTATTTCTGATATGAATATGCATACAATTATTTTTCTACATGGGGATTATGGGTGGAATATTGTTTATAAATATACATAGGAACCTATTTAACCCATTTCTGATAAGAATATGCATATAATTACTTTTCTACATGGGGATTATGGGTGGAATATTGTATATAAATATACATAGGAACATATTTACCCCATTTCAGATAAAAATATGCATATAATTATTTTTCTGCATGGGGATTGTAGGTGAACTGTTGTTTATAAATATACATAGGAACCTATTTAACCCATTTCCGATAAGAATATGCATAAAATTATTTTTCTACATGGGGATTATGGGTAGAATATTTTTAATAAATATACATAGCAACCTATTTAACCCATTTCTGATAAGATTATGCATATGATTCTTTTCTCCATGGGGATTATGGGTGGAATATTGTTTATAAATATATATAGCAAAATATTAAACCTATTTCTGATAAGAATATGCATATAATTATTTTTCTACATTGGGACTATGGGTGGAATATTGTTTATAAACATAGATAGGAACATATTTAACCCATTTCTAATAAGAATATGCATATAATTATTTTTCTACATTGGGATAATGGGTGGAATATTGTAGTTAAAGATACATAGGAAAATATTAAGCCTATTTCTGATATGAATATGCATAAAATTATTTTTCTACTTTGGGATTATGGGCGGAATATTATTTATAAGTATACATAGGAACCTATGTAACCCATTTCTGATAAGAATATGCATATAATTATTTTTCTACATGGGGATTGTGGGTGGAATATTGTAGTTAAACATACATAGGAATATATTAAGTTTATTTCTGATATGAATATGGATAAAATTATTTTTCTTCATTATTATGGGTGGAATATTGTTTTTAAATATACATAGGAACCTATTTAACCCATTTCTGATAAGAATATGCATATAAATATTTTTCTACATGGGGTTTATGGGTGGATTATTGTTTATAAATATACATAGTAAGCTATTTAACCAATTTCTGATAAGAATATGCGTATAATTTTTTTTCTACATGGGGATTATGGGTGGAATATTGTTTATAAATATACATAGGAACCTATTTAACCCATTTCTGATAAGACTATGCATATAATTTTTTTTCTGCATGGGGATTATAGGTGGAATTTTGTTTATAAATATACATAGGAACCTATTTAACACATTTCTGATAAGAATATGCATAAAATTATTTTTCTACATGGGGTTTATGGGTGGAATATTGTTAATAAATATACATAGCAACCTATTTAACCCATTTCTGATAAGAATATGCATATAATTATTTTCTACATTGGGACTATGGGTGGAATATTGTTTATAAACATAGATAGGAACCTATTTAACCCATTTCTAATAAGAATATGCATATAATTATTTTTCTACATTGGGATTATGGGTAGAATATTTTTAATAAATATACATAGCAACCTATTTAACCCATTTCTGATAAGATTATGCATATGATTATTTTCTCCATGGGGATTTTGGGTGGAATATTGTTTATAAATGTACATAGAAAAAAATTAAACCTATTTCTGATAAGAATATGCATATAATTATTTTTCTACATTGGGACTATGGGTGGAATATTGTTTATAAACATAGATAGGAACATATTTAACTCATTTCTAATAAGAATATGCATATAATTATTTTTCTACATTGGGATAATGGGTGGAATATTGTAGTTAAAGACACATAGAAATATATTAAGCCTATTTCTGATATAAATATGCATAAAATTATTTTTCTACTTTGGGATTATGGGTGGAATATTATTTATAAGTATACAAAGGGACCTATGTAGCCCATTTCTGATAAGAATATGCATATAATTATTTTTCTACATGGGGATTGTGGGTGGAATATTGTAGTTAAACATACATAGGAATATATTAAGTTTATTTCTGATATGGTATATGGATAAAATAATTTTTCTACATTATTATGGGAGGAATATTGTTTATATATATATAGATAGGAACCTATTTAACCCATTTCTGTTAAGAATATGCATATAATTATTTTTCTATATGGGGTTTATGGGTGGATTATTGTTTATAAATATACATAGGAACCTATTTAACCCATTTCTGATAAGAATATGCGTATAATTATTTTTCTACATGGGGATTATGGGTGGAATATTATTTATAAATATACATAGTAACCTATTTAACCCATTTCTGAAAAGAATATTCATATAATTACTTTTCTACATGGGGATTATAAGTGGAATATTGTTTATAAATATACATAGGAACCTATTTAACCCATTTCTGATAAGACTATGCATATAATTATTTTTCTGCATATGGATTATAGGTGGAATATTGTTTATAAATATACATAGGAACCTATTTAACCCATTTCTGATAAGAATATGCATAAAACTATTTTTCCACATGGGGTTTATGGGTGGAATATTGTTAATAAATATACATAGCAACCTATTTAACCCATTTCTGATAAGAATATGCATATGATTATTTTCTCCATGGGGATTATGGGTGGAATATTGTTTATAAATATATATAGTAAAATATTAAACCTATTTCTGATAAGAATATGCATATAATTATTTTTCTACATTGGGACTATGGGTGGAATATTGTTTATAAACATAGATAGGAACATATTTAACCCATTTCTAATAAGAATATGCATATAATTATTTTTCTACATTGGGATAATGGGTGGAATATTGTAGTTAAAGATACATAGGAAAATATTAAGCCTATTTCTGATATGAATATGCATAAAATTATTTTTCTACTTTGGGATTATGGGCGGAATATTATTTATAAGTATACATAGGAACCTATGTAACCCATTTCTGATAAGAATATGCATATAATTATTTTTCTACATGGGGATTGTGGGTGGAATATTGTAGATAAACATACATAGGAATATATTAAGTTTATTTCTGATATGAATATGGATAAAATTATTTTTCTTCATTATTATGGGTGGAATATTGTTTATAAATATACATAGGAACCTATTTAACCCATTTCTGATAAGAATATGCATATAAATATTTTTCTACATGGGGTTTATGGGTGGATTATTGTTTATAAATATACATAGTAAGCTATTTAACCCATTTCTGATAAGAACATGCGTATAATTATTTTTCTACATGGGGATTATGGGTGGAATATTGTTAATAAATATACATAGCAACCTATTTAACCCATTTCTGATAAGAATATGCATATAAATATTTTCTACATTGGGACTATGGGTGAAATATTGTTTATAAACATAGATAGGAACCTATTTAACCCATTTCTAATAAGAATATGCATATAATTATTTGTTTTACAATGGGATTATGGGTGGAATATTGTTGTTAAAGATACATAGGAATATATTAAGCCTATTTCTGATATGAATATGCATAAAATTATTTTTCTACATTGGGATTATGGGTGGAATATTATTTATAAGTATACATAGGAACCTATGTAACCCATTTCTGATAAGAATATGCATATAATTATTTTTCTACATGGGGATTGTGGGTGGAATATTGTAGTTAAACATACATATTAATATATTAAGTTTATTTCTGATATGAATATGGATAAAATTATTTTTCTACATTATTATGGGTTGAATATTGTTTATAAATATACATAGGAACCTATTTAACCCATTTCTGATAAGAATATGCATATAATTATTTTTCTACATGGGAATTATGGGTGGATTATTGTTTATAAATATACATAGGAATTTATTTAACCCATTTCTGATAAGAATATGCGTATAATTACTTTTCTACATGGGGATTATGGGTGGAATATTGTTTATAACTATACATAGGAACCTATTTAACCCATTTCTGATAAGAATATGCATATAATTATTTTTCTGCTCGGGGATTATAGGTGGAATATTGTTTATAAATATACATAGGAACCTAATTAACCCATTTCGGATAAGAATATGCATAAAATTATTTTTCTACATGGGGATTATGGGTGGACTATTGTTAATAAATATACATAGCAACCTATTTAACCCATTTCTGATAAGAATATGCATATAAATATTTTTCTACATGGGGTTTATGGGTGGATTATTGTTTATAAATATACATAGTAAGCTATTTAACCAATTTCTGATAAGAACATGCGTATAATTATTTTTCTACATGGGGATTATGGGTGGAATATTGTTAATAAATATACATAGCAACCTATTTAACCCATTTCTGATAAGAATATGCATATAAATATTTTCTACATTGGGACTATGGGTGAAATATTGTTTATAAACATAGATAGGAACCTATTTAACCCATTTCTAATAAGAATATGCATATAATTATTTGTTTTACAATGGGATTATGGGTGGAATATTGTTGTTAAAGATACATAGGAATATATTAAGCCTATTTCTGATATGAATATGCATAAAATTATTTTTCTACATTGGGATTATGGGTGGAATATTATTTATAAGTATACATAGGAACCTATGTAACCCATTTCTGATAAGAATATGCATATAATTATTTTTCTACATGGGGATTGTGGGTGGAATATTGTAGTTAAACATACATATTAATATATTAAGTTTATTTCTGATATGAATATGGATAAAATTATTTTTCTACATTATTATGGGTTGAATATTGTTTATAAATATACATAGGAACCTATTTAACCCATTTCTGATAAGAATATGCATATAATTATTTTTCTACATGGGAATTATGGGCGGATTATTGTTTATAAATATACATAGGAATTTATTTAACCCATTTCTGATAAGAATATGCGTATAATTACTTTTCTACATGGGGATTATGGGTGGAATATTGTTTATAACTATACATAGGAACCTATTTAACCCATTTCTGATAAGAATATGCATATAATTATTTTTCTGCTCGGGGATTATAGGTGGAATATTGTTTATAAATATACATAGGAACCTAATTAACCCATTTCGGATAAGAATATGCATAAAATTATTTTTCTACATGGGGATTATGGGTGGACTATTGTTAATAAATATACATAGCAACCTATTTAACCCATTTCTGATAAGAATATGCATATAATTATTTTCTACATTTGACTATGGGTGGAATATTGTTTATAAACATAGATAGGAACCTATTTAACCCATTTCTAATAAGAATATGCATATAATTATTTTTCTACATTGGGATTATGGGTGGAATATTGTTGCTAAAGATACATAGGAATATATTAAGCCTATTTCTGATATGAATATGCATAAAATTATTTTTCTACATGGGGATTATGGGTAGGGTATTCTTTATACATATACATAGCCACATATTAAACCTATTTCTGATATGATTATGCATATAATTATTTTTCTACATGGGGATTATGGTTGAAATATTGTTTATAAATATACATAGGAACCTATTTAACACATTTCTGATACAAATATGCAAATAATAATTTTTCTACATAGGGGTTATGGATGGAATATTGTTTATAAATATAGATAGAAACATATTAAATCTATTTCAGATAAGAATATGCATATCATTATTTTTCTACATTATGATTAAGGGTGAAATATTGTTTATAAATATACATAGCAACCTATTTAACTCATTTCTGATAAGAATATGCATATAATTATTTTTCTACATTGGGATTATGGGTGGGATATTGCAGTTAAACCTACATAGGAATATATTAAGCCTATTTCTGATATGAATATGCATAAAATTATTTTTCTACATGGGGAATATGGGTGGGATATTGTTTATACATATACATAGCAACATATTAAACCTATTTCTGATATGAATATGCATATTATTATTTTTCTACATGGGGATTATGGGTAGAATATTGTAGATAAACATAAATAGCAACATATTAAACCTATTTCTGATAAAAATACGCATATCATTATTTTTCTACATGTGGATTATGGGTTGAATATTGTTTATAAATATATATAGGAACCTATTTAACCCAATTCTGATAAGAATATGCATATAATTATTTTTCTACATGGGAATTATTGGTGGAATACTGTATATAAATATACTTTGGAACATATTAAACCTATTTGTGATGTGAATATGCATATAATTGTTTTTCTACATTGGGATTATGGGTAGACTATTGCAGATAAACATAGATAACAACATATTAAACCTATTTTTGATATGAATAGGCATATCATTATTTCTCTAAATGTGAATTATGGGTGGAATATTGTTTATAAGCATACATAGGAACCTATGTAACCCATTTCTGATAAGAATATGCATACAATTATTTTTCTACATGGGGATTATGAGTGGAATATTGTTTATAAATATACATAGGAACCTATTTAACCCATTTCTGATAAGAATATGCATATAATTATTTTTCTGCATCGGGATTATAGGTGGAATATTGTTTATAAATATACATAGGAACCTATTTAACCCATTTCTGATAAGAATATGCATATAATTAATTTTTCTACATGGGGATTATGGGTGGAATATTTTTAATAAATATACATAGCAACCAATTTAACCCATTTCTGATCAGAATATGCATATAATTATTTTCTCCATGGGGATTATGGTTGGAATATTGTTTATGAATATACATAGCAAAATATTAAACCTATTTCTGATAAGAATAAGCATATAATTATTTTTCTACATTGGGACTATGGGTGGAATATTGTTTATAAACATAGATAGGAACCTATTTAACCCATTTCTGATAAGAATATGCATATAATTATTTTTCTACATGGTAATTATGGGTGAACTATTGTTTAAAATATATACATAGGAACCTATGTAACCCATTTCTGATAAGAATATGCATATAACTATTTTTCTACATTTGGATTGTGGGTGGAATATTGTTTATAAACATACATAGCAACATTTTAATACTATTTCTGATATGAATATGCTTATAATTATTTTTCTACATGGGAATTATGGGTGAAATATTGTTAATAAGTACACATAGGAACCTATTTGACCCATTTCTGATAACAATATGCATATAATTATTTTTCTGCATGGGGATTATAGGTGGAATATTGTTTATAAATATACATAGCAACCTATTTAACCCATTTCTGATAACAATATGCATATATTTTTTTTTTGCATGGGGATTATAGGTGAAATATTGTTTATAAACATACATAGGAACCTATTTAACACATTTCTGATAGGAATATGTATAAAATTATTTTTCTACATGGGGATCATGGGAGGAATATTGTTTTTAATTATACATAGGAACCTATTTAACCCATTTCTTATAAGAATATGCATATAATTATTTTTCTACATCGGGATTATGGGTGGAATATTGTTGTTAAAGATACATAGGAATATATTAAGCATATTTCTGAAATGAATATGCATAAAATTATTTTTCTACATTGAGACTATGGGTGGAATATTGTTTATAAACACAGATAGGAACCTATTTAACCCATTTCTAATAAGAATATGCATATAATTATTTTCTACATTGGGATTAAGGGTGGAATATTGTAGTTAAAGATACATACGAATATATTAAGCCTATTTCTGATATGAATATGCATAAAATTATTTTCTACATTGGGATTATGGGTGGAATATTGTTTATAAGTATACATAGGAACCTATCTAACCCATTTCTGATAAGAATATGTATATAATTATTTTTCTACATTTTGAGTGTGGTTGGAATATTGTAGTTAAATATACATAGGAATATATTAAGTCTATTTCTTATATGAATATGCATAAAATTATTTTTCTACATGGGGATTATGGGTGGAATATTGTTTATAAATATACATAGGAACCTATTTAACCCATTTCTGATAAGAATATGCATATAATTACTTTTCTACATGGGGATTATGGGTGGAATATTGTATATAAATATACATAGGAACCTATTTAACCCATTTCAGATAAGAATATGCATATAATTATTTTTCTGCATTGGGATTATAGGTGGAATTTTGTTTATAAATATACATAGGAACCTATTTAACCCATTTCTGATAAGAATATGCATAAAATTATCTTTCTACATGGGGATTATGGGTAGAATATTTTTAATAAATATACATAGCAACCTATTTAACCCATTTCTGATAAGATTATGCATATGATTATTTTCTCCATGGGGATTATGGGTGGAATATTGTTGATAAATATACATAGCAAAATATTAAACCTATTTCTGATAAGAATATGCATATAATTATTTTTCTACATTGGGACTATGGGTGGAATTTTGTTTATAAACATAGATAGGAACATATTTAACCCATTTCTATTAAGAATATGCATATAATTATTTTTCTACATTGGGATAATGGGTGGAATATTGTAGTTAAAGATACATAGGAAAATATTAAGCCTATTTCTGATATGAATATGCATAAAATTATTTTTCTACTTTGGGATTATGGGTGGAATATTATTTATAAGTATACTTAGGAACCTATGTAACCCATTTCTGATAAGAATATGCATATAATTATTTTTCTACATGGGGATTGTGGGTGGAATATTGTAGTTAAACATACATAGGAATATGTTAAGTTTATTTCTGATATGAATATGGATAAAATTATTTTTCTACATTATTATGGGTGGAATATTGTTTATAAATATACATAGGAACCTATTTAACCCATTTCTGATAAGAATATGCATATAAATATTTTTCTACATGGGGTTTATGGGTGGATTATTGTTTATAAATATACATAGTAACCTATTTAACCCATTTCTGATAAGAATATGCCTATAATTATTTTTCTACATGGGGATTATGGGTGGAATATTGTTTATAACTATACATAGGAACCTATTTAACCCATTTCTGATAAGAATATGCATATAATTATTTTTCTACATGGGAATTATGGGTGGATTATTGTTTATAAATATACATAGGAACCTATTTAACCCATTTCTGATAAGAATATGCGTATAATTACTTTTCTACATCGGGATTATGGGTGGAATATTGTTTATAACTATACATAGGAACCTATTTAACCCATTTCTGATAAGAATATGCATATAATTTTTTTCTGCTCGGGGATTATAGGTGGAATATTGTTTATAAATATACATAGGAACCTAATTAACCCATTTCGGATAAGAATATGCATAAAATTATTTTTCTACATGGGGATTATGGGTGGACTATTGTTTATAAACATAGATAGGAACCTATTTAACCCATTTCTAATAAGAATATGCATATAATTATTTTTCTACATTGGGATTATGGGTGGAATATTGTTGCTAAAGATACATAGGAATATATTAAGCCTATTTCTGATATGAATATGCATAAAATTATTTTTCTACATGGGGATTATGGGTAGGATATTCTTTATACATATACATAGCCACATATTAAACCTATTTCTGATATGAATATGCATATTATTATTTTTCTATATGGGAATTATGGTTGGAATGTTCTATATAAATATACATAGGAACCTAGTTAACACATTTCTGATAAGAATATGCATAAAATTATTTTTCTACATGGGGATTATGGGTGGAATATTTTTTTATAAACATAGATAGGAACCTATTTAACCCATTTCTAATAAGAATATACATATAATTATTTCCTACATTGGGATTATGGGTGGAATATTGAAGTTAAAGATACATAGGAATATATTAAGCCTATTTCTGACATGAATATGTATAAAAATATTTTTCTACATTGGGATTATGGGTGGAATATTGTTTATAAATCTACATAGCAACATATTAAATCTATTTCTGATATGAATATGCGTACAATTATTTTTCTACATGGGGAATATGGGTGAACTATTGTTTATAAATATACATAGCAACATATTAAACCTATTTCTGATAAGATTATGCATATAATTATTTTTCTACATGGGGATTATGGTTGAAATATTGTTTATAAATATACATAGGAACCTATTTAACACATTTCTGATACAAATATGCAAATAATAATTTTTCTACATAGGGATTATGGATGGAATATTGTTTATAAATATAGATAGAAACATATTAAATCTATTTCAGATAAGAATATGCATATCATTATTTTTCTACATTATGATTAAGGGTGGAATATTGTTTATAAATATACATAGCAACCTATTTAACCCATTTCTGATAAGAATATGCATATAATTATTTTTCTACATTGGGATTATGGGTGGGATATTGCAGTTAAACCTACATAGGAATATATTAAGCCTATTTCTGATATGAATATGCATAAAATTATCTTTCTACATGGGGAATATGGGTGGGATATTGTTTATACATATACATAGCCACATATTAAACCTATTTCTGATATGAATATGCATATTATTATTTTTCTGCATGGGGATTATGGGTAGAATATTGTAGATAAACATAAATAGCAACATATTAAACCTATTTCTGATAAAAATACGCATATCATTATATTTCTACATGTGGATTATGGGTTGAATATTGTTTATAAATATATATAGGAACCTATTTAACCCAATTCTGATAAGAATATGCATATAATTATTTTTCTACATGGGAATTATTGGTGGAATATTGTATATAAATATACTTTGGAACATATTAAACCTATTTGTGATGTGAATATGCATATAATTGTTTTTCTACATTGGGATTATGGGTAGACTATTGCAGATAAACATACATAACAACATATTAAACCTATTTTTGATATGAATAGGCATATCATTATTTCTCTAAACGTGAATTATGGGTGGAATATTGTTTGTAAGCATACATAGGAACCTATGTAACCCATTTCTGATAAGAATATGCATACAATTATTTTTCTACATGGGGATTATGAGTGGAATATTGTTTATAAATATACATAGGAACCTATTTAACCCATTTCTGATAAGAATATGCATATAATTATTTTTCTGCATCGGGATTATAGGTGGAATATTGTTTATAAATATACATAGGAACCTATTTAACCCATTTCTGATAAGAATATGCATATAATTATCTTTCTACATGGGGATTATGGGTGGAATATTTTTAATAAATATACATAGCAACCAATTTAACCCATTTCTGATCAGAATATGCATATAATTATTTTCTCCATGGGGATTATGGGTGGAATATTGTTTATGAATATACATAGCAAAATATTAAACCTATTTCTGATAAGAATACGCATATAATTATTTTTCTACATTGGGACTATGGGTGGAATATTGTTTATAAACATAGATAGGAACCTATTTAACCCATTTCTGATAAGAATATGCATATAATTATTTTTCTACATGGTAATTATGGGTGAACTATTGTTTAAAAAATATACATAGGAACCTATGTAACCCATTTCTGATAAGAATATGCATATAACTATTTTTCTACATTTGGATTGTGGGTGGAATATTGTAGTTAAACATACATAGGAATATATTAAGTCTATTTCTGATTTGAATATGCATACAATTATTTTTCTACATGGGGGTCATGGGTGGAATATTGTTTATAAATATACATAGGAACATATTTAACCCATTTCTGATAAGAATATGCATATAATTATTTTTCTACATGGGGATTAAGGGTGGATTATTGTTTATAAATATACATAGTAACTTATTTAACCAATTTCTGAAAAGAATATGCATATAATTACTTTTCTACATGGGGATAATGGGTGGAATATTGTTTATAAATATACATAGGAACCTATTTAACCCATTTCTGATAAAAATATGCATAAAATTATTTTTCTACATGGGGACTATGGGTGGAATTTTTTTAATAAATATACATAGCAACCTTTTTAACCCAATTTTGATAAGAATATGCATATCATTATTTTCTACATTGGGACTATGAGTGGAATATTGTTTATAAACATAGATAGGAACCTATTTAACCCATTTCTTATAAGAATATGCATATAATTATTTTTCTACATCGGGATTATGGGTGGAATATTGTTGTTAAAGATACATAGGAATATATTAAGCATATTTCTGAAATGAATATGCATAAAATTATTTTTCTACATTGAGACTATGGGTGGAATATTGTTTATAAACACATATAGGAACCTATTTAACCCATTTCTAATAAGAATATGCATATAATTATTTTCTACATTGGGATTATGGGTGGAATATTGTAGTTAAAGATACATACGAATATATTAAGCCTATTTCTGATATGAATATGCATAAAATTATTTTCTACATTGGGATTATGGGTGGAATATTGTTTATAAGTATACATAGGAACCTATCTAACCCATTTCTGATAAGAATATGTATATAATTATTTTTCTACATTTTGAGTGTGGTTGGAATATTGTAGTTAAATATACATAGGAATATATTAAGTCTATTTCTTATATGAATATGCATAAAATTATTTTTCTACATGGGGATTATGGGTGGAATATTGTTTATAAATATACATAGGAACCTATTTAACCCATTTCTGATAAGAATATGCATATAATTACTTTTCTACATGGGGATTATGGGTGGAATATTGTATATAAATATACATAGGAACCTATTTAACCCATTTCAGATAAGAATATGCATAAAATTATCTTTCTACATGGGGATTATGGGTAGAATATTTTTAACAAATATACATAGCAACCTATTTAACCCATTTCTGATAAGATTATGCATATGATTATTTTCTCCATGGGGATTATGGGTGGAATATTGTTGATAAATATACATAGCAAAATATTAAACCTATTTCTGATAAGAATATGCATATAATTATTTTTCTACATTTGGGCTATGGGTGGAATTTTGTTTATAAACATAGATAGGAACATATTTAACCCATTTCTATTAAGAATATGCATATAATTATTTTTCTACATTGGGATAATGGGTGGAATATTGTAGTTAAAGATACATAGGAAAATATTAAGCCTATTTCTGATATGAATATGCATAAAATTATTTTTCTACTTTGGGATTATGGGTGGAATATTATTTATAAGTATACATAGGAACCTATGTAACCCATTTCTGATAAGAATATGCATATAATTATTTTTCTACATGGGGATTGTGGGTGGAATATTGTAGTTAAACATACATAGGAATATATTAAGTTTATTTCTGATATGAATATGGATAAAATTATTTTTCTACATTATTATGGGTGGAATATTGTTTATAAATATACATAGGAACCTATTTAACCCATTTCTGATAAGAATATGCATATAAATATTTTTCTACATGGGGTTTATGGGTGGATTATTGTTTATAAATATACATAGTAACCTATTTAACCCATTTCTGATAAGAATATGCCTATAATTATTTTTCTACATGGGGATTATGGGTGGAATATTGTTTATAAATATACATAGTAACCTATTTATCCAATTTCTGAAAAGAATATTCATATAATTACTTTTCTACATGGGGATTATGGGTGGAATATTGTTTATAAATATGCATAGGAACCTATTTAACCCATTTCTAATAAGACTATGCATATAATTATTTTTCTGCATGGGGATTATAGGTGGAATATTGTTTATAAATATACATAGGAACCTATTTAACCCATTTCTGATAAGAATGTGCATAAAATTATTTTTTTACATGGGGTTTATGGGTGGAATATTGTTAATAAATATACATAGCAACCTATTTAACCCATTTCTGATAAGAATATGCATATAATTATTTTCTACATTGGGACTATGGTTGGAATATTGTTTATAAACATAGATAGGAACCTATTTAACCCATTTCTAAAAAAAATATGCATATAATTATTTTTCCACATTGGGATTATGGGTAGAATATTTTTAATAAATATACATAGCAAACTATTTAACCCATTTCTGATAAGAATATGCATATAAATATTTTCTACATTGGGACTATGGGTGGAATATTGTTTATAAACATAGATAGGAACCTATTTAACCCATTTCTAATAAGAATATGCATATAATTATTTTTTTTTACATTGGGATTATGGGTGGAATATTGTTGTTAAAGATATATATGAATATATTAAGCCTATTTCTGATATGAATATGCATAAAATTATTTTTCTACATTATTATGGGTGGAATATTGTTTATAAATATACATAGGAACCCATTTAACCCATTTCTGATAAGAATATGCATATAATTATTTTTCTACATGGGAATTATGGGTGGATTATTGTTTATAAATATACATAGGAACCTATTTAACCCATTTCTGATAAGAATATGCATATAATTACTTTTCTACATGGGGATTATGGGTGGAATATTTTTTATAAATATACATAGGAACCTATTTAACCCATTTCTGATAAGAATATGCATAAAATTATTTTTCTGCTCGGGGATTATAGGTGGAATATTGTTTATAAATATACATAGGAACCTAATTAACCCATTTCGGATAAGAATATGCATAAAATTATTTTTCTACATGGGGATTATGGGTGGACTATTGTTAATAAATATACATAGCAACCTATTTAACCCATTTCTGATAAGAATATGCATATAATTATTTTCTACATTGGGAGTATGGGTGGAATATTGTTTATAAACATAGATAGGAACCTATTTAACCCATTTCTAATAAGAATATGCATATAATTATTTTTCTACATTGGGATTATGGGTGGAATATTGTTCCTAAAGATACATAGGAATATATTAAGCCTATTTCTGATATGAATATGCATAAAATTATTTTTCTACATTGGGATTATGGGTGGAATATTGTTTATAAATATACATAGCAACACATTCAATCTATTTCTGATAAGAATATGCATAAAATTATTTTTCTACATGGGGATTATGGGTGGAATATTGTTTTTAAATATACATAGGAACCTATTTAACCCATTTCTGATAAGAATATGCATATAATTATTTTTCTACATGGGGATTATGGGCAAAATATTGTAGATAAACATACAAAGCAACATATTAAACCTATTTCTGATGAAAACACGCATATCATTATTTCTAAATGTGGATTATAGGTGGAATATTGTTTATAAATATACATATTAACCTATTTAACCCATTTCTGATAAGAATATGCATTTAATTATTTTTCTACATGGGGTTTATGGGTGGAATATTGTTTATAAATATAAATATAAACATATTAAACCTATTTCTGATAAGAATGTGCATATAATTATTTTTCTACATTGGGATTATGGGTGGAATATTGTTTATAAATATACATAGCAACCTATTTAACCCATTCCTGATAAGAATATGTATATAATTATTTTTCTACATGGGGATTATGGGTGGAATATTGTTTATAAAATTACATAGGAACCTATTTAACCCATTTCTGATAAGAATATGGATATAACTATTTTTCTACATGGGGATTATGTGTGGAATATTGTTTATAAATATACATAGTAACCTATTTAACCCTTTTCTGAAAAGAATATGCATATAATTATTTTTCTACATGGGGATTATGGTTGGAATATTGTTTATAAATATACATAGAAACATATTAAACCTATTTCTGATATGAATATGCATATAATTATTTTTCTACATTTGAATTATGGGTGGAATATTGTTTATAAATTTACATAGGAACCTATTTAACCCATTTCTGATAAGAATATGCATATTTTTTTTCTACATAGGGATTTGGGTGAAATATTGTAGTTAAACACAAATAGGAATATATTAAACCTATTTCTGATATGAATATGCATATAATTATTTTTCTACATGGGGAACATGGTGGAATATTGTTAATAAATATACATAGCTAAATATTACACCTATTTCTGATAAGAATATGCATATAATTTTTTTTCTACATGGGGATTATGGGTGAAATATTTTTAATAAATATACACAGGAACCTATTTAACCCATTTCTAATAACAATATGCATATAATTATTTTTCTGCATGGGGATTATAAGTGGAATATTGTTTATAAATATACATAGGAATCTATTTAACACATTTTTGATAAGAATATGCATATAATTATTTTTCTGCATGGGGATTATGGGTGGAATATTGTTTATAAACATAGATAGGAACCCATTTAACCAATTTCTGATAAGAATATGCATATTGTTATTTTTCTACATTGGGATTATGGGTGGACTATTGCAGATAAACATACATAACAACATATTAAACCTATTTTTGATATGAATAGGCATATCATTATTTTTCTACATGTGAATTATGGGTGTAATATTGTTTATAAGCATACATAAGAACCTATGTACCCATTTCTGAAAAAAATATGCATATAATTATTTTTCTACATGGGGATTGTGGGTGGAATATTGTAGTTAAACATACATAGGAATATATTAAGTCTATTTCTGATATGAATATGCATAAAATTATTTTTCTACATGGGGATTATGGGTGGAATATTGTTTATAAATATACATAGGAACCTATTTAACCCATTTCTGATAAGAATATGCATATAATTATTTTTCTGCATGGGGATTATAGGTGGAATATTGTTTATAAATATACATAGTAACCTATCTAAACCATTTCTGATAAGAATATGCATAAAATTATTTTTCTATATGTGGATTATGATGGAATATTGTTTATAAACATAGATAGGAACCCATTTAACCAATTTCTAATAAGAATATGCATATAATTATTTTTGAATATTGAGATTATGGGTGGAATATTGTAGTTAAAGGTACATAGGAATATATTAAGCCTATTTCTGATATGAATATGCATACAATTATTTTTTCTACATTGGGATTATGGGTGGAATATTGTTTATAAATATACATAGCAACACATTCAATCTATTTCTGATAAGAATATACATAAAATTATTTTTCTACATAGGGATTATGGGTGGAATATTGTTTTTAAATATACATAGGAACCTATTTAACCCATTTCTGATAAGAATATGCATATAATTATTTTTCTACATGGGGATTATGGGCAGAATATGGTTTAAAAATATACATAGGAACCTATTTAACCCATTTCTGATAAGAATATGGACATAATCTTTTTCTACATATGGATTATAGGTTAAAGATTGTTTATAGATATAGATAGCAACATATTAAGCCTATTTCTGATAAGAATATGCATATAATTATTTTTCTACATGGGGATTATGGGTGGAATATAGTTTATAAATATACATAGCAACATATTAATACTATTTCTGATAACAATATGCATATAATTATTTTTCTGCATGGGGATTATAGGTGGAATATTGTTTATAAATATACATAGGAACCTTTTTAACCCATTTCTGATAACAATATGCATATAATTTTTTTTTGCATGGGTATTATAGGTGGAATATTGTTTATAAATATAGGAACCTATTTAACCCATTTCTGATAGGAATATGCATAAAATTATTTTTCTACATGGGGATTATGGGTGGAATATTTTTTATAAATATACATAGGAACCTATTTAACCCATTTCTGATAAGTATATGCATATAATTATTTTTCTACATGAGGATTATGGATGGAATATTGTTAATAAATATGCATAGCAACATATTAAACCTATTTCTGTTATGAATATGCATATAATTATTTTTCTACATTATGGGTGGAATATTGTTTATAAATATAGATAGCAACCTATTTCTGTTTTAAATATGCATAAAATTATTTTTCTACATGTGGAATATGGGCAGAATATGGTTTAAAAATATACATAAGAACCTATTTAAACCATTTCTGAAAAGAATATGCATATAATTATTTTTTTACATTTGCATTATGGTTTGAATATTGTTTATAAATATACATAGAAACTTATTAAACCTATTTCTGATATGAATATGCATATAATTATTTGTCTACATGGGGATTATGGTTGGAATATTATTTATAAATATACATAGTAACCTATTTAACCAATTTCTGAAAAGAATATGCATATGATTATTTTTCTACATTTGGATTATGGTTGGAATATTGTTTATACATATACATAGGAACCTATTTAACCCATTTCTGATACGTATATTCATATCATTATTTTTCTACACGAGGATTATGGATGGAATATTGTTAATAAGTATGCATAGCAACATATTAAACCTATTTCTGTTATGAATATGCATATAAATATTTTTCTACATCGCGATTATGGGTTGAATATTGTCTATAAATATAGATAGCAACCTATTTCTGATTTAAACATGCATACAATTATTTTTCTACATGGGGATTATGGGTGGAATATTGTTTATAAATATACATAGGAACCTATTTAATCCATTTCTGATAAGAATATGCATATAATTATTTTTCTACATGTGGATTATGGGCAGAATATGGTTTAAAAATATACATAAGAACCTATTTAACCCATTTCTGATAAAAATATGCATATAACTGTTTTCTACATGGGGATTATAGGTTGAAGATTGTTTATAGATATAGATAGCAACATATTAAGCCTATTTCTGATAAGAATATGCATATAATTATTTTTCTACATGGGGATTATAGGTTGAAGATTGTTTATAGATATAGATAGCAACATATTAAGCCTATTTCTGATAAGAATATGCATATAATTATTTTTCTACATGAGCATTATGGGTGGAATATTGTTTATAAATATACATAGCAACATATTAATATTATTTCTGATATGAATATGCATATAATTTTTTTTCTACATCGGGATTATGGGTGAAATATTGTTTATAAATATACATAGGAACCTATTTAATCCATTTCTGATAAGAATATGCATATAATTATTTTTCTGCAAAGGGATTATAGGTGGAATATTGTTTATAAATATACATAGGAACCTATATAACCCATTTCTGAAAAGAGTATGGATATAATTATTTTTTTACATTTGGATTATGGTTTGAATATTGTTTATGAATATACATAGAAACATATTAAACCTATTTCTGATATGAATATGCATAAAATTTTTTTTCTACATGGGGATTATAGTTGCAATATTATTTATAAATATACATAGTAACCCTTTTAACCAATTTCTGAAAAGAATATGCATAAAATTATTTTTCTACATTTGGATTATGGTTGGAATATTGTTTATAAATATACATAGGAACCTATTTAACCCATTTCTGATAAGTATATGCATATAATTATTTTTCTAGACGAGGATTATGGATGGAATATTTTTAATAAATATGCATAGCAACATTTTAAACCTATTTCTGTTATGAATATGCATATAATTATTTTTCTACATCGGGATTATGGGTGGAATATTGTTTATAAATATAGATAGCAACCTATTTCTGCTTTAAATATGCATAAAATTATTTTTCTACGTGGGGATTATGGGTGGAATATTGTTTTAAAATATACATAGGAAACTATTTAACCCATTTCTGATAAGAATATGCATATAATTATTTTTCTACATGGGGATTATGGGTGGAATATTGTTTATAAACATACATAGCAACATATTAATACTGTTTCTGATATGAATATGCTTATAATTATTTTTCTACATGGGGATTATGGGAGGAATATTGTTTTTAATTATACATAGGAACCTATTTAACCCATTTCTGAAAAGAATATGCATATAATTATTTTTCTACATGGGGATTATGGGTGGAATCTTGTTTATAAATATACATAGGAACCTATTCAACCCATCTCTGATAAGAATATGCATATATTTTTTTTTCTGCAAAGGGATTGTAGGTGGAATATTGTTTATAAATATACATAGGAACCTATATAACCCATTTCTGAAAAGAGTATGGATATAATTATTTTTCTACATTTGGATTATGGTTTGAATATTGTTTATAAATATACATAGAAACATATTAAACTTATTTCTGATATGAATATGCATATAATTATATTTCTACATGGGGATTATGGTTGGAATATTATTTATAAATATACATAGTAACCTATTTAACCAATTTCTGAAAAGAATATGCAGATAATTATTTTTCTACATTTGGATTATGGTTGGAATATTGTTTATAAATATATAAAGGAACCTATTTAACCCATTTCTGATAAGTATATGCATATAATTTTTTTTATGCACGAGGATCATGGATGGAATATTGTTAATAAATATGCATAGCAACATATTAAACCTATTTCTGTTATGAATATGCATATAATTATTTTTCTACATGGGGATTATGGGTGGAATATTGATTTTAAATATACATAGGAACCTATTAACCCATTTCTGATAAGAATATGCATAAAATTATTTTTCTACATGGGGTTTATGGGTGGAATATTGTTAATAAATATACATAGCAAGATATTAATACTATTTCTGATATGAATATGCATAAAATTATTTTTCTACATCGGGATTATGGGTGAAATACTGTTAATAAATACACATAGGAACCTATTTCTGATTTAAATATGCAAAAAATTATTTTTCCACATGGGGATTATGGGTGTAATATTGTTTATAAATATACATAGGAACCTATTTAAAGCATTTCTGATAAGAATATGCATATTATTATTTTTCTACATGTGGATTATGGGCAGAATATGGTTTAAAAATATACATAGGAAACTATTTAACCCATTTCTGATAAGAATATGCATATAATTATTTTTCTACATGGGGATTATGGGTGGAATATTGTTTATAAATATACATAGCAAGATATTAATACTATTTCTGATATGAATATGCATATAATTATTTTTCTACATGGGGATTATGGGCGAAATACTGTTAATAAATACACATAGGAACCTATTTAACCCATTTCTGATAACAATATGCATATAATTTTTTTCTGCATGGGGATTATAGGTGGAATACTGTTTATATATACACATAGGAACCTATTTAACACATTTCTGATAAGAATATGCATAAAATTATTTTTCTACATGGGGATTATGGGTGGAATATTTTTTTATAACCATACATAGTAACCTATTTAACCCATTTATGATAAGAATATGCATATAATTATTTTTCTACATGGGAATTATATGTAGAATATTGTATATAAATATACATAGGAACGTATTTCACCCATAATCCCCATGTAAAAAAATAATTATATACATATTTATATCAGAAATAGTATTAATATGTTGCTATGTATATTTATAAACAATATTCTACCCATTATCCCCATGTAGAAAAAGAATTATATGCATATTCTTATCAGAAATAGGCTTAATATGTTGCTATCTATATCTATAAACAATCTTCAACCTATAATCCCCATGTAGAAAAAAAATTATATGCATATTCTTATCAGAAATGGGTTAAATTGGTTCCTATGTATAATTTTATACCATATTCTGCCCATAATCCACATGTAGAAAAATAATTATATGCATATTCTTATCAGAAATGGGATAGATAGGTTCCTATGTATATTTATAAACAATATTCCACCCGTAATCCCCATGTAGAAAAATAATTTTATGCATATTTAAATCAAAAATAGGTTGCTATCTATATTTATAAACAATATTCCACCCATGATCTCGATGTAGAAAAATTATTATATGCATATTCATAACAGAAATATGTTTAATATGTTGCTATGCATATTTATTAACAATATTCCATCCATAATCCTCGTGTAGAAAAATAATTATATGCGTATACTTATCAGAAATGGGTTAAATAGGTTCCTATGTATATTTATAAACAATATAACACCCATAATCCCCATGTAGAAAAATAATTATATGCATATTCTTTTCAGAAATGGGTTAAATAGGTTCCTATGTATTATTAAAAACAATATTCCTCCCATAATCCCCATGTAGAAAAACAATTATACGCATATTCTTATCAGAAATGTGTTAAATAGATTCCTATGTATATTTATATACAATATTCTACCCATATTTCCCATGTAGAAAAATAATTATATGCATATTCTTATCATAAATAATCACATGTAGAAAAATAATTATATGCATATTCTTATCAGAAAATAATTATAAATAATTATATGCATATTCTTATCATAAATGGGTTAAATAGGTTCCTATGTATATTTATAAACAATATTCCACCCATAATCCCCATGTAGAAAAATAATTATATTCATATACTTATCAGAAATGGGTTAAATTGGTTGCTATGTATATTTATAAACAATATTCCACCCATAATCCCCATGTAGAAAAATAATTATATGCATATTCTTATCAGAAATAGACTTAATATGTTGCTATCTATAACTATAAACTATCTTCAACCTATAATCCCCATGTAGAACAAAAATTATATGCATATTCTTATCAGAAATGGGTTAAATTGGTTCCTATGTATATTTTTAAACCATATTTTGCCCATAATCCACATGTAGAAAAATAATTATATGCATATTCCTATCAGAAATGGGTTAGATAGGTTCATATGTATATTTATAAACAATATTCCACCCATAATCCCCATGTAGAAAAATATTTTTATGCATATTTAAATCAGAAATAGGTTGCTATCTATATTTATAAACAATATTCCATTCATAATCCTTGTGTAGAAAAATAATTATATGCATATAATTATCAGAAATGGGTTAAATAGGTTCCTATTTATATTTAGAAAAAATATTCCAAAATAATCCAAATGTAGAAAAATAATTATATGCATATTCTTTTCAGAAATTGGTTAAATAGGTTACTATGTATATTTATAAACAATATTCCAAACATAATCCCCATGTAGAAAAATAATTATATGCATATTCATATCAGAAATTCTTTTCAGAAATGGGTTAAATAGGTTCCTATGTATAGTTAAAAACAATATTCCTCCCATAATCCCCATGTAGAAAAACAATTATACGCATATTCATATCACAAATAGTATTAATATGTTGCTATGTATATTTATAAACAATATTCCACCCATAATCCCCATGTAGAAAAATAATTATATGCATATTCATATCAGAAATGGGTTAGATAGGTACATATGTATATTTATAAACAATATTCCACCCATAATCCCCATGTAGAAAAATAATTATATTCATATACTTATCAGAAATGGGTTAAATCGGTTGCTATGTATATTTATAAACAATATTCCACCCATAATCCCCATGTAGAAAAATAATTATATGCATATTCTTATCAGAAATAGGCTTAATATGTTGCTATCTATAACTATAAACTATCTTCAACCTATAATCCACATGTAGAACAAAAATTATATATGCATATTCTTATCAGAAATGGGTTAAATTGGTTCCTATGTATATTTTTAAACCATATTTTGCCCATAATCCACATGTAGAAAAATAATTATATTGCATATTCCTATCAGAAATGGGTTAGATAGGTTCATATGTATATTTATAAACAATATTCCACCCATAATCCCCATGTAGAAAAATAATTTTATGCATATTTAAATCAGAAATAGGTTGCTATCTATATTTATAAACAATATTCCATTCATAATCCTTGTGTAGAAAAATAATTATATGCATATAATTATCAGAAATGGGTTAAATAGGTTCCTATTTATATTTAGAAAAAATATTCCAAAATAATCCAAATGTAGAAAAATAATTATATGCATATTCTTTTCAGAAATTGGTTAAATAGGTTACTATGTATATTTATAAACAATATTCCAAACATAATCCCCATGTAGAAAAATAATTATATGCATATTCATATCAGAAATAGGTTTAATATGTTTCTATGTATATTTATAAACAATATTCAAACCATAATCCCCATGTAGAAAAATAATTATATGCATATTCTTTTCAGAAATGGGTTAAATAGGTTCCTATGTATAGTTAAAAACAATATTCCTCCCATAATCCCCATGTAGAAAAACAATTATACGCATATTCATATCACAAATAGTATTAATATGTTGCTATGTATATTTATAAACAATATTCCACCCATAATCCCCATGTAGAAAAATAATTATATGCATATTCATATCAGAAATAGTATTAATATGTTGCTATGTATATTTATAAACAATATTCCAACCATAATCCCCATGTAGAAAAATAATTATATGCATATTCTTATCAGAAATAGGCTTAATATGTTGCTATCTAAAACTATAAACAATCTTCAACCTATAATCCCCTTGTAGAAAAAAATTATATGCATATTCTTATCAGAAATGGGTTAAATAAGTTCCCTATGTATATTTTTAAACCATATTCTGCCCATAATCCACATGTAGAAAAATAATTATATGCATATTCTTATCAGAAAAGGGTTAAATAGGTTCCTATGTATATTTATAAACAATATTCCACCCATAATCCCCATGCAGAAAAATAATTCTATGCATATTTAAATCAGAAATAGGTTCCTATGTATATTTATAAACAATATTCCACCTCTAATCCCTTTGCAGAAAAATAATTATATGCATATTCTTATCAGAAATAGGTTAAATAGGTTCCTATGTATATTTATAAACCAATATTCCACCCATAATCCCCATGTAGAAAAATAAATATATTCATATTCTTATCAGAAATTGGTTAAATAGATTGCTATGTATATTTATAAACAATATTCCACTTATAATTCCCATGCAAAAAAATAATTATATGCATATTGTTATCAGAAATGGGTTAAATATGTTCCTATGTATATTTATAAACAATATTCCACTTATAATCCCCATGCAGAAAAATAATTATATGCATATTGTTATCAGAAATGGGTTAAATAGGTTCCTATGTGTATTTATAAACAATATTCCAACCATAATCCCTATGTGGAAAAATAATTTTATGCATATTTAAATCAGAAATAGGTTGCTATCTATATTTATAAACAATATTCCACCCATAATCCCGATGTTGAAAAATTATTATATGCATATTCTTTTCAGAAATGGGTTAAATAGGTTCCTATGTATAATTAAAAACAATATTCTTCCCATAATTCCCATGTAAAAAAACAATTATACGCATATTCTTATCAGAAATGTGTTAAATAGATTCCTATGTATATTTATATACAATATTCTACCCATAATTCCCATGTAGAAAAATAATTCTTTGCATATTCTTATCATAAATGGGTTAAATAGGTTGCTATGTATGGTTTTAAAAAATATTCCACCTATAATCCCCATGCAGAAAAATAATTATATGCATATTCTTATCAGAAATAAGCTTAATATGTTGCTATCTATATCTATAAACAATCTTCAACCTATAATCCCCATGTAGAAAAAAATAATATGCATATTCTTATCAGAAATGGGTTAAATTGGTTCCTATGTATATTTTTAAACCATATTCTGCCCATAATCCACATGTACAAAAATAATTATATGCATATTCTTATCAGAAATGGGTTAGATAGGTTCCTATGTATATTTATAAAAAATATTCCACACATAATCCCCATGTAGAAAAATAATTTTATGCATAATTAAATCAGAAATAGGTTGCTATCTATATTTATAAACAATATTCCACCCATAATCCCGATGTAGAAAAATAATTATATGCATACTCATATCACAAATGGGTTTAATATGTTGCTATGTATATTTATAAACAATATTCCAACCATAATCAGCATGTAGAAAAATAATTATATGCATATTCTTATCAGAAATGGGTTAAATTGGTTCCTATGTATATTTATAAATAATATTCCACACATAATCCGAATGTAGAAAATAATTATATGTATATTCCTATCAGAAATGGGTTAAATAGGTTCTTATCTATGTTTATATACAATATTCCACCCATAATTCCTATGTAGAAAAATAATTATATGCATATTCTTATCAGAAATGGGTTAAATAATTTCCTATCCATATTTATAAACAATATTCCACCCATTATCCCCATATAGAAAAATATTTTTATGCATACACATATCAGAAATAGGCTTAATATATTCCTATGAATCTTTAACTACAATATTCCACCGATAATCTCAATGTACAAAACAAATTATATGCATATTCTTATTAGAAATGGGTTAAATAGGTTCATTTCTATGTTTATATACAATATTTCACCCAAAATCCCCATGCAGAAAAATAATTATATGCATATTCTTATCAGAAATGGGTTAAATTGGTTCCTATGTATAATTTTATACCATATTCTGCCCATAATCCACATGTAGAAAAATAATTATATGCATATTCTTATCAGAAATGGGATAGATAGGTTCTTTAACTACAATATTTATCTTTAATTTAATCTTTAACTACATTAATTATTTTAATTATTAATTAATTAATTAATTAATTATTAATTAGATTAATTTAATCTTTAACTACAATATTCCACCGATTATCTTAATGTACAAAAAAAAATTATATGCATATTCTTATTAGAAATGGGTTAAATAGGTGCCTTTCTATGTTTATATACTATATTTCACCCATAATCCCCATGTAGAAAAATAATTTTATGCATATTCTTATCAGAAGTGGGTTAAATAGGTTAATATGTATATTTATAAAATAATATTTCACCCACAATCCCCATGCAGAAAAATAATTATATGCATATTCTTATCAGAAATAGGTTAAATAGGTTCCTATGTATATTTATAAACAATATTATACACATAATCTGAATGTAGAAAATAATTATATGTATATTTTTTATCAGAAATGGGTTAAATAGGCTCCTATGTGTATTTATAAACAATAATCCATCCTTAATCCCAATGTAGAAAAATATTTATATGCATATTCTTATCAGAAATAGGTTTAATATGTTGCTATCTATATTTATGAACAATATTCCACCCATAATTCCTATGTAGAAAAAATATTTTTATGCATATACATATCAGAAATATCTTTAACTACAATATTCCACCAATAATCTCAATGTACAAAAATAATTATATGCATATTCTTATTAGAAATGGGATAAATAGGTTCCTATCTATGTTTATAAACAATAATCCACCCATAATCCCCATGTAGAAAAATATATGCATATTCTTATCAGAAATGGGTTAAATAGGTTCCTATGTATATTTATAAACAATATTCCGCCTATAATCCCCATGTAGAAAAATATTTGAATGCATATTCATATCAGAATTAGATTTAATATGTTTCTATGTATGTTTAACTACAATATTCCATCCATAATCCCAATGCAGAAAAATAATGATATGCATATACTTATCAGACATCGGTTAAATAGGTTATAATAGGTTAAATTTATATTTATAAACAAATTTCCACCCATAATCCCCATGCAGAAAAATAATAATTTGCATATTCTTATTAGAAATGGAGGAACAGTGTCCTATCATTGTTGCCAGTGGAGATATTTCGGGCCAGTATCGCATTGTTTGTGTCAGTGGATAGAATAGTTACCTATCGTTGGACGAATAGTTACCAATCATTTTTTGTCAGTGTGAGAAATAGCCATCATTAGTATCAGTAGGAAGAATAGTGACCCATCATTTGTGTCAGTTGGAGAAATAGTCACCCATCGTCGGTGTCACTTAGAGAAATATTTCCATATTGTTGGTGTCAGTGGAAGAAATAATCCATGGTATATGTGATTTATGGTTTGCTTGAGTAAAGGTAACGATATTAGAAACAAATAGAAGCGAATTAGAGACCGACTCAAGCCTATCGTTTTATTAAACCAACCCAACTTAGCTATGCCTACATTCTGTCTTAATAAAGCCCTGTAACTTTATCTTTAACAAAATATCCTGACTTCATTTAACACAGTTATGTAGACTCACGTTAACGCGACTATTCCTAAACAGGTGTAAACCTTAATCTTACATCTAACTGTAAACCGTCTCATACACATAACAAGTTTTTTCAGGACTTTTTTGCTATTTTTTGCTTTAGGTAATGAAGCTCAAGTATACGGTCTAACTGGTAACCTTTGCGATTTTTAAGAGTAATATCTATCCTGAAAAGAAAGTAAACAATAAGGCTATGCAAAAATATAAATTTTGCATTCTACCAACGATCACTTGCTGTACTTATTTCAGAATTATTCAACTATTTCGAATCCAAGTCAGCCAAAATCCTGAAAGAGATGAACTCCACAATTTAATTTTTATGTTTTTTTTTTTTAAATCTTTATTTGTGTTTTATTGCAATGATCATTTAATTAATATCAGTGCTATTTTGCTTGAAGCAAAAAATTCTCAGTCAGTGAGAGAAAAGTGCCCCATCATTGTGTCAGTGGAAGGGACAGTGAAACATCTTTAGATGATTAGCTGATTGATTGATCATCCAATTAAAAGAGTTATAAAAAGCAGAAATACGGTTTACCTTAGATGTCAGATATTGTGGCGTTTCAGCATAGCATAGCACATATGTCAGGCGGTTTGAATTAGTTTCGAACCAGTAGCCGTTGCACGGTAAGTTCAGGTAATTGCACTTGCAACTATCGAAAGATTAGCACTGAGATAGCTGATTTTAATTATTACCTATTTTATTTTACCTATTATTATTTTGATTATTACCTATATTTTGCGGGTTGAATAGTTGAATAATTCGTAAATTAGCACAGTAAGGAGACGTTAAGAGTTTCGATAGCTTAGTTTAACACTATGCTTTAATATATAATTGAATTATGTTCCAAATACCAAATAGTTTTCAATGGATGAGTGATAGTTTAATTATAAATTTCATTGGAAACTATTTCTCGGAAAATAAAGGGAGCCCTGCAAACTTCATCTCAATGCGCGATGTCATCCTGACTTTATAAATAATGATAATGTATACGTTAATGCGACTAAACGTCTTAACCGTCTCACACAGTATTTTAGTTTTATCAACTCTTTGCGACTCTTTGTTATCAGGATTTTTTTGCTATATTTAGGGTAATGCAACCATGTAAACTGCTAACTGCTAACCCTGACACTCTGCGACTTTAAGAATAATATCTATCTCTTAAAGGATGTAAACGTGTATTGCATTCTACCAACAGTGTTGTGTTTGGCAAAAGTGGCAGAGATTGGCAGAGAAGAAGAAGATGTAATCCGTAGATGGGCCAGATTTCGAGTAATGCAAAAAAATCTGAGCCAGTGAGAGAGAAATATTGTTGGTGTCAGTGGGATCATTGGTGTAAGTGAAAGGAGCCAGTAAAAAAATCATTGGTGTCAGTTGAAATAAATGACAAATAGGACTCGGTGTCCCATAATGTTACACAATATTTAGCAGTGCTTTAAGAAAACCAGTGCGAATTTTTATATTTTGAAAGATAAAATAAGATAGAGATAGATTAAAGATAAAATGTCGGAATAGCATTAAGATCAGATTGTTTGATAATTGCTGCATCACCCGTAAGACTCAAGAAGCAGCAGTTAACGAAGACTGGGGAATTGCTGAAATACTGTAAATTTTTCAAGATAGCACTACATTACACAATCCCTTTCCCTGGTAAGCAAAATGTCAGGAAACATGGATATATCTGTATATATAGCGAATAAACCCTTAGTGAGTTGTTTATATTGTTTGCGTGACACATCAAGGAGAGTGAGACTGTAAACTTTAGGATTTTTTTGCTTGCTGACAGGTTTGAGCGCTATTTGTATTACAGTAGATAGTAGATTACAACAACATATCTACTGAGATATTTGTCACAAAAAAATGCAATACACGTTCCAAAACTATTACAACAGAAAAGCTGCCGGTTTGACTTGGATTCGAATAATTCTTAAATAGGAATAGCAGTGAGAAGAAGGTTTGAAATGGATTCGAACTAGTTGAATATTTCTTAAATTAGTCCTGTGAAACAAACCCCATTGGTTTTGAGATACTTTAAGGATACTATAAAAGTGTTTATAGCTTACTTGAGAGTTTTCATAGCTTGGTTACTATAATCGAATTATGTTCAAATTACCAATATCCACTATATGAGCCAGATTTCAATGGCTGAGTATATTAGAAACGAATAGAAGCCTAGCTGATATTGTGCTCTAATTCCGTGTATTTCTATTTCTCTTTGCTATTTCGACATTCGATCTTAATAAGGGTGTAGGCAACTATCAATTCGACAATATAAACTGTGAGCCCTGCAACACACTCACGTAGGATGTAAGCCTCAATTTTACATCTTAATGTAAACCATCTCACACAAATTGCTATCAGGACTTTTTTTTTGCTATATTAAGGGTAATTCAAATATGTAAATAGTTTTAATTAATAACGATCAGTTTATCAGCTTATATCTATTGTTGGTCTGACCCATCATTGGTGTCAGTGAAAGGAACAAATTCTTGTTGTCATTGTCAAAACTACAACCGCGTTGTTGGTATCAGTGGAAGGATTAGTCCTCATCATTGTGTCAGTTTAAGGAATATTTGAATTATCATTTGTGTAAGGAAAAAAAAGACCACATCATTGCTGTCAGTGTGAAAATAATAAAATGTGAAAATTTTGTGTTAGTGGGAGGAATAGATATGGCAGATACCATTACTGGTGTAGTTTGTGGATAAAGTTAAAGTCACAACAAAATCAATGCGCATTTTTAAATTTTCGATAGATAGTTGCAATTACAATACCCTATTTAGATAGAATGTCTAAATAGCAATGAAATCAGATTGTTTGATAATTGCTGCACAGTTACTTAATTACTTAATTACTTTGGTTTTGAAGACTAGGAAATTGCTTAAGTTACTGTAAATGTAACATTTAAAACCTAACTGTGAATTTGCATTACCCAATCCGTATCCACTGATCCACAGCAAAATGTCATGCTATATCAGTGAGATGTTTTACATGGTTGAGTACACCCGGGGAGCACATTGCAGGGGCTTCTTTCTCTAAGTGATTCTTTCTACAAGTGATATCACTTCAATCTCTGCTTCAAGTTCTGCCTCACCTGATCAATCCTTCTCTGTCTCTTTACAGGTATGTGTCAAATCAACCACATCTTCCACCGTTAACTGAAATTGGGATCTACCTGCTGTCTGTGTGTGTGTGTTTCTTTGGTATGTGGCCTTCTCTATCTGTTGCCATGTGCGCACAACCATGACATTATTTGTTGCTCTGGACTGTCTTACCTAAGTTTTATGTGTTGATCTTATCTTGGCCTCTTGCTATTCTGACTTTTGAAGCAAAAAGTCCACTTTGATTGTTAGGCATTCTTATAGTTACTCATGATTAATTAACGAACTTCAACCCCAACCTTATAACAGTATAAATTTTAGCATCCTTAAGGGGTGAGCACATTGCTCCTACACAAGTGATATGCACTTCAATCTCTGCACTTCAGCGATTGCACGAAGCAAACAAAACAAGGCTCTCCTCCGCTCTGTAACATGCACTCTGTATAACACTGCTTCTGACACTCCTCTCCTCAAACTCTCTTACTTTCACCTCCCCTCTCCACCCGCCTGCTTATACGTATTACTACCCTGCCTTCTGTCTTCTCCCTACCTGTTCCTTCCAACTCTCGCTCATTCTACATCCATACACTGATAAAACTCCAGTACTCTGAGACATGCCCCTTCACATAAATCACTGTCCCACATTACCTCCCTCACCCTCCTGCTTCTCCTAATCTCTGGTGACATATTCCCAAACCCTGGGCCACCATCATCTGTCCCTTGCCCATTACTTCCATCCCCCTACACCCTCTGGCAGGAGCCGTAACCCACAGAACTTGGTCTCTATTCCTCTTTCCAAAACCATCTTCCCCCTTTTCCTGTGCCCTGTGGAATGCACTTTCTTTCTGCAAAAAACTCACTGCCCTTCACGACCTCTTTATCACAAATTCCTTTAACCTACTTGGCTTCCTGAATCGGATACTATTTCTCCTGCTTCCCTCTCCCATGGGGGCCTTCTTTGGACCAAGTGGACGGAAGGGAGGTGGGTGGGAATCCTTCTAGCCCCATGCAGCACCTATCAGGTTCTTCACCCACCTCAGAACACTCTCCTCTTTTGAGGCACATTGCATTCGTCTTTTCTCTCCCATTAAGAATTGCTGTCATCTACCGGCCCCCTGGACAAGTATCAGCCTTTCTTGATGACTTCTCTGCCTGGCTACCCTACTTTCTCTCTTCTGAAATCCCCACAATTAACACCATTGACCTTGCCTTCTCCTATCTGTGCACTCCGTGCAGCAACCTTTCCAACAATCCACTCCCACTCTCTGATCACCACCTTATTAGTTTTGCTCTCTCCTTGTCTTCCACCTCTTCTCCCTCCAACCGCCTAACAATTACACGTAGAAACCTTCGCCACCTCAACCCTTCTCTTTACTCTGCCACTGATCACCTCTATGAAAAAATGTCACCTCTGTCCTGCCCCAACCTAGCTACTTTCATCTACAAGAGCTCACTCCCTAGACAAGCTTGCCCCCCCTCACTACACGCCTACTGCTACAACCCTGGCAAACAGATGACACCAGAAGTCTCAGAAAACATAGCCGCGCTCTTGAGCGGCTTCACTTCAATATAAATCTGCCCTCACACAATATAAATCTGCCCTCCTAAAATACTACTCCTGCCTAAACACTGCCAAACAGACCTACTTTATCATACTCATTAACACCTTCTCATCCAGTCCACGTCAACTCTTCTCTACCTTCAACACTCTACTCTGCCCTCCACTGCCTCCACCCACCAACTCACTCACTGCCCAGGAGATTGCCAATCACTTCAAAACTAACATTGATACAATTCATGAGGAGATCACCAATGCGCAAAAACCTCCCCATTACTTCCTACATTCAACCCTGCTACTATTACTGAGGTTGCCAAATTTTTATCTAGCACTCATCTAACCACTTGCCCCCTTGATCCTCTTCTCTCGCAAATCCTACGCTCACCCTCTGACTTGATTCTATGCTCTCTAACTCACATTTTCAACCTCTCCCTCTCTTGGTGGCATCTTCCCAAACTCTCTAAAACATGCGCTAGTCACCAATCTCAACAACTTACGTCCCATGTCCTTACTCTCCTTCTCCTCCAAACTTCTTAAAAGACTGGTCTACAAGCGACCATCTTGACCATGAATAAACTTCTTGATCCCCTTCAGTCCGGTTTTCGCCCTCAACACTCCACGGAAACTGCTCTCCTTAAACTCTCAAATGACCAACTAATGGCTAAAGCCAATGGACACTATTCTGTACTACTTCTCCTGGATCTCTCTGCTGCCTTTGACACAGTGGACCACCCCCTCCTCCTCAAAAAACTCCACTCCTTTGCTCTCCGTGACTGTACTCTTCGCTGGTTCTCATCCTACCTATCCCAAAACTCCTTCAGCATTACTTACAACTCTACTTCCTCCTCTCCTCTTCCTTTTTCCGTTGGGATCCCCCAAGGTTCTGTTCTTGGACCACCTCCTTGGGTCAGTTGATTGCCTCCCACGGCTATAATTATTTCTATGCTGATGACACCCTATGCTGATCTCCACCCCCCAGCTCTCTCCATCTGTCTCCTCACGCATTACCAATTTACAAGCAGACATATCAGCCTGGATGTCACCTCACTTTCTCAAACTCAACCTATCCAAAAACGAGCTCATGATATTTCCTCCCTCAGGTGCCACTTCCCCTGATTTCCCTGTCAAGATCAATGGCTCAACTATAAACCCATCTCCCCACGCCAAGATCCTAGGTGTAATCCTGTACTCTGAACTAACCTTTCAACCCCACATTAAACCTATTTCTGATATGATTATGCATTACATTATTTTTCCACATGGGATTGTGGGTGGAATATTGTTTATAAATATATAAATATGAACCTATTTAACCCATTTCGGATAAGAATATGCATATAATTATTTTTCTACATTGGGATTATGGGTGGGATATTGCAGTTAAACATACATAGGAATATATTAAGTCTATTTCTGATATGAATATGCACAAAATTATTTTTCTACATGGGGATTATGGGTGGATTATTGTTTATAAATATAAATAGGAACCCATTTAACCCATTTCTGATAAGAATATGCATATAATAATTTTTCTGCATGGGGATTATAGGTGGAATATTGTTTATAAATATACATAGGAAGCTATTTAACCCATTTCTGATAAGAATATGCATAACATTATTTTTCTACATGGGGATTATGGGTGGAATATTTTTAATAATATACATAGCAACCAATTTAACCCATTTCTGAAAAGAATATGCATATAATTATTTTCTACATGGGGATTATGGGTGGAATATTGTTTATAAATATACATAGCAAAATATTAAACCTATTTCTGATAAGAATAAGCATATAATTATTTTTCTATATTGGGACTATGGGTTTATAAACATAGATAGGAACCTATTTAACCCATTTCTAATAAGACTATGCATATAATTATTTTTCTACATGGGGATTATGGGTGGGATATTGTAGTTAAATATACATAGGAATAGTCTATTTCTGATATGAATATGCATAAAATTATTTTTCTACATGGGGATTATGGGTGGAATATTGTTTATAAATATACATAGCAACCTATTTAACCCATTTCTGATAAGAATATGCATATAATTATTTTTCTACATGTGGATTATATGTGAACTATTGTTTATAAATATACATAGGAACCTATGTAACCCATTTCTGATAAGAATATGCATATCATTATTTTTGTACCTGGGGATTGTGGGTGAAATATTGTAGTTAAACATGCATAGGAATATATTAAGTCTATTTCTGATATGAATATGCATAAAATTATTTTTCTACATGAGGATCATTTGTGGAATATTGTTTATAAATATACATAGGAACCTATTTAACCCATTTCTGATAAGAATATGCATATAATTACTTTTCTACATGGGGATTATGGGTGGAATATTGTATATAAATATAGATAGGAACATATTTAACCCTTTTCTAATAAGAATATGCATATAATTATTTTTCTACATTGGGATAATGGGTGGAATATTGTAGTTAAAGATACATAGGAAAATATTAAGCCTATTTCTGATATGAATATGCATAAAATTATTTTTCTACTTTGGGATTATGGGTGGAATATTATTTATAAATATACATAGGAACCTATTTAACCCATTTTTGATAAGAATATGCATATAATTTTTTTTTCTACATGGGGATTATGGGTGAACTATTGTTTATAAATATACATAGGAACCTATTTAACCCATTTCTGATAAGAATATGCATATAATTACTTTTCTACATGGGGATTATGGGTGGAATATTGTATATAAATATACATAGGAACATATTTAACCCATTTCTGATATGAATATGCATAAAATTATTTTTCTACATGGGGATTATGGGTGGAATATTGTTTATAAATATACATAGGAACCTATTTAACCCATTTCTGATAAGAATATGCATATAATTACTTTTCTACATGGGGATTATGGGTGGAATATTGTATATAAATATACATAGGAACATATTTAACCCATTTCAGATAAGAATATGCATTAAATTATTTTTCTACATGGGGATTATGGGTAGAATATTTTTAATAAATATACATAGCAACCTATTTAACCCATTTCTGATAAGATTATGCATATGATTATTTTCTCCATGGGGATTATTAGTGGAATATTGTTTATCAATATACATAGCAAAATATTAAACCTATTTCTGATAAGAATATGCATATAATTATTTTTCTACATTGGGACTATGGGTGGAATATTGTTTATAAACATAGATAGGAACATATTTAACCCATTTCTAATAAGAATATGCATATAATTATTTTTCTACATTGGGATAATGGGTGGAATATTGTAGTTAAAGATACATAGGAAATATTAAGCCTATTTCTGATATGAATATGCATAAAATTATTTTTCTACTTTGGGATTATGGGCGGAATATTATTTATAAGTATACATAGGAACCTATGTAACCCATTTCTGATAAGAATATGCATATAATTATTTTTCTACATGGGGATTGTGGGTGCAATATTGTAGTTAAACATACATATTAATATATTAAGTTTATTTCTGATATGAATATGGATAAAATTATTTTTCTACATTATTATGGGTGGAATATTGTTTATAAATATACATAGGAACCTAATTAACCCATTTCGGATAAGAATATGCATAAAATTATTTTTCTACATGGGGATTATGGGTGGACTATTGTTAATAAATATACATAGCAACCTATTTAACCCATTTCTGATAAGAATATGCATATAATTATTTTTCTACATTGGGATTATGGGTGGAATATTGTTGCTAAAGATACATAGGAATATATTAAGCCTATTTCTGATATGAATATGCATAAAATTATTTTTCTACATGGGGATTATGGGTAGGATATTCTTTATACATATACATAGCCACGTATTAAACCTATTTCTGATATGAATATGCATATTGTTATTTTTCTATATGGGAATTATGGTTGGAATGTTCTATATATTTAGGAACATAGGAACCTAGTTAACACATTTCTGATAAGAATATGCATAAAATTATTTTTCTACATGGGGATTATGGGTGGAATATTTTTTTATAAACATAGATAGGAACCTATTTAACCCATTTCTAATAAGAATATACATATAATTATTTCCTACATTGGGATTATGGGTGGAATATTGAAGTTAAAGATACATAGGAATATATTAAACCTATTTCTGAAATGAATATGCATAAAATTATTTTTCTACATTTGGATTATGGGTGGAATATTGTTTATAAATCTACATAGCAATATATTAAATCTATTTCTGATATGAATATGCTTACAATTATTTTTCTACATGGGGAATATGGGTGAACTATTGTTTATAAATATACATAGCAACATATTAAACCTATTTCTGATAAGATTATGCATATAATTATTTTTCTACATGGGGATTATGGTTGAAATATTGTTTATAAATATACATAGGAACCTATTTAACACATTTCTGATACAAATATGCAAATAATAATTTTTCTACATAGGGATTATGGATGGAATATTGTTTATAAATATAGATAGAAACATATTAAATCTATTTCAGATAAGAATATGCATATCATTATTTTTCTACATTATGATTAAGGGTGGAATATTGTTTATAAATATACATAGCAACCTATTTAACCCATTTCTGATAAGAATATGCATATAATTATTTTTCTACATTGGGATTATGGGTGGGATATTGCAGTTAAACCTACATAGGAGTATATTAACCCTATTTCTGATATGAATATGCATACAATTATTTTTCTACATGGGGAATATGGCTGGGATACTGTTTATACATATACATAGCAACATATTAAACCTATTTCTGATATGAATATGCATATTATTATTTTTCTACATGGGGATTATGGGTAGAATATTGTAGATAAACATAAATAGCAACATATTAAACCTATTTCTGATAAAAATACGCATATCATTATTTTTCTACATGTGGATTATAGGTTGAATATTGTTTATAAATATATATAGGAACCTATTTAACCCAATTCTGATAAGAATATGCATATAATTATTTTTCTACATGGGAATTATTGGTGGAATATTGTATATAAATATACTTTGGAACATATTAAACCTATTTGTGATGTGAATATGCATATAATTGTTTTTCTACATTGGGATTATGGGTAGACTACTGCAGATAAACATACATAACAACATATTAAACCTATTTTTGATATGAATAGGCATATCATTATTTCTCTAAATGTGAATTATGGGTGGAATATTGTTTATAAGCATACATAGGAACCTATGTAACCCATTTCTGATAAGAATATGCATAAAATTATTTTTCTACATGGGGATTATGGGTGAAATATTGTTTATAAATATACATAGGAACGTATTTAACCCATTTCTGATAAGAATATGCATATAATTATTTTTCTGCATCGGGATTATAGGTGGAATATTGTTTATAAATATACATAGGAACCTATTTAACCCATTTCTGATAAGAATATGCATATAATTATTTTTCTACATGGGGATTATGGGTGGAATATTTTTAATAAATATACATAGCAACCTTTTTAACCCAATTTTGATAAGAATATGCATATAATTATTTTCTACATTGGGACTATGAGTGGAATATTGTTTATAAACGTAGATAGGAACCTATTTAACCCATTTCTTATAAGAATATGCATATAATTATTTTTCTACATTGGGATTATGGGTGCAATATTGTTGTTAAGGATACATAGGAATATATTAAGCATATTTCAGATATGAATATACATAAAATTATTTTTCTACATTGAGACTATGGGTGGAATATTGTTTATAAACATAGATAGGAACCTATTTAACCCATTTCTAATAAGAATATGCATATAATTATTTTCTACATTGGGATTATGGGTGGAATATTGTAGTTAAAGATACATACGAATATATTAAGCCTATTTCTGATATGAATATGCATAAAATTATTTTCTACATTGGGATTATTGGTGGAATATTGTTTATAAGTATACATAGGAACCTATCTAACCCATTTCTGATAAGAATATTTATATAATTATTTTTCTACATTTTGAGTGTGGGTGGAATATTGTAGTTAAATATACATAGGAATATATTAAGTCTATTTCTGATATGAATATGCATACAATTATTTTTCTACATGGGGATTATGGGTGGAATATTGTTTATAAATATACATAGGAACCTATTTAACCCATTTCTGATAAGAATATGCATATAATTACTTTTCTACATGGGGATTATGGGTGGAATATTGTATATAAATATACATAGGAACATATTTACCCCATTTCAGATAAAAATATGCATATAATTATTTTTCTGCATGGGGATTGTAGGTGAACTGTTGTTTATAAATATACATAGGAACCTATTTAACCCATTTCCGATAAGAATATGCATAAAATTATTTTTCTACATGGGGATTATGGGTAGAATATTTTTAATAAATATACATAGCAACCTATTTAACCCATTTCTGATAAGATTATGCATATGATTCTTTTCTCCATGGGGATTATGGGTGGAATATTGTTTATAAATATATATAGCAAAATATTAAACCTATTTCTGATAAGAATATGCATATAATTATTTTTCTACATTGGGACTATGGGTGGAATATTGTTTATAAACATAGATAGGAACATATTTAACCCATTTCTAATAAGAATATGCATATAATTATTTTTCTACATTGGGATAATGGGTGGAATATTGTAGTTAAAGATACATAGGAAAATATTAAGCCTATTTCTGATATGAATATGCATAAAATTATTTTTCTACTTTGGGATTATGGGCGGAATATTATTTATAAGTATACATAGGAACCTATGTAACCCATTTCTGATAAGAATATGCATATAATTATTTTTCTACATGGGGATTGTGGGTGGAATATTGTAGTTAAACATACATAGGAATATATTAAGTTTATTTCTGATATGAATATGGATAAAATTATTTTTCTTCATTATTATGGGTGGAATATTGTTTTTAAATATACATAGGAACCTATTTAACCCATTTCTGATAAGAATATGCATATAAATATTTTTCTACATGGGGTTTATGGGTGGATTATTGTTTATAAATATACATAGTAAGCTATTTAACCAATTTCTGATAAGAATATGCGTATAATTTTTTTTCTACATGGGGATTATGGGTGGAATATTGTTTATAAATATACATAGGAACCTATTTAACCCATTTCTGATAAGACTATGCATATAATTTTTTTTCTGCATGGGGATTATAGGTGGAATTTTGTTTATAAATATACATAGGAACCTATTTAACCCATTTCTGATAAGAATATGCATAAAATTATTTTTCTACATGGGGTTTATGGGTGGAATATTGTTAATAAATATACATAGCAACCTATTTAACCCATTTCTGATAAGAATATGCATATAATTATTTTCTACATTGGGACTATGGGTGGAATATTGTTTATAAACATAGATAGGAACCTATTTAACCCATTTCTAATAAGAATATGCATATAATTATTTTTCTACATTGGGATTATGGGTAGAATATTTTTAATAAATATACATAGCAACCTATTTAACCCATTTCTGATAAGATTATGCATATGATTATTTTCTCCATGGGGATTTTGGGTGGAATATTGTTTATAAATGTACATAGAAAAAAATTAAACCTATTTCTGATAAGAATATGCATATAATTATTTTTCTACATTGGGACTATGGGTGGAATATTGTTTATAAACATAGATAGGAACATATTTAACTCATTTCTAATAAGAATATGCATATAATTATTTTTCTACATTGGGATAATGGGTGGAATATTGTAGTTAAAGACACATAGAAATATATTAAGCCTATTTCTGATATAAATATGCATAAAATTATTTTTCTACTTTGGGATTATGGGTGGAATATTATTTATAAGTATACAAAGGGACCTATGTAGCCCATTTCTGATAAGAATATGCATATAATTATTTTTCTACATGGGGATTGTGGGTGGAATATTGTAGTTAAACATACATAGGAATATATTAAGTTTATTTCTGATATGGTATATGGATAAAATTATTTTTCTACATTATTATGGGAGGAATATTGTTTATATATATATAGATAGGAACCTATTTAACCCATTTCTGTTAAGAATATGCATATAATTATTTTTCTATATGGGGTTTATGGGTGGATTATTGTTTATAAATATACATAGGAACCTATTTAACCCATTTCTGATAAGAATATGCGTATAATTATTTTTCTACATGGGGATTATGGGTGGAATATTATTTATAAATATACATAGTAACCTATTTAACCCATTTCTGAAAAGAATATTCATATAATTACTTTTCTACATGGGGATTATAAGTGGAATATTGTTTATAAATATACATAGGAACCTATTTAACCCATTTCTGATAAGACTATGCATATAATTATTTTTCTGCATATGGATTATAGGTGGAATATTGTTTATAAATATACATAGGAACCTATTTAACCCATTTCTGATAAGAATATGCATAAAACTATTTTTCCACATGGGGTTTATGGGTGGAATATTGTTAATAAATATACATAGCAACCTATTTAACCCATTTCTGATAAGAATATGCATATGATTATTTTCTCCATGGGGATTATGGGTGGAATATTGTTTATAAATATATATAGTAAAATATTAAACCTATTTCTGATAAGAATATGCATATAATTATTTTTCTACATTGGGACTATGGGTGGAATATTGTTTATAAACATAGATAGGAACATATTTAACCCATTTCTAATAAGAATATGCATATAATTATTTTTCTACATTGGGATAATGGGTGGAATATTGTAGTTAAAGATACATAGGAAAATATTAAGCCTATTTCTGATATGAATATGCATAAAATTATTTTTCTACTTTGGGATTATGGGCGGAATATTATTTATAAGTATACATAGGAACCTATGTAACCCATTTCTGATAAGAATATGCATATAATTATTTTTCTACATGGGGATTGTGGGTGGAATATTGTAGATAAACATACATAGGAATATATTAAGTTTATTTCTGATATGAATATGGATAAAATTATTTTTCTTCATTATTATGGGTGGAATATTGTTTATAAATATACATAGGAACCTATTTAACCCATTTCTGATAAGAATATGCATATAAATATTTTTCTACATGGGGTTTATGGGTGGATTATTGTTTATAAATATACATAGTAAGCTATTTAACCCATTTCTGATAAGAACATGCGTATAATTATTTTTCTACATGGGGATTATGGGTGGAATATTGTTAATAAATATACATAGCAACCTATTTAACCCATTTCTGATAAGAATATGCATATAAATATTTTCTACATTGGGACTATGGGTGAAATATTGTTTATAAACATAGATAGGAACCTATTTAACCCATTTCTAATAAGAATATGCATATAATTATTTGTTTTACAATGGGATTATGGGTGGAATATTGTTGTTAAAGATACATAGGAATATATTAAGCCTATTTCTGATATGAATATGCATAAAATTATTTTTCTACATTGGGATTATGGGTGGAATATTATTTATAAGTATACATAGGAACCTATGTAACCCATTTCTGATAAGAATATGCATATAATTATTTTTCTACATGGGGATTGTGGGTGGAATATTGTAGTTAAACATACATATTAATATATTAAGTTTATTTCTGATATGAATATGGATAAAATTATTTTTCTACATTATTATGGGTTGAATATTGTTTATAAATATACATAGGAACCTATTTAACCCATTTCTGATAAGAATATGCATATAATTATTTTTCTACATGGGAATTATGGGTGGATTATTGTTTATAAATATACATAGGAATTTATTTAACCCATTTCTGATAAGAATATGCGTATAATTACTTTTCTACATGGGGATTATGGGTGGAATATTGTTTATAACTATACATAGGAACCTATTTAACCCATTTCTGATAAGAATATGCATATAATTATTTTTCTGCTCGGGGATTATAGGTGGAATATTGTTTATAAATATACATAGGAACCTAATTAACCCATTTCGGATAAGAATATGCATAAAATTATTTTTCTACATGGGGATTATGGGTGGACTATTGTTAATAAATATACATAGCAACCTATTTAACCCATTTCTGATAAGAATATGCATATAAATATTTTTCTACATGGGGTTTATGGGTGGATTATTGTTTATAAATATACATAGTAAGCTATTTAACCAATTTCTGATAAGAACATGCGTATAATTATTTTTCTACATGGGGATTATGGGTGGAATATTGTTAATAAATATACATAGCAACCTATTTAACCCATTTCTGATAAGAATATGCATATAAATATTTTCTACATTGGGACTATGGGTGAAATATTGTTTATAAACATAGATAGGAACCTATTTAACCCATTTCTAATAAGAATATGCATATAATTATTTGTTTTACAATGGGATTATGGGTGGAATATTGTTGTTAAAGATACATAGGAATATATTAAGCCTATTTCTGATATGAATATGCATAAAATTATTTTTCTACATTGGGATTATGGGTGGAATATTATTTATAAGTATACATAGGAACCTATGTAACCCATTTCTGATAAGAATATGCATATAATTATTTTTCTACATGGGGATTGTGGGTGGAATATTGTAGTTAAACATACATATTAATATATTAAGTTTATTTCTGATATGAATATGGATAAAATTATTTTTCTACATTATTATGGGTTGAATATTGTTTATAAATATACATAGGAACCTATTTAACCCATTTCTGATAAGAATATGCATATAATTATTTTTCTACATGGGAATTATGGGCGGATTATTGTTTATAAATATACATAGGAATTTATTTAACCCATTTCTGATAAGAATATGCGTATAATTACTTTTCTACATGGGGATTATGGGTGGAATATTGTTTATAACTATACATAGGAACCTATTTAACCCATTTCTGATAAGAATATGCATATAATTATTTTTCTGCTCGGGGATTATAGGTGGAATATTGTTTATAAATATACATAGGAACCTAATTAACCCATTTCGGATAAGAATATGCATAAAATTATTTTTCTACATGGGGATTATGGGTGGACTATTGTTAATAAATATACATAGCAACCTATTTAACCCATTTCTGATAAGAATATGCATATAATTATTTTCTACATTTGACTATGGGTGGAATATTGTTTATAAACATAGATAGGAACCTATTTAACCCATTTCTAATAAGAATATGCATATAATTATTTTTCTACATTGGGATTATGGGTGGAATATTGTTGCTAAAGATACATAGGAATATATTAAGCCTATTTCTGATATGAATATGCATAAAATTATTTTTCTACATGGGGATTATGGGTAGGGTATTCTTTATACATATACATAGCCACATATTAAACCTATTTCTGATATGATTATGCATATAATTATTTTTCTACATGGGGATTATGGTTGAAATATTGTTTATAAATATACATAGGAACCTATTTAACACATTTCTGATACAAATATGCAAATAATAATTTTTCTACATAGGGGTTATGGATGGAATATTGTTTATAAATATAGATAGAAACATATTAAATCTATTTCAGATAAGAATATGCATATCATTATTTTTCTACATTATGATTAAGGGTGAAATATTGTTTATAAATATACATAGCAACCTATTTAACTCATTTCTGATAAGAATATGCATATAATTATTTTTCTACATTGGGATTATGGGTGGGATATTGCAGTTAAACCTACATAGGAATATATTAAGCCTATTTCTGATATGAATATGCATAAAATTATTTTTCTACATGGGGAATATGGGTGGGATATTGTTTATACATATACATAGCAACATATTAAACCTATTTCTGATATGAATATGCATATTATTATTTTTCTACATGGGGATTATGGGTAGAATATTGTAGATAAACATAAATAGCAACATATTAAACCTATTTCTGATAAAAATACGCATATCATTATTTTTCTACATGTGGATTATGGGTTGAATATTGTTTATAAATATATATAGGAACCTATTTAACCCAATTCTGATAAGAATATGCATATAATTATTTTTCTACATGGGAATTATTGGTGGAATACTGTATATAAATATACTTTGGAACATATTAAACCTATTTGTGATGTGAATATGCATATAATTGTTTTTCTACATTGGGATTATGGGTAGACTATTGCAGATAAACATAGATAACAACATATTAAACCTATTTTTGATATGAATAGGCATATCATTATTTCTCTAAATGTGAATTATGGGTGGAATATTGTTTATAAGCATACATAGGAACCTATGTAACCCATTTCTGATAAGAATATGCATACAATTATTTTTCTACATGGGGATTATGAGTGGAATATTGTTTATAAATATACATAGGAACCTATTTAACCCATTTCTGATAAGAATATGCATATAATTATTTTTCTGCATCGGGATTATAGGTGGAATATTGTTTATAAATATACATAGGAACCTATTTAACCCATTTCTGATAAGAATATGCATATAATTAATTTTTCTACATGGGGATTATGGGTGGAATATTTTTAATAAATATACATAGCAACCAATTTAACCCATTTCTGATCAGAATATGCATATAATTATTTTCTCCATGGGGATTATGGTTGGAATATTGTTTATGAATATACATAGCAAAATATTAAACCTATTTCTGATAAGAATAAGCATATAATTATTTTTCTACATTGGGACTATGGGTGGAATATTGTTTATAAACATAGATAGGAACCTATTTAACCCATTTCTGATAAGAATATGCATATAATTATTTTTCTACATGGTAATTATGGGTGAACTATTGTTTAAAATATATACATAGGAACCTATGTAACCCATTTCTGATAAGAATATGCATATAACTATTTTTCTACATTTGGATTGTGGGTGGAATATTGTTTATAAACATACATAGCAACATTTTAATACTATTTCTGATATGAATATGCTTATAATTATTTTTCTACATGGGAATTATGGGTGAAATATTGTTAATAAGTACACATAGGAACCTATTTGACCCATTTCTGATAACAATATGCATATAATTATTTTTCTGCATGGGGATTATAGGTGGAATATTGTTTATAAATATACATAGCAACCTATTTAACCCATTTCTGATAACAATATGCATATATTTTTTTTTGCATGGGGATTATAGGTGAAATATTGTTTATAAATATACATAGGAACCTATTTAACACATTTCTGATAGGAATATGTATAAAATTATTTTTCTACATGGGGATCATGGGAGGAATATTGTTTTTAATTATACATAGGAACCTATTTAACCCATTTCTTATAAGAATATGCATATAATTATTTTTCTACATCGGGATTATGGGTGGAATATTGTTGTTAAAGATACATAGGAATATATTAAGCATATTTCTGAAATGAATATGCATAAAATTATTTTTCTACATTGAGACTATGGGTGGAATATTGTTTATAAACACAGATAGGAACCTATTTAACCCATTTCTAATAAGAATATGCATATAATTATTTCCTACATTGGGATTATGGGTGGAATATTTTTTTATAAACATAGATAGGAACCTATTTAACCCATTTCTAATAAGAATATACATATAATTATTTCCTACATTGGGATTATGGGTGGAATATTGAAGTTAAAGATACATAGGAATATATTAAGCCTATTTCTGACATGAATATGTATAAAATTATTTTTCTACATTGGGATTATGGGTGGAATATTGTTTATAAATCTACATAGCAACATATTAAATCTATTTCTGATATGAATATGCGTACAATTATTTTTCTACATGGGGAATATGGGTGAACTATTGTTTATAAATATACATAGCAACATATTAAACCTATTTCTGATAAGATTATGCATATAATTATTTTTCTACATGGGGATTATGGTTGAAATATTGTTTATAAATATACATAGGAACCTATTTAACACATTTCTGATACAAATATGCAAATATTAATTTTTCTACATAGGGATTATGGATGGAATATTGTTTATAAATATAGATAGAAACATATTAAATCTATTTCAGATAAGAATATGCATATCATTATTTTTCTACATTATGATTAAGGGTGGAATATTGTTTATAAATATACATAGCAACCTATTTAACCCATTTCTGATAAGAATATGCATATAATTATTTTTCTACATTGGGATTATGGGTGGGATATTGCAGTTAAACCTACATAGGAATATATTAAGCCTATTTCTGATATGAATATGCATAAAATTATCTTTCTACATGGGGAATATGGGTGGGATATTGTTTATACATATACATAGCCACATATTAAACCTATTTCTGATATGAATATGCATATTATTATTTTTCTACATGGGGATTATGGGTAGAATATTGTAGATAAACATAAATAGCAACATATTAAACCTATTTCTGATAAAAATACGCATATCATTATATTTCTACATGTGGATTATGGGTTGAATATTGTTTATAAATATATATAGGAACCTATTTAACCCAATTCTGATAAGAATATGCATATAATTATTTTTCTACATGGGAATTATTGGTGGAATATTGTATATAAATATACTTTGGAACATATTAAACCTATTTGTGATGTGAATATGCATATAATTGTTTTTCTACATTGGGATTATGGGTAGACTATTGCAGATAAACATACATAACAACATATTAAACCTATTTTTGATATGAATAGGCATATCATTATTTCTCTAAACGTGAATTATGGGTGGAATATTGTTTATAAGCATACATAGGAACCTATGTAACCCATTTCTGATAAGAATATGCATACAATTATTTTTCTACATGGGGATTATGAGTGGAATATTGTTTATAAATATACATAGGAACCTATTTAACCCATTTCTGATAAGAATATGCATATAATTATTTTTCTGCATCGGGATTATAGGTGGAATATTGTTTATAAATATACATAGGAACCTATTTAACCCATTTCTGATAAGAATATGCATATAATTATCTTTCTACATGGGGATTATGGGTGGAATATTTTTAATAAATATACATAGCAACCAATTTAACCAATTTCTGATCAGAATATGCATATAATTATTTTCTCCATGGGGATTATGGGTGGAATATTGTTTATGAATATACATAGCAAAATATTAAACCTATTTCTGATAAGAATACGCATATAATTATTTTTCTACATTGGGACTATGGGTGGAATATTGTTTATAAACATAGATAGGAACCTATTTAACCCATTTCTGATAAGAATATGCATATAATTATTTTTCTACATGGTAATTATGGGTGAACTATTGTTTAAAAAATATACATAGGAACCTATGTAACCCATTTCTGATAAGAATATGCATATAACTATTTTTCTACATTTGGATTGTGGGTGGAATATTGTAGTTAAACATACATAGGAATATATTAAGTCTATTTCTGATTTGAATATGCATACAATTATTTTTCTACATGGGGGTCATGGGTGGAATATTGTTTATAAATATACATAGGAACATATTTAACCCATTTCTGATAAGAATATGCATATAATTATTTTTCTACATGGGGATTAAGGGTGGATTATTGTTTATAAATATACATAGTAACTTATTTAACCAATTTCTGAAAAGAATATGCATATAATTACTTTTATACATGGGGATAATGGGTGGAATATTGTTTATAAATATACATAGGAACCTATTTAACCCATTTCTGATAAAAATATGCATAAAATTATTTTTCTACATGGGGACTATGGGTGGAATTTTTTTAATAAATATACATAGCAACCTTTTTAACCCAATTTTGATAAGAATATGCATATCATTATTTTCTACATTGGGACTATGAGTGGAATATTGTTTATAAACATAGATAGGAACCTATTTAACCCATTTCTTATAAGAATATGCATATAATTATTTTTCTACATCGGGATTATGGGTGGAATATTGTTGTTAAAGATACATAGGAATATATTAAGCATATTTCTGAAATGAATATGCATAAAATTATTTTTCTACATTGAGACTATGGGTGGAATATTGTTTATAAACACATATAGGAACCTATTTAACCCATTTCTAATAAGTATATGCATATAATTATTTTCTACATTGGGATTATGGGTGGAATATTGTAGTTAAAGATACATACGAATATATTAAGCCTATTTCTGATATGAATATGCATAAAATTATTTTCTACATTGGGATTATGGGTGGAATATTGTTTATAAGTATACATAGGAACCTATCTAACCCATTTCTGATAAGAATATGTATATAATTATTTTTCTACATTTTGAGTGTGGTTGGAATATTGTAGTTAAATATACATAGGAATATATTAAGTCTATTTCTTATATGAATATGCATAAAATTATTTTTCTACATGGGGATTATGGGTGGAATATTGTTTATAAATATACATAGGAACCTATTTAACCCATTTCTGATAAGAATATGCATATAATTACTTTTCTACATGGGGATTATGGGTGGAATATTGTATATAAATATACATAGGAACCTATTTAACCCATTTCAGATAAGAATATGCATATAATTATTTTTCTGCATTGGGATTATAGGTGGAATTTTGTTTATAAATATACATAGGAACCTATTTAACCCATTTCTGATAAGAATATGCATAAAATTATCTTTCTACATGGGGATTATGGGTAGAATATTTTTAATAAATATACATAGCAACCTATTTAACCCGTTTCTGATAAGATTATGCATATGATTATTTTCTCCATGGGGATTATGGGTGGAATATTGTTGATAAATATACATAGCAAAATATTAAACCTATTTCTGATAAGAATATGCATATAATTATTTTTCTACATTGGGACTATGGGTGGAATTTTGTTTATAAACATAGATAGGAACATATTTAACCCATTTCTATTAAGAATATGCATATAATTATTTTTCTACATTGGGATAATGGGTGGAATATTGTAGTTAAAGATACATAGGAAAATATTAAGCCTATTTCTGATATGAATATGCATAAAATTATTTTTCTACTTTGGGATTATGGGTGGAATATTATTTATAAGTATACATAGGAACCTATGTAACCCATTTCTGATAAGAATATGCATATAATTATTTTTCTACATGGGGATTGTGGGTGGAATATTGTAGTTAAACATACATAGGAATATGTTAAGTTTATTTCTGATATGAATATGGATAAAATTATTTTTCTACATTATTATGGGTGGAATATTGTTTATAAATATACATAGGAACCTATTTAACCCATTTCTGATAAGAATATGCATATAAATATTTTTCTACATGGGGTTTATGGGTGGATTATTGTTTATAAATATACATAGTAACCTATTTAACCCATTTCTGATAAGAATATGCCTATAATTATTTTTCTACATGGGATTATGGGTGGAATATTGTTTATAACTATACATAGGAACCTATTTAACCCATTTCTGATAAGAATATGCATATAATTATTTTTCTACATGGGAATTATGGGTGGATTATTGTTTATAAATATACATAGGAACCTATTTAACCCATTTCTGATAAGAATATGCGTATAATTACTTTTCTACATCGGGATTATGGGTGGAATATTGTTTATAACTATACATAGGAACCTATTTAACCCATTTCTGATAAGAATATGCATATAATTTTTTTCTGCTCGGGGATTATAGGTGGAATATTGTTTATAAATATACATAGGAACCTAATTAACCCATTTCGGATAAGAATATGCATAAAATTATTTTTCTACATGGGGATTATGGGTGGAATATTGTTGCTAAAGATACATAGGAATATATTAAGCCTATTTCTGATATGAATATGCATAAAATTATTTTTCTACATGGGGATTATGGGTAGGATATTCTTTATACATATACATAGCCACATATTAAACCTATTTCTGATATGAATATGCATATTATTATTTTTCTATATGGGAATTATGGTTGGAATGTTCTATATAAATATACATAGGAACCTAGTTAACACATTTCTGATAAGAATATGCATAAAATTATTTTTCTACATGGGGATTATGGGTGGAATATTTTTTTATAAACATAGATAGGAACCTATTTAACCCATTTCTAATAAGAATATACATATAATTATTTCCTACATTGGGATTATGGGTGGAATATTGAAGTTAAAGATACATAGGAATATATTAAGCCTATTTCTGACATGAATATGTATAAAATTATTTTTCTACATTGGGATTATGGGTGGAATATTGTTTATAAATCTACATAGCAACATATTAAATCTATTTCTGATATGAATATGCGTACAATTATTTTTCTACATGGGGAATATGGGTGAACTATTGTTTATAAATATACATAGCAACATATTAAACCTATTTCTGATAAGATTATGCATATAATTATTTTTCTACATGGGGATTATGGTTGAAATATTGTTTATAAATATACATAGGAACCTATTTAACACATTTCTGATACAAATATGCAAATATTAATTTTTCTACATAGGGATTATGGATGGAATATTGTTTATAAATATAGATAGAAACATATTAAATCTATTTCAGATAAGAATATGCATATCATTATTTTTCTACATTATGATTAAGGGTGGAATATTGTTTATAAATATACATAGCAACCTATTTAACCCATTTCTGATAAGAATATGCATATAATTATTTTTCTACATTGGGATTATGGGTGGGATATTGCAGTTAAACCTACATAGGAATATATTAAGCCTATTTCTGATATGAATATGCATAAAATTATCTTTCTACATGGGGAATATGGGTGGGATATTGTTTATACATATACATAGCCACATATTAAACCTATTTCTGATATGAATATGCATATTATTATTTTTCTACATGGGGATTATGGGTAGAATATTGTAGATAAACATAAATAGCAACATATTAAACCTATTTCTGATAAAAATACGCATATCATTATATTTCTACATGTGGATTATGGGTTGAATATTGTTTATAAATATATATAGGAACCTATTTAACCCAATTCTGATAAGAATATGCATATAATTATTTTTCTACATGGGAATTATTGGTGGAATATTGTATATAAATATACTTTGGAACATATTAAACCTATTTGTGATGTGAATATGCATATAATTGTTTTTCTACATTGGGATTATGGGTAGACTATTGCAGATAAACATACATAACAACATATTAAACCTATTTTTGATATGAATAGGCATATCATTATTTCTCTAAACGTGAATTATGGGTGGAATATTGTTTATAAGCATACATAGGAACCTATGTAACCCATTTCTGATAAGAATATGCATACAATTATTTTTCTACATGGGGATTATGAGTGGAATATTGTTTATAAATATACATAGGAACCTATTTAACCCATTTCTGATAAGAATATGCATATAATTATTTTTCTGCATCGGGATTATAGGTGGAATATTGTTTATAAATATACATAGGAACCTATTTAACCCATTTCTGATAAGAATATGCATATAATTATCTTTCTACATGGGGATTATGGGTGGAATATTTTTAATAAATATACATAGCAACCAATTTAACCAATTTCTGATCAGAATATGCATATAATTATTTTCTCCATGGGGATTATGGGTGGAATATTGTTTATGAATATACATAGCAAAATATTAAACCTATTTCTGATAAGAATACGCATATAATTATTTTTCTACATTGGGACTATGGGTGGAATATTGTTTATAAACATAGATAGGAACCTATTTAACCCATTTCTGATAAGAATATGCATATAATTATTTTTCTACATGGTAATTATGGGTGAACTATTGTTTAAAAAATATACATAGGAACCTATGTAACCCATTTCTGATAAGAATATGCATATAACTATTTTTCTACATTTGGATTGTGGGTGGAATATTGTAGTTAAACATACATAGGAATATATTAAGTCTATTTCTGATTTGAATATGCATACAATTATTTTTCTACATGGGGGTCATGGGTGGAATATTGTTTATAAATATACATAGGAACATATTTAACCCATTTCTGATAAGAATATGCATATAATTATTTTTCTACATGGGGATTAAGGGTGGATTATTGTTTATAAATATACATAGTAACTTATTTAACCAATTTCTGAAAAGAATATGCATATAATTACTTTTATACATGGGGATAATGGGTGGAATATTGTTTATAAATATACATAGGAACCTATTTAACCCATTTCTGATAAAAATATGCATAAAATTATTTTTCTACATGGGGACTATGGGTGGAATTTTTTTAATAAATATACATAGCAACCTTTTTAACCCAATTTTGATAAGAATATGCATATCATTATTTTCTACATTGGGACTATGAGTGGAATATTGTTTATAAACATAGATAGGAACCTATTTAACCCATTTCTTATAAGAATATGCATATAATTATTTTTCTACATCGGGATTATGGGTGGAATATTGTTGTTAAAGATACATAGGAATATATTAAGCATATTTCTGAAATGAATATGCATAAAATTATTTTTCTACATTGAGACTATGGGTGGAATATTGTTTATAAACACATATAGGAACCTATTTAACCCATTTCTAATAAGTATATGCATATAATTATTTTCTACATTGGGATTATGGGTGGAATATTGTAGTTAAAGATACATACGAATATATTAAGCCTATTTCTGATATGAATATGCATAAAATTATTTTCTACATTGGGATTATGGGTGGAATATTGTTTATAAGTATACATAGGAACCTATCTAACCCATTTCTGATAAGAATATGTATATAATTATTTTTCTACATTTTGAGTGTGGTTGGAATATTGTAGTTAAATATACATAGGAATATATTAAGTCTATTTCTTATATGAATATGCATAAAATTATTTTTCTACATGGGGATTATGGGTGGAATATTGTTTATAAATATACATAGGAACCTATTTAACCCATTTCTGATAAGAATATGCATATAATTACTTTTCTACATGGGGATTATGGGTGGAATATTGTATATAAATATACATAGGAACCTATTTAACCCATTTCAGATAAGAATATGCATATAATTATTTTTCTGCATTGGGATTATAGGTGGAATTTTGTTTATAAATATACATAGGAACCTATTTAACCCATTTCTGATAAGAATATGCATAAAATTATCTTTCTACATGGGGATTATGGGTAGAATATTTTTAATAAATATACATAGCAACCTATTTAACCCGTTTCTGATAAGATTATGCATATGATTATTTTCTCCATGGGGATTATGGGTGGAATATTGTTGATAAATATACATAGCAAAATATTAAACCTATTTCTGATAAGAATATGCATATAATTATTTTTCTACATTGGGACTATGGGTGGAATTTTGTTTATAAACATAGATAGGAACATATTTAACCCATTTCTATTAAGAATATGCATATAATTATTTTTCTACATTGGGATAATGGGTGGAATATTGTAGTTAAAGATACATAGGAAAATATTAAGCCTATTTCTGATATGAATATGCATAAAATTATTTTTCTACTTTGGGATTATGGGTGGAATATTATTTATAAGTATACATAGGAACCTATGTAACCCATTTCTGATAAGAATATGCATATAATTATTTTTCTACATGGGGATTGTGGGTGGAATATTGTAGTTAAACATACATAGGAATATGTTAAGTTTATTTCTGATATGAATATGGATAAAATTATTTTTCTACATTATTATGGGTGGAATATTGTTTATAAATATACATAGGAACCTATTTAACCCATTTCTGATAAGAATATGCATATAAATATTTTTCTACATGGGGTTTATGGGTGGATTATTGTTTATAAATATACATAGTAACCTATTTAACCCATTTCTGATAAGAATATGCCTATAATTATTTTTCTACATGGGATTATGGGTGGAATATTGTTTATAACTATACATAGGAACCTATTTAACCCATTTCTGATAAGAATATGCATATAATTATTTTTCTACATGGGAATTATGGGTGGATTATTGTTTATAAATATACATAGGAACCTATTTAACCCATTTCTGATAAGAATATGCGTATAATTACTTTTCTACATCGGGATTATGGGTGGAATATTGTTTATAACTATACATAGGAACCTATTTAACCCATTTCTGATAAGAATATGCATATAATTTTTTTCTGCTCGGGGATTATAGGTGGAATATTGTTTATAAATATACATAGGAACCTAATTAACCCATTTCGGATAAGAATATGCATAAAATTATTTTTCTACATGGGGATTATGGGTGGACTATTGTTTATAAACATAGATAGGAACCTATTTAACCCATTTCTAATAAGAATATGCATATAATTATTTTTCTACATTGGGATTATGGGTGGAATATTGTTGCTAAAGATACATAGGAATATATTAAGCCTATTTCTGATATGAATATGCATAAAATTATTTTTCTACATGGGGATTATGGGTAGGATATTCTTTATACATATACATAGCCACATATTAAACCTATTTCTGATATGAATATGCATATTATTATTTTTCTATATGGGAATTATGGTTGGAATGTTCTATATAAATATACATAGGAACCTAGTTAACACATTTCTGATAAGAATATGCATAAAATTATTTTTCTACATGGGGATTATGGGTGGAATATTTTTTTATAAACATAGATAGGAACCTATTTAACCCATTTCTAATAAGAATATACATATAATTATTTCCTACATTGGGATTATGGGTGGAATATTGAAGTTAAAGATACATAGGAATATATTAAGCCTATTTCTGACATGAATATGTATAAAATTATTTTTCTACATTGGGATTATGGGTGGAATATTGTTTATAAATCTACATAGCAACATATTAAATCTATTTCTGATATGAATATGCGTACAATTATTTTTCTACATGGGGAATATGGGTGAACTATTGTTTATAAATATACATAGCAACATATTAAACCTATTTCTGATAAGATTATGCATATAATTATTTTTCTACATGGGGATTATGGTTGAAATATTGTTTATAAATATACATAGGAACCTATTTAACACATTTCTGATACAAATATGCAAATATTAATTTTTCTACATAGGGATTATGGATGGAATATTGTTTATAAATATAGATAGAAACATATTAAATCTATTTCAGATAAGAATATGCATATCATTATTTTTCTACATTATGATTAAGGGTGGAATATTGTTTATAAATATACATAGCAACCTATTTAACCCATTTCTGATAAGAATATGCATATAATTATTTTTCTACATTGGGATTATGGGTGGGATATTGCAGTTAAACCTACATAGGAATATATTAAGCCTATTTCTGATATGAATATGCATAAAATTATCTTTCTACATGGGGAATATGGGTGGGATATTGTTTATACATATACATAGCCACATATTAAACCTATTTCTGATATGAATATGCATATTATTATTTTTCTACATGGGGATTATGGGTAGAATATTGTAGATAAACATAAATAGCAACATATTAAACCTATTTCTGATAAAAATACGCATATCATTATATTTCTACATGTGGATTATGGGTTGAATATTGTTTATAAATATATATAGGAACCTATTTAACCCAATTCTGATAAGAATATGCATATAATTATTTTTCTACATGGGAATTATTGGTGGAATATTGTATATAAATATACTTTGGAACATATTAAACCTATTTGTGATGTGAATATGCATATAATTGTTTTTCTACATTGGGATTATGGGTAGACTATTGCAGATAAACATACATAACAACATATTAAACCTATTTTTGATATGAATAGGCATATCATTATTTCTCTAAACGTGAATTATGGGTGGAATATTGTTTATAAGCATACATAGGAACCTATGTAACCCATTTCTGATAAGAATATGCATACAATTATTTTTCTACATGGGGATTATGAGTGGAATATTGTTTATAAATATACATAGGAACCTATTTAACCCATTTCTGATAAGAATATGCATATAATTATTTTTCTGCATCGGGATTATAGGTGGAATATTGTTTATAAATATACATAGGAACCTATTTAACCCATTTCTGATAAGAATATGCATATAATTATCTTTCTACATGGGGATTATGGGTGGAATATTTTTAATAAATATACATAGCAACCAATTTAACCCATTTCTGATCAGAATATGCATATAATTATTTTCTCCATGGGGATTATGGGTGGAATATTGTTTATGAATATACATAGCAAAATATTAAACCTATTTCTGATAAGAATACGCATATAATTATTTTTCTACATTGGGACTATGGGTGGAATATTGTTTATAAACATAGATAGGAACCTATTTAACCCATTTCTGATAAGAATATGCATATAATTATTTTTCTACATGGTAATTATGGGTGAACTATTGTTTAAAAAATATACATAGGAACCTATGTAACCCATTTCTGATAAGAATATGCATATAACTATTTTTCTACATTTGGATTGTGGGTGGAATATTGTAGTTAAACATACATAGGAATATATTAAGTCTATTTCTGATTTGAATATGCATACAATTATTTTTCTACATGGGGGTCATGGGTGGAATATTGTTTATAAATATACATAGGAACATATTTAACCCATTTCTGATAAGAATATGCATATAATTATTTTTCTACATGGGGATTAAGGGTGGATTATTGTTTATAAATATACATAGTAACTTATTTAACCAATTTCTGAAAAGAATATGCATATAATTACTTTTCTACATGGGGATAATGGGTGGAATATTGTTTATAAATATACATAGGAACCTATTTAACCCATTTCTGATAAAAATATGCATAAAATTATTTTTCTACATGGGGACTATGGGTGGAATTTTTTTAATAAATATACATAGCAACCTTTTTAACCCAATTTTGATAAGAATATGCATATCATTATTTTCTACATTGGGACTATGAGTGGAATATTGTTTATAAACATAGATAGGAACCTATTTAACCCATTTCTTATAAGAATATGCATATAATTATTTTTCTACATCGGGATTATGGGTGGAATATTGTTGTTAAAGATACATAGGAATATATTAAGCATATTTCTGAAATGAATATGCATAAAATTATTTTTCTACATTGAGACTATGGGTGGAATATTGTTTATAAACACATATAGGAACCTATTTAACCCATTTCTAATAAGAATATGCATATAATTATTTTCTATATTGGGATTATGGGTGGAATATTGTAGTTAAAGATACATACGAATATATTAAGCCTATTTCTGATATGAATATGCATAAAATTATTTTCTACATTGGGATTATGGGTGGAATATTGTTTATAAGTATACATAGGAACCTATCTAACCCATTTCTGATAAGAATATGTATATAATTATTTTTCTACATTTTGAGTGTGGTTGGAATATTGTAGTTAAATATACATAGGAATATATTAAGTCTATTTCTTATATGAATATGCATAAAATTATTTTTCTACATGGGGATTATGGGTGGAATATTGTTTATAAATATACATAGGAACCTATTTAACCCATTTCTGATAAGAATATGCATATAATTACTTTTCTACATGGGGATTATGGGTGGAATATTGTATATAAATATACATAGGAACCTATTTAACCCATTTCAGATAAGAATATGCATAAAATTATCTTTCTACATGGGGATTATGGGTAGAATATTTTTAACAAATATACATAGCAACCTATTTAACCCATTTCTGATAAGATTATGCATATGATTATTTTCTCCATGGGGATTATGGGTGGAATATTGTTGATAAATATACATAGCAAAATATTAAACCTATTTCTGATAAGAATATGCATATAATTATTTTTCTACATTTGGGCTATGGGTGGAATTTTGTTTATAAACATAGATAGGAACATATTTAACCCATTTCTATTAAGAATATGCATATAATTATTTTTCTACATTGGGATAATGGGTGGAATATTGTAGTTAAAGATACATAGGAAAATATTAAGCCTATTTCTGATATGAATATGCATAAAATTATTTTTCTACTTTGGGATTATGGGTGGAATATTATTTATAAGTATACATAGGAACCTATGTAACCCATTTCTGATAAGAATATGCATATAATTATTTTTCTACATGGGGATTGTGGGTGGAATATTGTAGTTAAACATACATAGGAATATATTAAGTTTATTTCTGATATGAATATGGATAAAATTATTTTTCTACATTATTATGGGTGGAATATTGTTTATAAATATACATAGGAACCTATTTAACCCATTTCTGATAAGAATATGCATATAAATATTTTTCTACATGGGGTTTATGGGTGGATTATTGTTTATAAATATACATAGTAACCTATTTAACCCATTTCTGATAAGAATATGCCTATAATTATTTTTCTACATGGGGATTATGGGTGGAATATTGTTTATAAATATACATAGTAACCTATTTATCCAATTTCTGAAAAGAATATTCATATAATTACTTTTCTACATGGGGATTATGGGTGGAATATTGTTTATAAATATGCATAGGAACCTATTTAACCCATTTCTAATAAGACTATGCATATAATTATTTTTCTGCATGGGGATTATAGGTGGAATATTGTTTATAAATATACATAGGAACCTATTTAACCCATTTCTGATAAGAATGTGCATAAAATTATTTTTTTACATGGGGTTTATGGGTGGAATATTGTTAATAAATATACATAGCAACCTATTTAACCCATTTCTGATAAGAATATGCATATAATTATTTTCTACATTGGGACTATGGTTGGAATATTGTTTATAAACATAGATAGGAACCTATTTAACCCATTTCTAAAAAAAATATGCATATAATTATTTTTCCACATTGGGATTATGGGTAGAATATTTTTAATAAATATACATAGCAAACTATTTAACCCATTTCTGATAAGAATATGCATATAAATATTTTCTACATTGGGACTATGGGTGGAATATTGTTTATAAACATAGATAGGAACCTATTTAACCCATTTCTAATAAGAATATGCATATAATTATTTTTTTTTACATTGGGATTATGGGTGGAATATTGTTGTTAAAGATATATATGAATATATTAAGCCTATTTCTGATATGAATATGCATAAAATTATTTTTCTACATTATTATGGGTGGAATATTGTTTATAAATATACATAGGAACCCATTTAACCCATTTCTGATAAGAATATGCATATAATTATTTTTCTACATGGGAATTATGGGTGGATTATTGTTTATAAATATACATAGGAACCTATTTAACCCATTTCTGATAAGAATATGCATATAATTACTTTTCTACATGGGGATTATGGGTGGAATATTTTTTATAAATATACATAGGAACCTATTTAACCCATTTCTGATAAGAATATGCATAAAATTATTTTTCTGCTCGGGGATTATAGGTGGAATATTGTTTATAAATATACATAGGAACCTAATTAACCCATTTCGGATAAGAATATGCATAAAATTATTTTTCTACATGGGGATTATGGGTGGACTATTGTTAATAAATATACATAGCAACCTATTTAACCCATTTCTGATAAGAATATGCATATAATTATTTTCTACATTGGGAGTATGGGTGGAATATTGTTTATAAACATAGATAGGAACCTATTTAACCCATTTCTAATAAGAATATGCATATAATTATTTTTCTACATTAGGATTATGGGTGGAATATTGTTCCTAAAGATACATAGGAATATATTAAGCCTATTTCTGATATGAATATGCATAAAATTATTTTTCTACATTGGGATTATGGGTGGAATATTGTTTATAAATATACATAGCAACACATTCAATCTATTTCTGAGAAGAATATGCATAAAATTATTTTTCTACATGGGGATTATGGGTGGAATATTGTTTTTAAATATACATAGGAACCTATTTAACCCATTTCTGATAAGAATATGCATATAATTATTTTTCTACATGGGGATTATGGGCAAAATATTGTAGATAAACATACAAAGCAACATATTAAACCTATTTCTGATGAAAACACGCATATCATTATTTCTAAATGTGGATTATAGGTGGAATATTGTTTATAAATATACATATTAACCTATTTAACCCATTTCTGATAAGAATATGCATTTAATTATTTTTCTACATGGGGTTTATGGGTGGAATATTGTTTATAAATATAAATATAAACATATTAAACCTATTTCTGATAAGAATGTGCATATAATTATTTTTCTACATTGGGATTATGGGTGGAATATTGTTTATAAATATACATAGCAACCTATTTAACCCATTCCTGATAAGAATATGTATATAATTATTTTTCTACATGGGGATTATGGGTGGAATATTGTTTATAAAATTACATAGGAACCTATTTAACCCATTTCTGATAAGAATATGGATATAACTATTTTTCTACATGGGGATTATGTGTGGAATATTGTTTATAAATATACATAGTAACCTATTTAACCCTTTTCTGAAAAGAATATGCATATAATTATTTTTCTACATGGGGATTATGGTTGGAATATTGTTTATAAATATACATAGAAACATATTAAACCTATTTCTGATATGAATATGCATATAATTATTTTTCTACATTTGAATTATGGGTGGAATATTGTTTATAAATTTACATAGGAACCTATTTAACCCATTTCTGATAAGAATATGCATATTTTTTTTCTACATAGGGATTTGGGTGAAATATTGTAGTTAAACACAAATAGGAATATATTAAACCTATTTCTGATATGAATATGCATATAATTATTTTTCTACATGGGGAACATGGTGGAATATTGTTAATAAATATACATAGCTAAATATTACACCTATTTCTGATAAGAATATGCATATAATTTTTTTTCTACATGGGGATTATGGGTGAAATATTTTTAATAAATATACACAGGAACCTATTTAACCCATTTCTAATAACAATATGCATATAATTATTTTTCTGCATGGGGATTATAAGTGGAATATTGTTTATAAATATACATAGGAATCTATTTAACACATTTTTGATAAGAATATGCATATAATTATTTTTCTGCATGGGGATTATGGGTGGAATATTGTTTATAAACATAGATAGGAACCCATTTAACCAATTTCTGATAAGAATATGCATATTGTTATTTTTCTACATTGGGATTATGGGTGGACTATTGCAGATAAACATACATAACAACATATTAAACCTATTTTTGATATGAATAGGCATATCATTATTTTTCTACATGTGAATTATGGGTGTAATATTGTTTATAAGCATACATAAGAACCTATGTACCCATTTCTGAAAAAAATATGCATATAATTATTTTTCTACATGGGGATTGTGGGTGGAATATTGTAGTTAAACATACATAGGAATATATTAAGTCTATTTCTGATATGAATATGCATAAAATTATTTTTCTACATGGGGATTATGGGTGGAATATTGTTTATAAATATACATAGGAACCTATTTAACCCATTTCTGATAAGAATATGCATATAATTATTTTTCTGCATGGGGATTATAGGTGGAATATTGTTTATAAATATACATAGTAACCTATCTAAACCATTTCTGATAAGAATATGCATAAAATTATTTTTCTATATGTGGATTATGATGGAATATTGTTTATAAACATAGATAGGAACCCATTTAACCAATTTCTAATAAGAATATGCATATAATTATTTTTGAATATTGAGATTATGGGTGGAATATTGTAGTTAAAGGTACATAGGAATATATTAAGCCTATTTCTGATATGAATATGCATACAATTATTTTTTCTACATTGGGATTATGGGTGGAATATTGTTTATAAATATACATAGCAACACATTCAATCTATTTCTGATAAGAATATACATAAAATTATTTTTCTACATAGGGATTATGGGTGGAATATTGTTTTTAAATATACATAGGAACCTATTTAACCCATTTCTGATAAGAATATGCATATAATTATTTTTCTACATGGGGATTATGGGCAGAATATGGTTTAAAAATATACATAGGAACCTATTTAACCCATTTCTGATAAGAATATGGACATAATCTTTTTCTACATATGGATTATAGGTTAAAGATTGTTTATAGATATAGATAGCAACATATTAAGCCTATTTCTGATAAGAATATGCATATAATTATTTTTCTACATGGGGATTATGGGTGGAATATAGTTTATAAATATACATAGCAACATATTAATACTATTTCTGATAACAATATGCATATAATTATTTTTCTGCATGGGGATTATAGGTGGAATATTGTTTATAAATATACATAGGAACCTATTTAACCCATTTCTGATAACAATATGCATATAATTTTTTTTTGCATGGGTATTATAGGTGGAATATTGTTTATAAATATAGGAACCTATTTAACCCATTTCTGATAGGAATATGCATAAAATTATTTTTCTACATGGGGATTATGGGTGGAATATTTTTTATAAATATACATAGGAACCTATTTAACCCATTTCTGATAAGTATATGCATATAATTATTTTTCTACATGAGGATTATGGATGGAATATTGTTAATAAATATGCATAGCAACATATTAAACCTATTTCTGTTATGAATATGCATATAATTATTTTTCTACATTATGGGTGGAATATTGTTTATAAATATAGATAGCAACCTATTTCTGATTTAAATATGCATAAAATTATTTTTCTACATGTGGAATATGGGCAGAATATGGTTTAAAAATATACATAAGAACCTATTTAAACCATTTCTGAAAAGAATATGCATATAATTATTTTTTTACATTTGCATTATGGTTTGAATATTGTTTATAAATATACATAGAAACTTATTAAACCTATTTCTGATATGAATATGCATATAATTATTTGTCTACATGGGGATTATGGTTGGAATATTATTTATAAATATACATAGTAACCTATTTAACCAATTTCTGAAAAGAATATGCATATGATTATTTTTCTACATTTGGATTATGGTTGGAATATTGTTTATACATATACATAGGAACCTATTTAACCCATTTCTGATACGTATATTCATATCATTATTTTTCTACACGAGGATTATGGATGGAATATTGTTAATAAGTATGCATAGCAACATATTAAACCTATTTCTGTTATGAATATGCATATAAATATTTTTCTACATCGCGATTATGGGTTGAATATTGTCTATAAATATAGATAGCAACCTATTTCTGATTTAAACATGCATACAATTATTTTTCTACATGGGGATTATGGGTGGAATATTGTTTATAAATATACATAGGAACCTATTTAATCCATTTCTGATAAGAATATGCATATAATTATTTTTCTACATGGGGATTATAGGTTGAAGATTGTTTATAGATATAGATAGCAACATATTAAGCCTATTTCTGATAAGAATATGCATATAATTATTTTTCTACATCGGGATTATGGGTGAAATATTGTTTATAAATATACATAGGAACCTATTTAATCCATTTCTGATAAGAATATGCATATAATTATTTTTCTGCAAAGGGATTATAGGTGGAATATTGTTTATAAATATACATAGGAACCTATATAACCCATTTCTGAAAAGAGTATGGATATAATTATTTTTTTACATTTGGATTATGGTTTGAATATTGTTTATGAATATACATAGAAACATATTAAACCTATTTCTGATATGAATATGCATAAAATTTTTTTTCTACATGGGGATTATAGTTGCAATATTATTTATAAATATACATAGTAACCCTTTTAACCAATTTCTGAAAAGAATATGCATAAAATTATTTTTCTACATTTGGATTATGGTTGGAATATTGTTTATAAATATACATAGGAACCTATTTAACCCATTTCTGATAAGTATATGCATATAATTATTTTTCTAGACGAGGATTATGGATGGAATATTTTTAATAAATATGCATAGCAACATTTTAAACCTATTTCTGTTATGAATATGCATATAATTATTTTTCTACATCGGGATTATGGGTGGAATATTGTTTATAAATATAGATAGCAACCTATTTCTGCTTTAAATATGCATAAAATTATTTTTCTACGTGGGGATTATGGGTGGAATATTGTTTTAAAATATACATAGGAAACTATTTAACCCATTTCTGATAAGAATATGCATAACATTATTTTTCTACATGGGGATTATAGGTTGAAGATTGTTTATAGATATAGATAGCAACATATTAAGCCTATTTCTGATAAGAATATGCATATAATTATTTTTCTACATGGGGATTATGGGTGGAATATTGTTTATAAACATACATAGCAACATATTAATACTGTTTCTGATATGAATATGCTTATAATTATTTTTCTACATGGGGATTATGGGAGGAATATTGTTTTTAATTATACATAGGAACCTATTTAACCCATTTCTGAAAAGAATATGCATATAATTATTTTTCTACATGGGGATTATGGGTGGAATCTTGTTTATAAATATACATAGGAACCTATTCAACCCATCTCTGATAAGAATATGCATATATTTTTTTTTCTGCAAAGGGATTGTAGGTGGAATATTGTTTATAAATATACATAGGAACCTATATAACCCATTTCTGAAAAGAGTATGGATATAATTATTTTTCTACATTTGGATTATGGTTTGAATATTGTTTATAAATATACATAGAAACATATTAAACTTATTTCTGATATGAATATGCATATAATTATATTTCTACATGGGGATTATGGTTGGAATATTATTTATAAATATACATAGTAACCTATTTAACCAATTTCTGAAAAGAATATGCAGATAATTATTTTTCTACATTTGGATTATGGTTGGAATATTGTTTATAAATATATAAAGGAACCTATTTAACCCATTTCTGATAAGTATATGCATATAATTTTTTTTATGCACGAGGATCATGGATGGAATATTGTTAATAAATATGCATAGCAACATATTAAACCTATTTCTGTTATGAATATGCATATAATTATTTTTCTACATGGGGATTATGGGTGGAATATTGATTTTAAATATACATAGGAACCTATTAACCCATTTCTGATAAGAATATGCATAAAATTATTTTTCTACATGGGGTTTATGGGTGGAATATTGTTAATAAATATACATAGCAAGATATTAATACTATTTCTGATATGAATATGCATAAAATTATTTTTCTACATCGGGATTATGGGTGAAATACTGTTAATAAATACACATAGGAACCTATTTCTGATTTAAATATGCAAAAAATTATTTTTCCACATGGGGATTATGGGTGTAATATTGTTTATAAATATACATAGGAACCTATTTAAAGCATTTCTGATAAGAATATGCATATTATTATTTTTCTACATGTGGATTATGGGCAGAATATGGTTTAAAAATATACATAGGAAACTATTTAACCCATTTCTGATAAGAATATGCATATAATTATTTTTCTACATGGGGATTATGGGTGGAATATTGTTTATAAATATACATAGCAAGATATTAATACTATTTCTGATATGAATATGCATATAATTATTTTTCTACATGGGGATTATGGGCGAAATACTGTTAATAAATACACATAGGAACCTATTTAACCCATTTCTGATAACAATATGCATATAATTTTTTTCTGCATGGGGATTATAGGTGGAATACTGTTTATATATACACATAGGAACCTATTTAACACATTTCTGATAAGAATATGCATAAAATTATTTTTCTACATGGGGATTATGGGTGGAATATTTTTTTATAACCATACATAGTAACCTATTTAACCCATTTATGATAAGAATATGCATATAATTATTTTTCTACATGGGAATTATATGTAGAATATTGTATATAAATATACATAGGAACGTATTTCACCCATAATCCCCATGTAAAAAAATAATTATATACATATTTATATCAGAAATAGTATTAATATGTTGCTATGTATATTTATAAACAATATTCTACCCATTATCCCCATGTAGAAAAAGAATTATATGCATATTCTTATCAGAAATAGGCTTAATATGTTGCTATCTATATCTATAAACAATCTTCAACCTATAATCCCCATGTAGAAAAAAAATTATATGCATATTCTTATCAGAAATGGGTTAAATTGGTTCCTATGTATAATTTTATACCATATTCTGCCCATAATCCACATGTAGAAAAATAATTATATGCATATTCTTATCAGAAATGGGATAGATAGGTTCCTATGTATATTTATAAACAATATTCCACCCGTAATCCCCATGTAGAAAAATAATTTTATGCATATTTAAATCAAAAATAGGTTGCTATCTATATTTATAAACAATATTCCACCCATGATCTCGATGTAGAAAAATTATTATATGCATATTCATAACAGAAATATGTTTAATATGTTGCTATGCATATTTATTAACAATATTCCATCCATAATCCTCGTGTAGAAAAATAATTATATGCGTATACTTATCAGAAATGGGTTAAATAGGTTCCTATGTATATTTATAAACAATATAACACCCATAATCCCCATGTAGAAAAATAATTATATGCATATTCTTTTCAGAAATGGGTTAAATAGGTTCCTATGTATTATTAAAAACAATATTCCTCCCATAATCCCCATGTAGAAAAACAATTATACGCATATTCTTATCAGAAATGTGTTAAATAGATTCCTATGTATATTTATATACAATATTCTACCCATATTTCCCATGTAGAAAAATAATTATATGCATATTCTTATCATAAATAATCACATGTAGAAAAATAATTATATGCATATTCTTATCAGAAAATAATTATAAATAATTATATGCATATTCTTATCATAAATGGGTTAAATAGGTTCCTATGTATATTTATAAACAATATTCCACCCATAATCCCCATGTAGAAAAATAATTATATTCATATACTTATCAGAAATGGGTTAAATTGGTTGCTATGTATATTTATAAACAATATTCCACCCATAATCCCCATGTAGAAAAATAATTATATGCATATTCTTATCAGAAATAGACTTAATATGTTGCTATCTATAACTATAAACTATCTTCAACCTATAATCCCCATGTAGAACAAAAATTATATGCATATTCTTATCAGAAATGGGTTAAATTGGTTCCTATGTATATTTTTAAACCATATTTTGCCCATAATCCACATGTAGAAAAATAATTATATGCATATTCCTATCAGAAATGGGTTAGATAGGTTCATATGTATATTTATAAACAATATTCCACCCATAATCCCCATGTAGAAAAATATTTTTATGCATATTTAAATCAGAAATAGGTTGCTATCTATATTTATAAACAATATTCCATTCATAATCCTTATGTAGAAAAATAATTATATGCATATAATTATCAGAAATGGGTTAAATAGGTTCCTATTTATATTTAGAAAAAATATTCCAAAATAATCCAAATGTAGAAAAATAATTATATGCATATTCTTTTCAGAAATTGGTTAAATAGGTTACTATGTATATTTATAAACAATATTCCAAACATAATCCCCATGTAGAAAAATAATTATATGCATATTCATGTCAGAAATAGGTTTAATATGTTTCTATGTATATTTATAAACAATATTCAAACCATAATCCCCATGTAGAAAAATAATTATATGCATATTCTTTTCAGAAATGGGTTAAATAGGTTCCTATGTATAGTTAAAAACAATATTCCTCCCATAATCCCCATGTAGAAAAACAATTATACGCATATTCATATCACAAATAGTATTAATATGTTGCTATGTATATTTATAAACAATATTCCACCCATAATCCCCATGTAGAAAAATAATTATATGCATATTCATATCAGAAATGGGTTAGATAGGTACATATGTATATTTATAAACAATATTCCACCCATAATCCCCATGTAGAAAAATAATTATATTCATATACTTATCAGAAATGGGTTAAATCGGTTGCTATGTATATTTATAAACAATATTCCACCCATAATCCCCATGTAGAAAAATAATTATATGCATATTCTTATCAGAAATAGGCTTAATATGTTGCTATCTATTACTATAAACTATCTTCAACCTATAATCCCCATGTAGAACAAAAATTATATGCATATTCTTATCAGAAATGGGTTAAATTGGTTCCTATGTATATTTTTAAACCATATTTTGCCCATAATCCACATGTAGAAAAATAATTATATGCATATTCCTATCAGAAATGGGTTAGATAGGTTCATATGTATATTTATAAACAATATTCCACCCATAATCCCCATGTAGAAAAATAATTTTATGCATATTTAAATCAGAAATAGGTTGCTATCTATATTTATAAACAATATTCCATTCATAATCCTTGTGTAGAAAAATAATTATATGCATATAATTATCAGAAATGGGTTAAATAGGTTCCTATTTATATTTAGAAAAAATATTCCAAAATAATCCAAATGTAGAAAAATAATTATATGCATATTCTTTTCAGAAATTGGTTAAATAGGTTACTATGTATATTTATAAACAATATTCCAAACATAATCCCCATGTAGAAAAATAATTATATGCATATTCATATCAGAAATAGGTTTAATTTGTTTCTATGTATAGTTAAAAACAATATTCCTCCCATAATCCCCATGTTGAAAAACAATTATACGCATATTCATATCACAAATAGTATTAATATGTTGCTATGTATATTACAATATTCCACCCATAATCCCCATGTAGAAAAATAATTATATGCATATTCATATCAGAAATGGGTTAGATAGGTACATATGTATATTTATAAACAATATTCCACCCATAATCCCCATGTAGAAAAATAATTATATTCATATACTTATCAGAAATGGGTTAAATCGGTTGCTATGTATATGTATAAACAATATTCCACCCTTAATCCCCATGTAGAAAAATAATTATATGCATATTCATATCAGAAATAGGTTTAATATGTTTCTATGTATATTTATAAACAATATTCAAACCATAATCCCCATGTAGAAAAATAATTATATGCATATTCTTTTCAGAAATGGGTTAAATAGGTTCCTGTGTATAGTTAAAAACAATATTCCTCCCATAATCCCCATGTAGAAAAACAATTATACGCATATTCATATCACAAATAGTATTAATATGTTGCTATGTATATTTATAAACAATATTCCACCCATAATCCCCATGTAGAAAAACAATTATATGCATATTCATATCAGAAATGGGTTAGATAGGTACATATGTATATTTATAAACAATATTCCACCCATAATCCCCATGTAGAAAAATAATTATATTCATATACTTATCAGAAATGGGTTAAATCGGTTGCTATGTATATTTATAAACAATATTCCACCCATAATCCCCATGTAGAAAAATAATTATATGCATATTCTTATCAGAAATAGGCTTAATATGTTGCTATCTATAACTATAAACTATCTTCAACCTATAATCCCCATGTAGAACAAAAATTATATATGCATATTCTTATCAGAAATGGGTTAAATTGGTTCCTATGTATATTTTTAAACCATATTTTGCCCATAATCCACATGTAGAAAAATAATTATATGCATATTCCTATCAGAAATGGGTTAGATAGGTTCATATGTATATTTATAAACAATATTCCACCCATAATCCCCATGTAGAAAAATAATTTTATGCATATTTAAATCAGAAATAGGTTGCTATCTATATTTATAAACAATATTCCATTCATAATCCTTGTGTAGAAAAATAATTATATGCATATAATTAGCAGAAATGGGTTAAATAGGTTCCTATTTATATTTAGAAAAAATATTCCAAAATAATCCAAATGTAGAAAAATAATTATATGCATATTCTTTTCAGAAATTGGTTAAATAGGTTACTATGTATATTTATAAACAATATTCCAAACATAATCCCCATGTAGAAAAATAATTATATGCATATTCATATCAGAAATAGGTTTAATATGTTTCTATGTATATTTATAAACAATATTCAAACCATAATCCCCATGTAGAAAAATAATTATATGCATATTCTTTTCAGAAATGGGTTACATATGTTCCTATGTATAGTTAAGAACAATATTCCTCCCATAATCCCCATGTAGAAAAACAATTATACGCATATTCATATCAGAAATAGTATTAATATGTTGCTATGTATATTTATAAACAATATTCCAACCATAATCCCCATGTAGAAAAATAATTATATGCATATTCTTATCAGAAATAGGCTTAATATGTTGCTATCTAAAACTATAAACAATCTTCAACCTATAATCCCCATGTAGAAAAAAATTATATGCATATTCTTATCAGAAATGGGTTAAATAAGTTCCCTATGTATATTTTTAAACCATATTCTGCCCATAATCCACATGTAGAAAAATAATTATATGCATATTCTTATCAGAAAAGGGTTAAATAGGTTCCTATGTATATTTATAAACAATATTCCACCCATAATCCCCATGCAGAAAAATAATTCTATGCATATTTAAATCAGAAATAGGTTCCTATGTATATTTATAAACAATATTCCACCTCTAATCCCTTTGCAGAAAAATAATTATATGCATATTCTTATCAGAAATAGGTTAAATAGGTTCCTATGTATATTTATAAACCAATATTCCACCCATAATCCCCATGTAGAAAAATAAATATATTCATATTCTTATCAGAAATTGGTTAAATAGATTGCTATGTATATTTATAAACAATATTCCACTTATAATTCCCATGCAAAAAAATAATTATATGCATATTGTTATCAGAAATGGGTTAAATAGGGGGCGTGACCGGAACCCGAGCTTGATGGCAGCCTAAGCCCTTAGCTCTCCAAGCCCGCAGCTTAAACGGCGTTCTCAGGGGTATTTTTACTGCACCCACATGGGTAAATCAAAGACCACCCGGCCCTCCAGGTCCAGAGGATCATCCTTACCCCCTCCGGGAGCAGCTACGGACCTCCGTTCCTACTTTCCTCAGACCGGAATGTCCCAGGACGAAGAGACCAACATGGCGCCGGACACTCCAGCATGTGTGCAGAGGGGTCCCGCCCAGCCTCCACAGCCAGCACACAGTGAAAGGCGGCTCCCGGAGGGATCGCAGCGGGGCACGGCGAGATATAGACCCCGGCATGGGAAGGGTGAGTCCCCGCCAACATCCAGATAACTACACGGAGGGGACACATGGAACCCAGCCCGCCATCCCGCCCGCCTCTCCCGCGCACTACACTCAGTGCTCAGCGGCTTTCCCGAGGCTTCTCACAACACATGGGGGGGGAGTCCACAGACTCCTCAGAGCTATCCCGGGACTTCCCCCCCCTGCCGAGCCCTACGGGTCCACAAGCTGGAACTAGCAGATCCCCCGATGGCCTGAATGAAGGAGCCTGGGCGGGGGTTACTGCCTCCCCCCCTCCCAAAGCGCAGAGACTGTCCCGCTCCAGGGATCCCAGCTCATCAAGGCAGCACACTACCCTTATGCCATCTTATGCACAAAAAGCAAGGGCCTCATTCTCCCCCTCAGCAGAGGACTATAACATTAACCACCTCCCACAGCAGCAACAAATCGGGGTGTGGGTGGACTCATGGGACCCCCCAGCAACTGGGGTACAGCTCAATAAAGAAGCAAGTGATTTATCACCACACTCTTTACAATTCAGCACAGGAACCACACAGGCCCCCTCAAATACCCCAACAATGGCAAACTTATTTGCAAGCCATACCTACTAAGGAAGACTTTAAACAACTAATCGAAGACGTGAAAACCACATGTCGCACGGAAATTCAAGTACTTCAAACAGGCCTCAAACATCTGGCGGATAGGGTGGAAATGGCCGAAGAGGAAATACAAGAAACAAAACTAGCGGTCCATAGAACACAACTTCAAGGAGCAGACCATAGAGCAATGCTAAGAGATATGCAGAGACACGTAGAGGACCTGGACAACAGGGGGCGCCGTAATAATATACGGGTGAGAGGCATCCCGGAATCAGAAAACACAGAGGACCTACAAACAATTCTGCAGTCTATCTTCAATAACCTCACTGGGGACCCCCCCTCCAAACACATAGAGATGGATAGAGCCCACCGAGCACTTAGGCCTAAAGGCGCAACCTCCAAACCAAGAGACGTTATCTGCAGAATTAACTCCTACCCTCTTAAAGAGGAAATTATGAGGCAAGCGCGCCTGGCACGCAAAGTAATCTATGCGGACACACAGATACAACTGTACCCAGATCTCTCGTGGATAACACTGCAGAAACGCAGGCTCCTTCAACCGCTACTACAACTATTGCAGAAAGAAGCCATTACCTACAGATGGGGCTTTCCATTTAGTCTCACAGCAAAACGCCAAGGAAAATCCGCTGTGATGCGATACCCGGAAGATCTTCGCACATTTTGTGATATTCTTGAAATTGCGGCTCCACCATTACCAGAATGGGACATAGTTGCTATACCTCCACCACCACCGACCACCTGGCAAAAGGTGCCTGCATCCAACCGGCCTAGGAACTCGGACACTCAACGCAAACCAGCCAAGCAAATGGACCGCTGAACTGCGCCTCCTACAACAGCATGTAACCCAGAGACACGAGTACCTGGACTCAGAAACTTGAAAGGTTTAGTTAGCATATAGTTTAACTGACCCCCAGAATATCCTACTGGACTATACCCCTACGCCCAACTATAGTTTGCTATTAAGGGCTAGTTTTAGTTGAGCTTGAGTGGAAAGGCATTGAAGCCATCGTCCATCACCCACCTCTCTCTCCCCCCACTTCTTTTTGTGTGTCTCTAACCCACTTGTGTACAGTTTAAAAAATCACCATTGACAGTACACGGGCTCCTGGGTACACCTCTATGTCCGCCCTATTTGGGGTGGGGGTGGGGGTTGACGCAGGACTCCGGTCTAGTCTAGGCCTGTTGGCCGTTTATGGATGGAGTGCAGGGTTGATTTTGTGTTTTCTCTGTGCATTAACTGTACTCCCCTCCTTTCCCCAACCCCTACTTTCTTTCCCTCTCTCTCTTCTTCTTTCTAGCCATCTCATTTTGCACATGGATATGTGCATGAAGATTCCTGGTCTCCTCCCGGAGAGTGTCTACCCTGACCCTGGGGCCTCGACAGCTGACTATCCGCCACTGGGTAAGCGATCACTCCCACACACAACCACCATGACCAAAATATTATCCTTAAATGTACACGGATTGAACTCCAATAGGAAGAGACATCTGGCACTGAGGGAGTTTAGACAATCAGGAGCTGATGTGGTAATGGTCCAGGAGACCCATTATAATAAGGAAGGCTCGTTTGCATTCGCATCCAGATATTACTCCCAAATATATATTGCATCGGGTAGTCGCAAAAAAGCTGGAGTGGCCATACTTTTTAAGCGAGGGGCCCCCTTCACCTGCGTGACCCAATACTGTGACCCTAACGGCCACTTCATTATCCTGAACGGTATCTGGCAAACACAAGAAATAACGCTATGTGCACTATATGCCCCCAATGTTAAACAACATAGCTTCATATCCAAGGTTCTTTCGCGAATTTTTAGATCTACTCCCAAGATCCTTATTCTGGGAGGTGACTTTAACCTCATCCAGTCGATCACTGCGGATCGTCAGACAATAACCCCCCAAGCCCCATCACCTAGGGTCCACAGAGACTCGAGATTATTCAGGCAAATTACTAGAAGGTATGCACTCTTTGATGCATGGAGGGCATTGCGCCCACTAGGCTCCCCACTGCACACACACACGCATTGATTATTTTTTTGTCAATAATTATACCTTAAAACTGACGCGAGAGGCGCACATATGCCCCATTTCATGGTCAGACCATGCACCCATCTTAATCACATTAGACTTAGGCACCCCTGTCCGTAGGCCCTATAACTGGAGATTAAACACTTTTAACCTTAGCAGACTTAACCTCTACGCTTAGGCACTATTTCCTTGAAAACTCCAACCAGAAAGTCTCACTCCCTTTGCTATGGGAGGCCCATAAGGCAGTCCTTAGGGGTAAATGTATAGCGACATCATCAGCATTAAAAAGAGACACTATAGCGGCCAAAGTAAAAGCGGAACGAGAACTTAGAATACTCGAAAGACAGCTACAGACAAACCCTACACACTATCTAACCTAAGGAAAATAGTTGGTCTCCGCACAACTCTTCGTGATCTAGCTATGGGACAGGTGGAGAAAGCGCTCACTAGGCTAAAGCAAGGGTTCTACGACAAGGGGAATAAGGCACACTCTCTCCTAGCTAACAAATTACGGGAGAAATCCCACATGCAATCCCCGAACCAAATTAAAAATAAAGAGGGACAGTTGCTATCACACCCAGAAGACATTGCACGCACATTCGCGGACTTCTACAAAACACTCTATAACAACCCGGACATACCAAGTAATCCCCCCTCCACTGACTTGACCCATACGATGAAACAATATCTAGAACAAAGTGGAATCCCCCATCTCCAACCAACTGATCTGTTAACACTTAACGCTCAGATCACAGATGAGGAAATAGAGCTCACTATTAAAAACTTGCCGTCCCATAAAGCCCCGGGCCCGGATGGTTTCCCGTATGAATACTACAAAGCATTCCTCCCCCTGTTGCTCCCCTATCTCCGCAGACTGTTCAATGCTTTTCTTCAAGACACCCAAATTCCCTTGGAAATGCAGAAATCTTTCATTACCTTGATTCCCAAACCGGATAAAGATCCCTCCATATGCGCAAACTACAGACCCATTGCATTGTTAAATTCTGACTTAAAAATTTTCACTAAACTCTTATCCAATCGCCTGAATACGATCTTACCATCACTAATCCATAAAGACCAGGTAGGATTTGTACCATTACGGCAAGCGGGTGACAATACCAGAAGGGTGATAGACCTGGTGGAGGTGGCGAACAGGGATGGCGCCCCCTCTATGCTACTAAGTCTAGACGGTGAGAAAGCTTTTGATCGTCTGGGGTGGCCGTTCCTGTTTGCCACACTGACCCACATGGGCTTCCGGGGCCCCTTTTTGCAGGCAATAAAACACCTATATTCTAGCCCTTCTTCACAGGTCAGGACTCCCTTTGCACTTTCAACATCATTCACGGTATCAAACGGCACAAGACAGGGTTGCCCTTTGTCACCCCTGTTTTTCGCATTATGTGTAGAACCTTTAGCAGCATCCATTAGGAACAACTTAAACATACAGGGAATAACGGTCAAAGACAGAGAGTTTAAGGTCTCCCTCTTTGCTGACGACATAATACTCACCATGACACAACCTCACATTTCCCTCCCGAACCTACACGCTGAGCTAGACCGATTCCGCGCTTTCTCAGGATATAAAATTAATGCCTCAAAGTCAGAAGCTCTACCTATTAACATCCCTGAAGCTGAGCTGGCACTTTTAAAATCTAACTATAATTACAACTGGCAAACAACATCCCTGAAATATCTGGGGATACATATCACCCCAAAATATAACACTCTGTACCAAGAGAATTTCCCCCCCCTCTTCAGCAATATCAGATCCCTTTTAACTCAATGGAATAAACACCATATCTCCCTACTAGGACGAATCGCATCAATAAAAATGACCATTCTCCCGAAGCTTCTATATCTTTTCCAAGCACTCCCCATACCCATACCACTCAAACATCTGAAGAAACTTCAGACAGATTTACTACACTTTGTTATGGAATTACAAAAGGCATAGGATCTCCAAAACGGTGTTGATGGCGTTGCGCAGTGAGGGGGGTCTCGCTTTTCCGAATATAGTCAAATATTATCAAGCAACACAGCTGAGAGCTGTGGCATCATGGTTCACACAAAAATCATACAATAAGTGGACAGAGATCGAAAAATTATGGCTAGCCCCAATACACCCGAACAACCTACTGTGGAATGCGGATGCGGACGTAGCTTCGGAGCGTCTCCTGGGCCCCATGTCCATGTTAAAGAGGACTTGGCGCGCATTAGCTCAACACAATAAGCTAAGCTCAGAGAAATCGACTCTGACATCTTTCGTGTGTAACCCCAAGGTGCCAGACAGTCTCACACATCAGATGTCATATCCCTGGTCCTCTAGGAATCTGTTTCATTTTGGGAGTATAGTAGACCCTAGAACCCGCAAGCTCCTATCTTTCTCAGACTTGCAGGCCAAACATAACCTACCAAGACAAGCATTTTATGGATATTTACAAATAAGACATTATGCACTATCAATAGCCCCGAACCTACAATTCTCGCCTCCATCCCCGTTTGAAACTATCATTCTAGCAGGTAACTCGCAGAAGGGACTTATATCGGGAATTTATAAAATCCTGATAACCACCTCCCTAGAGGAACAGGGTAAACATCATTACATGCTCAAGTGGGAGAAGACTCTAGGGGAGGAATTTACATTAGCACAGTGGCAGACAATATGGAACCAGGCTGCGAAGAGTTCAATGTGTACGCTATACAAAGAAAATTCATACAAAATCCTCTACTTCTGGTACATGACTCCAGATGTGCTACACACTATCTTCCCTAATAGCTCAGATAAGTGCTGGCGTTGCCAAAAAGCTAAAGGCACTCTCATACACATATATTGGACCTGCCCGCTATTGGCGAGGTACTGGGAGACAGTTAGTCATCTTCTCGCCCGCCTCTTGGAGACCGAAATCCAGGCGACTCCAAAATTCTTCCTATTGGGCCTGTCACCACTAAAAATCTGTAGACCATACAAGAAATTAGTATGACACATTCTCACGGCAGCGCGCTGTCTAATAGCCCTACAATGGAAACGCACTTCTCCACCCTCTGCTGAAGACCTATACGCTAGAATCAAGGATGTAGAACTGATGGAGAGAATGACAGCTAGAATTCAAGATAAACTGGAGGCGCATAACAGGGTTTGGGCGCTGTGGCATCTCCGGGAGGACCCACCATGATCAGGTAATAAAATCGACTAGAAGGCTCTTCTTCTTTTCCCTTTCCTTTCTTTTCTTCCCTCCTATCCTATTCCTAACCCCAATACAGCACGGATTTATTCTACTTTGTTCTCCTTTACAAATATATGTTTAAATTTTTTCCCAGTCATGAAGACTGGAACACAATTTAGTATCTAAATGAACGTTTACATTCGCTTTCCTGTTTATCATAGGAACTGGTGCCACTAAGCCATATAGATTACAAGTATATTATCACTTGTGGATGACTTGGATAATGTATGTGATTTTCTATGTTCCTATATTTTGTATTACTAAAATCTATAATAAAAATTGTTATTTGAAAAAAAAAAAAAAAAAAAAAGAAATGGGTTAAATAGGTTCCTATGTATATTTATAAACAATATTCCACTTATAATCCCCATGCAGAAAAATAATTATATGCATATTGTTATCAGAAATGGGTTAAATAGGTTCCTATGTGTATTTATAAACAATATTCCAACCATAATCCCTATGTGGAAAAATAATTTTATGCATATTTAAATCAGAAATAGGTTGCTATCTATATTTATAAACAAAATTCCACCCATAATCCCGATGTTGAAAAATTATTATATGCATATTCTTTTCAGAAATGGGTTAAATAGGTTCCTATGTATAATTAAAAACAATATTCTTCCCATAATTCCCATGTAAAAAAACAATTATACGCATATTCTTATCAGAAATGTGTTAAATAGATTCCTATGTATATTTATATACAATATTCTACCCATAATTCCCATGTAGAAAAATAATTCTTTGCATATTCTTATCATAAATGGGTTAAATAGGTTGCTATGTATGGTTTTAAAAAATATTCCACCTATAATCCCCATGCAGAAAAATAATTATATGCATATTCTTATCAGAAATAAGCTTAATATGTTGCTATCTATATCTATAAACAATCTTCAACCTTTATAGGTTGAAGCATATGCATATTATATGCATATATGCATATATGCATATTATTTTTTTCTACATGGGGATTATTCCCCATGTAGAAAAAAATAATATGCATATTCTTATCAGAAATGGGTTAAATTGGTTCCTATGTATATTTTTAAACCATATTCTGCCCATAATCCACATGTACAAAAATAATTATATGCATATTCTTATCAGAAATGGGTTAGATAGGTTCCTATGTATATTTATAAAAAAAATTCCACACATAATCCCCATGTAGAAAAATAATTTTATGCATAATTAAATCAGAAATAGGTTGCTATCTATATTTATAAACAATATTCCACCCATAATCCCGATGTAGAAAAATAATTATATGCATACTCATATCACAAATGGGTTTAATATGTTGCTATGTATATTTATAAACAATATTCCAACCATAATCAGCATGTAGAAAAATAATTATATGCATATTCTTATCAGAAATGGGTTAAATTGGTTCCTATGTATAATTTTATACCATATTCTGCCCATAATCCACATGTAGAAAAATAATTATATGCATATTCTTATCAGAAATGGGATAGATAGGTTCCTATGTATATTTATAAACAATATTCCACCCATAATCCCCATGTAGAAAAATAATTTTATGCATATTTAAATAAAAAATAGGTTGCTATCTATATTTATAAACAATATTCCACCCATAATCTCGATGTAGAAAAATTATTATATGCATATTCATAACAGAAATATGTTTAATATGTTGCTAATCCCATGTAGAAAAATAATTGCATACATATTCATATCAGAAATAGGTATAATATGTTGCAATGTATATTTATTAACAATATTCCATACATAATCCCCATGTAGAAAAATAATTATATGCATACTCATATCACAAATGGGTTTAATATGTTGCTATGTATATTTATAAACAATATTCCAACCATAATCAGCATGTAGAAAAATAATTATATGCATATTCTTTTCAGAAATGGTTTAAATGGGTTACTATGTATATTTATAAATAATATTCCACACATAATCCGAATGTAGAAAATAATTATATGTATATTCCTATCAGAAATGGGTTAAATAGGTTCTTATCTATGTTTATATACAATATTCCACCCATTATCCCCATATAGAAAAATATTTTTATGCATACACATATCAGAAATAGGCTTAATATATTCCTATGAATCTTTAACTACAATATTCCACCGATAATCTCAATGTACAAAAAAAATTATATGCATATTCTTATTAGAAATGGGTTAAATAGGTTCATTTCTATGTTTATATACAATATTTCACCCACAATCCCCATGCAGAAAAATAATTATATGCATATTCTTATCAGAAATGGGTTAAATAGGTTGCTATGTATATTTATAAACAAATTTCCACCCATAATCCCCACGTAGAAAAATAATTGTATGCATATTCATATCAGAAATAGGTTTAATGTGTTGCTAATCCCATGTAGAAAAATAATTACATACATATTCATATCAGAAATAGGTATAATATGTTGCAATGTATATTTATTAACAATATTCCATACATAATCCCCATGTAGAAAAATAATTATATGCATACTCATATCACAAATGGGTTTAATATGTAGCTATGTATATTTATAAACAATATTCCAACCATAATCAGCATGTAGAAAAATAATTATATGCATATTCTTTTCAGAAATGGTTTAAATGGGTTACTATGTATATTTATAAATAATATTCCACACATAATCCGAATGTAGAAAATAATTATATGTATATTCCTATCAGAAATGGGTTAAATAGGTTCTTATCTATGTTTATTTACAATATTCCACCCATAATTCCTATGTAGAAAAATAATTATATGCATATTCTTATCAGAAATGGGTTAAATAATTTCCTATCCATATTTATAAACAATATTCCACCCATTATCCCCATATAGAAAAATATTTTTATGCATACACATATCAGAAATAGGCTTAATATTATTCCTATGAATCTTTAACTACAATATTCCACCGATAATCTCAATGTACAAAAAAAATTATATGCATATTCTTATTAGAAATGGGTTAAATAGGTTCATTTCTATGTTTATATACAATATTTCACCCACAATCCCCATGCAGAAAAATAATTATATGCATATTCTTATCAGAAATGGGTTAAATAGGTTGCTATGTATATTTATAAACAAATTTCCACCCATAATCCCCACGTAGAAAAATAATTGTATGCATATTCATATCAGAAATAGGTTTAATGTGTTGCTAATCCCATGTAGAAAAATAATTACATACATATTCATATCAGAAATAGGTATAATATGTTGCAATGTATATTTATTAACAATATTCCATACATAATCCCCATGTAGAAAAATAATTATATGCATACTCATATCACAAATGGGTTTAATATGTTGCTATGTATATTTATAAAAAATATTCAAACCATAATCAGCATGTAGAAAAATAATTATATGCATATTCTTTTCAGAAATGGTTTAAATGGGTTAATATGTATATTTATAAACAATATTCCACACATAATCCGAATGTAGAAAATAATTATATGTATATTACTATCAGAAATGGGTTAAATAGGTTCCTATCTATGTTTATAAACAATATTCCACCCATTATCCGTATATAGAAAAATATTTTTATGCATATACATATCAGAAATAGTCTTAATATATTCCTATGAATCCACTTCAGCCCCGGAAGGTTTTACCCCCTTCCTGACCAGAGCACTTTTTACAATTCGGCACTGCGTCGCTTTAACTGCTAATTGCGCGGTCATGCAATGCTGTACCCAAACGAAATTTGCGTCCTTTTCTTCCCACAAATAGAGCTTTCTTTTGATAGTATTTGATCACCTCTGCCGTTTTTATTTTTTGCGCTATACACGGAAAAAGACCGAAAATTTTGAAAAAAAATGATATTTTCTACTTTTTGTTCTAAAAAAAATCCAATAAACTCAATTTTAGTCATACATTTAGGCCAAAATGTATTCGGCCACATGTCTTTGGTAAAAAAAATGTCAATAAGTGTATATTTATTGGTTTGCGCAAAAGTTATAGCGTCTACAAACTAGGGTACATTTTCTGGAATTTACACAGCCTTTAATTTATGACTGCCTATGTCGTTTCTTGAGGTGCTAAAATGGCAGGGCAGTACAAAACCCCCACAAATGACCCCATTTTGGAAAGTAGACACCCCAAGGAATTTGCTGAGAGGCATGTTGAGCCCATTGAATATTCATTTTTTTTGTCCCAAGTGATTGAACAATGACAAAAAAAAAAAAAAAATTACAAAAAGTTGTCACTAAATGATATATTGCTCACACAGGCCATGGGCATATGTGGAATTGCACCCCAAAATACATTTAGCTGCTTCTCCTGAGTATGGGGATACCACATGTGTGGGACTTTTTGGGAGCCTAGCCGCGTACGGGGCCCCGAAAACCAATCACTGCCTTCAGGATTTCTAAGGGCGTACATTTTTGATTTTACTCCTCACTACCTATCACAGTTTTGAAGGCCATAAAATGCCCAGATGACATAAAACCCCCCCAAATGACCCCATTTTGGAAAGTAGACACCCCAAGCTATTTGCTTTGAGGCATGTTGCAAAATACTCACTATACCTCTCATCAAATAGCTTGGGGTGTCTACTTTCCAAAATGGGGTCATTTGGGGGGTTTTTTTGCCACCTGGGCATTCCATGGCCTCCGAAACTGTGATAGGCAGTGAAGAGTGAAATCAAAAATTTACGGCCTTAGAAAGCCTGAAGGCGGTGCTTGGTTTTCGGGGTCCCGTACGCGGCTAGGCTCCCAAAAAGTCTCACACATGTGGTATCCCCATACTCAGGAGAAGCAGCAGAATGTATTTTGGGGTGTAATTTCACATATTCCCATGGCATGTTTGAGCAATATATCATTTAGTGACAACTTTGCGCAAAAAAAAATAAAAAAAATAAAAAATTGTCTCTTTCCCGCAACTTGTGTCACAATATAAATTATTCCATGGACTCAACATGACTCTCAGCAAATAGCTTGGGGTGTCTACTTTCCAAAATGGGGTCATTTGGGGGGGTTTTGAACTGTCCTGGCATTTTATGCACAACATCTAGAAGCTTATGTCACACATCACCCACACTTCTAACCACTTGAAGACAAAGCCCTTTCTGACACTTATTGTTTACATAAAAAAATAATTTTTTTTTGCAAGAAAATTACTTTGAACCCCCAAACATTATATATTTTTTTTAAAGCAAATGCCCTACAGATTAAAATGGTGGGTGTTTCATTTTTTTTTTCACACAGTATTTGCGCAGCGATTTTTCAAACGCATTTTTTGGGGAAAAAACTTTTTTACATTTTAATGCACTAAAACACACTATATTGCCCAAATGTTTGATGAAATAAAAAAGATGATCTTAGGCCGAGTACATGGATACCAAACATGACATGCTTTAAAATTGCGCACAAACGTGCAGTGGCGACAAACTAAATACATTTTTAAAAGCCTTTAAAAGCCTTTACAGGTTACCACTTTAGATTTACAGAGGAGGTCTACTGCTAAACTTACTGCCCTCGATCTGACCTTCGCGGCGATACCTCACATGCATGGTGCAATTGCTGTTTACATTTGACGCCAGACCGACGCTTGCGTTCGCCTTAGCGCGAGAGCAGGGGGGACAGGGGTGCTTTTTTTTTTTTTTTTTTTTTTTTCTTTATTATTATTATTTTTTTATCTTATTTTTAAACTGTTCCTTTCATTTTTTTTTTTTTTAATCATTTTTATTGTTATCTCAGGGAATGTAAATATCCCCTATCATAGCAATAGGTAGTGACAGGTACTCTTTTTTGCAAAAATTGGGGTCTATTAGACCCTAGATTTCTCCTCTGCCCTCAAAGCATCTGACCACACCAAGATCGGTGTGATAAAATGCTTTCCCAATTTCCCAATGGCGCTGTTTACATCCGGCGAAATCTAAGTCATAAAATGCTCGTAGCTTCCGGTTTCTTAGGCCATAGAGATGTTTGGAGCCACTCTGGTCTCTGATCAGCTCTATGGTCAGCTGGCTGAATCACCGGCTGCATTTTCAGGTTCCCTGTTGAGACAGGAGAGCCAGAGAAAAACACGGAAGACGTTGGGGGGGAGGGGCATTCCCTCCCACTGCTTGTAAAAGCAGTCTAGAGGCTAATTAGCCGCTAGGATTGCTTTTACATGAAAGCCGACCGCTGGCTGAAAAGAATGATACCAAGATGATACCTAAACCTGCAGGCATCATTCTGGTATAACCACTCAAAGTCGTGAATGGCGTACCTGAAGACAAAAAAATGGTTAACAATAAAGCACAGTAAACGGTAAGGTATAAAAAATTGCATACCTGAAAAGCAAACATGATAAAACATAATAACAATAAAACATTGCAGAATAGAATACAGTAAAAAAGAGCAGAACAATAGAGAGAGAATAGAGAGAGAGAGAACAATAAAACGACAACTATTTTTTTTTATTTTATATTTTTGTATGTGTTTTTTTTTTTTTTTTTTTTACACTTTTTTTTGTAACTAACTTTTATAACTGTAACCGGTTCCAGGTTCGGGTCTCTCAAAATGCGATGGCATCTTGGGAGACCCTGTGAAAGTGTGCCTAGTCTGTGCAATGCTGTACCCTACGCTAATACTCAACTAGTGAATGGTAGCGTTCAAAACATTCACCAATGCAAAGACCAGGATTGTCAGGACAGGAGGGACAATAATAGAGGGTGTCACGCCTATATCCGCGCTTGCTGCAGACACGATATCTTTTTTGGGGGGGTTCGTTGGGTAGGGGTACTCGGGAGGACATAAAGAAAAATGCCTCTCATGCAGCCAACTGCATTTGGTTGGGGATGTGAATGGGGGAAGTACGGGCGCTGCAGAAGCGGTGGGTTCCCAATTAGGATTGGTGAATGCAGCAGGAAGGGCACTATGGGCACGACGGGCCTGTGTTTGTCTTCTTGGTGGCAGCGGGACACTACTTGTGCTTGCCACCTCACCAGCTTGAACTGCACTTATGGGACTCGCCACGTCACCAAGTGTTACTGCAGTGCTGGTTTGACTACGACCGGGGTGTACTAGGCCGCTGGTGCTTGCCAGTTCACCAAAACGCTACCAAAAAAACTGTTAGCGATCGCAAGGATCAGGCCTGACTCTGCGAACGCTGCAGTTATGCGTTTAGTGTTTTGTAAGTGTCAGTGATCGATCGATACTGCAATTGGGTGGGCTGGGCTGGGCCGGGCGGAGGGGCAAAACGCAGGTGCTAGCAGGTATCTGGGCTGATCCCGCTAACACTGCGTTTGTGGGAACCCTAAACTGCTGGGGACGCTAGTATAAATCTGATCGGATCAGATATTGATCCGATCAGATACTATACCACTAAGGGAGGCGTATGCTGCGTGCGTGGGTGTTAGCGGTACTGGTGCTAACCTGACACTGCTTGGGGCTGGTGCTTGCCAGTTCACCAAAACGCTACCAAAAAAACTGTTAGCGATCGCAGGGATCAGGCCTGACTCTGCGAACGCTGCAGTTATGCGTTTAGTGTTTTGTAAGTGACAGTGATCGATCGATACTGCACTTGGGTGGGCTGGGCAGAGGGGCAAAACGCAGGTGCTAGCGGGTATCTGGGCTGATCCCGCTAACACTGCGTTTTTGGGAACCCTAAACTGCTGGGGACGCTAGTATAGATCTGATCGGATCAGATATTGATCCGTACAGATACTATACCACTAAGGGAGGCGTATGCTGCGTGCATGGGTGTTAGCAGTACTGGCGCTAATCTGACGCTGCCTGGGGCGACGCATATCACCGCCGGGCGATCAGGGGGCTAAACTTTTATTCGGTAATAAACGGCGGGTGCCCTGACACTATGAAAAATAAACAAACTAACCAGCGTCACCCGTAACAGTTATACGGTGATCAGTGGTGAAAGGGTTAACTAGGGGGCAATCAAGGGGTTAAAACATTTATTAGGTAGTATATGGGGGTCCCTGTCGCTATAAAACGCTGACGGCAAACCTAAATATTTACCTCACTAACTAGCGTCACCAGCGACACTAATACAGCGATCAGAAAAATGATCGCTTAGTGACACTGGTGACAGGGGGTGATCAAGGGGTTAAAACTTTATTAGGGGGGGTTAGGGGGGTATCCTAGACCTAAAGGGGGCCTAACACACACTGCCCTAACACTGTAACTGTCACAAACTGACACTATGCAGTAATCAGAAAAAAAAAAAAAAATACTGCTAATGTCAGTTTGTGACAGGGGGGGGGTGATTGGGGGGGGTCGGGGGTGTAAGGTATGCCTGGCATGTTCTACTGTGTGTGTTTGTGTTGTGTGCACTTACATGTCTTCTCTCCTTCGGCGCTGGACGGAAACTGCCAGACCGAGGAGAGATGACATCACATCCTCTGCCTGTGTGAAACTACACACAGGCAGAGGAGGATTCCCATTGGCTGGGAGCGATCGCGAGGGGGGGGCCACGATCGGATGGTCTCCCCCTCGCCTCCCGACGCTCCCAGTCAGATGCCGACCGCCGCTGGCACCGGGGGGGGGTCCGATCGGACCCCCCGCCCGCGGGAGGCAGATCACGTATATATACGTGATTCTGCCTGCCCGTGCCACTCTGCCGACGTATATCTACGTTAGGCGGTCGGCAAGTGGTTAACTACAATATTCCACCGATAATCTTAATGTGCAAAAAAAATTATATGCATATTCTTATTAGAAATGGGTTAAATAGGTGCCTTTCTATGTTTATATACTATATTTCACCCATAATCCCCATGTAGAAAAATAATTTTATGCATATTCTTATCAGAAGTGGGTTAAATAGGTTAATATGTATATTTATAAAATAATATTTCACCCACAATCCCATGCAGAAAAATAATTATATGCATATTCTTATCAGAAATAGGTTAAATAGGTTCCTATGTATATTTATAAACAATATTATACACATAATCTGAATGTAGAAAATAATTATATGTATATTTTTATCAGAAATGGGTTAAATAGGCTCCTATGTGTATTTATAAACAATAATCCATCCTTAATCCCAATGTAGAAAAATAATTATATGCATATTCTTATCAGAAATAGGTTTAATATGTTGCTATCTATATTTATGAACAATATTCCACCCATAATTCCTATGTAGAAAAAATATTTTTATGCATATACATATCAGAAATATCTTTAACTTCCACCAATAATCTCAATGTACAAAAATAATTATATGCATATTCTTATTAGAAATGGGATAAATAGGTTCCTATCTATGTTTATAAACAATAATCCACCCATAATCCCCATGTAGAAAAATATATGCATATTCTTATCAGAAATGGGTTAAATAGGTTCCTATGTATATTTATAAACAATATTCCACCTATAATCCCCATGTAGAAAAATATTTGAATGCATATTCATATCAGAATTAGATTTAATATGTTTCTATGTATGTTTAACTACAATATTCCATCCATAATCCCAATGCGGAAAAATAATGATATGCATATACTTATCAGACATCGGTTAAATAGGTTATAATAGGTTAAATTTATATTTATAAACAAATTTCCACCCATAATCCCCATGCAGAAAATAATAATTTGCATATTCTTATTAGAAATGGAGGAACAGTGTCCTATCATTGTTGCCAGTGGAGATATTTCGGGCCAGTATCGCATTGTTTGTGTCAGTGGATAGAATAGTTACCTATCGTTGGACGAATAGTTACCAATCATTTTTTGTCAGTGTGAGAAATAGCCATCATTAGTATCAGGAGGAAGAATAGTGACCCATCATTTGTGTCAGTTGGAGAAATAGTGACCCATCGTCGGTGTCACTTAGAGAAATATTTCCATATTGTTGGTGTCAGTGGAAGAAATAATCCATGGTATATGTGATTTATGGTTTGCTTGAATAAAGGTAACGATATTAGAAACAAATAGAAGCGAATTAGAGACCGACTCAAGCCTATCGTTTTATTAAACCAACCCAACTTAGCTATGCCTACATTCTGTCTTAATAAAGCCCTGTAACTTTATCTTTAACAAAATATCCTGACTTCATTTAACACAGTTATGTAGACTCACGTTAACGCGACTATTCCTAAACAGGTGTAAACCTTAATCTTACATCTAACTGTAAACCGTCTCATACACATAACAAGTTTTTTCAGGACTTTTTTGCTATTTTTTGCTTTAGGTAATGAAGCTCATGTATACGGTCTAACTGGTAACCTTTGCGATTTTTAAGAGTAATATCTATCCTGAAAAGAAAGTAAACAATAAGGCTATGCAAAAATATAAATTTTGCATTCTACCAACGATCACTTGCTGTACTTATTTCAGAATTATTCAACTATTTCGAATCCAAGTCAGCCAAAATCCTGAAAGAGATGAACTCCACAATTTAATTTTTATGTTTTTTTTTTAAATCTTTATTTATGTTTTATTGCAATGATCATTTAATTAATATCAGTGCTATTTTACTTGAAGCAAAAAATTCTCAGTCAGTGAGAGAAAAGTGCCCCATCATTGTGTCAGTGGAAGGGACAGTGAAACATCTTTAGATGATTAGCTGATTGATTGATCATCCAATTAAAAGAGTAATAAAAAGCAGAAATACGGTTTACCTTAGATGTCAGATATTGTGGAGTTTCAGCATAGCATAGCACATATGTCAGGCGGTTTGAATTAGTTTCGAACCAGTAGCCGTTGCACGGTAAGTTCAGGAAATTGCACTTCCAACTATCGAAACATTAGCACTGAGATAGCTGATTTTAATTCAGTGATTATTGTGATTATTACCTATATTTTGCGGGTTGAATAGTTGAATAATTCGTAAATTAGCACAGTAAGGAGACGTTAAGAGTTTCCATATTTTAGTTTAACACTATACTTTAATATATAATTGAATTATGTTCCAAATACCAAATAGTTTTCAATGGATGAGTGATAGTTTAATTATAAATTTCATTGGAAACTATTTCTCGGAAAATAAAGGGAGCCCTGCAAACTTCATCTCAATGCGCGATGTCATCCTGACTTTATTTATGATAATGTATACGTTAATGCGACTAAACGTCTTAACCGTCTCACACACTATTTTAGTTTTATCAACTCTTTGCGACTCTTTGTTATCAGGATTTTTTTGCTATATTTAGGGTAATGCAACCATGTAAACTGCTAACTGCTAACCCTGACACTCTGCGACTTTAAGAATAATATCTATCTCTTAAAGGATGTAAACGTGTATTGCATTCTACCAACAGTGTTGTGTTTGGTAAAAGTGGCAGAGATTGGCAGAGAAGGAGAAGATGTAATCCGTAGATGGGCCAGATTTCGAGTAATGCAAAAAAATCTGAGCCAGTGTTGGTGTCAGTGGGATCATTGGTGTAAGTGAAAGGAGCCAGTAAAAAAATCATTGGTGTCAGTTGAAATAAATTACAAATAGGACTCGGTGTCCCATAATGTTACACAATATTTAGCAGTGCTTTAAGAAAACCAATGCGAATTTTTATATTTTAAGAGATAAAATAAGATAGAGATAGATTAAAGATAAAATGTCGGAATAGCATTAAGATCAGATTGTTTGATAATTGCTGCATCACCCGTAAGACTCAAGAAGCAGCAGAATTTAATTGGACAGTTAACGAAGACTGGGGAATTGCTGAAATACTGTAAATTTTTCAAGATAGCACTACATTACACAATCCCTTTCCCTGGTAAGCAAAATGTCAGGAAACATTGATATATCTGTATATATAGCGAATAAACCCTTAGTGAGTTGTTTATATTGTTTGCGTGACACATCAAGGAGAGTGAGACTGTAAACTTTAGGATTTTTTTGCTTGCTGACAGGTTTGAGCGCTATTTGTATTACAGTAGATAGTAGATTACAACATATCTACTGAGATATTTGTCAGAAAAAAATGCAATACACGTTCCAAAACTATTACAACAGAAAAGCTGCCGGTTTGACTTGGATTCGAATAATTCTTAAATAGGAATAGCAGTGAGAAGAAGGTTTGAAATGGATTCGAACTAGTTGAATATTTCTTAAATTAGTCCTGTGAAACAAACCCCATTGGTTTTGAGATACTTTAAGGATACTATAAAAGTGTTTATAGCTTACTTGAGAGTTTTCATAGCTTGGTTACTATAATCGAATTATGTTCAAATTACCAATATCCACTATATGAGCCAGATTTCAATGGCTGAGTATATTAGAAACGAATAGAAGCCTAGCTGATATTGTGCTCTAATTCCGTGTATTTCTATTTCTCTTTGCTATTTCGACATTCGATCTTAATTAGGGTGTAGGCAACTATCAATTCGACAATATAATCCGTGAACCCTGCAACACACTCACGTAGGATGTAAGCCTCAATTTTACATCTTAATGTAAACCATCTCACAGAAATTGCTATCAGGACTTTTTTTTGCTATATTAAGGGTAATTCAACTATGTAAAAAGTTTTAATTAATAACGATCAGTTTATCAGCTTATATCTATTGTTGCTCTGACCCATCATTGGTGTCAGTGAAAGGAACAAATTCTTGTTGTCATTGTCAAAACTACAACCGCGTTGTTGGTATCAGTGGAAGGATTAGTCCTCATCATTGTGTCAGTTTAAGGAATATTTGAATTATCATTTGTAAGGAAAAAAAAAGACCACATCATTGCTGTCAGTGTGAAAATAATAAAATGTGAAAATTTTGTGTTAGTGGGAGGAATAGATATGGCAGATACCATTACTGGTGTAGTTTGTGGATAAAGTTAAAGTCACAACAAAATCAATGCGCATTTTTAAATTTTCGATAGATAGTTGCAATTACAATACCCTATTTAGATAGAATGTCTAAATAGCAATGAAATCAGATTGTTTGATAATTGCTGCACAGTTACTTAATTACTTAATTACTTTGGTTTTGAAGACTAGGAAATTTCTTAAGTTACTGTAAATGTAACATTTTAAACCTAACTGTGAATTTGCATTACCCAATCCGTATCCACTGGTCCACAGCAAAATGTCATGATATATGAGATGTTTTACATGGTTGAGTACAACCCGGGGAGCACATTGCAGGGGCTTCTTTCTCTAAGTGATTCTTTCTACAAGTGATATGCACTTCAAACTCTGCTTCAAGTTCTGCCTCACCTGATCAATCCTTCTCTGTCTCTTTACAGGTATGTGTCAAATCAACCACATCTTCCACCGTTAACTTAAATTGGGATCTACCTGCTGTCTGTGTGTGTGTGTTTCTTTGGTATGTGGCCTTCTCTCTCTGTTGCCATGTGCGCACAACCATGACATTATTTGTTGCTCTGGACTGTCTTACCTAAGTTTTATGTGTTGATCTTATCTTGGCCTCTTGCTATTCTGACTTTTGAAGCAAAAAGTCCACTTTGATTGTTAGGCATTCTTATAGTTACTCATGATTAATTAACGAACTTCAACCCCAACCTTATAACAGTATAAATTTTAGCATCCTTAAGGGGTGAGCACATTGCTCGGGGAGCACATTGCAGGGGCTTCTTTCACTAAGTGATTCTTCCTACACAAGTGATATGCACTTCAATCTCTGCACTTCAGCGATTGCACGAAGCAAACAAAACAAGGCTCTCCTCCGCTCTGTAACATGCACTCTGTATACCACTGCTTCTGACACTCCTCTCCTCAAACTCTCTTACTTTCACCTCCCCTCTCCACCCGCCTGCTTATACGTATTACTACCCTGCCTTCTGTCTTCTCCCTACCTGTTCCTTCCAACTCTCGCTCATTCTACATCCATACACTGATAAAACTCCAGTACTCTGAGACATGCCCCTTCACATAAATCACTGTCCCACATTACCTCCCTCACCCTCCTGCTTCTCCTAATCTCTGGTGACATATTCCCAAACCCTGGGCCACCATCATCTGTCCCTTGCCCATTGCTTCCATCCCCCTATACACCCTCTGGCAGGAGCCGTAACCCACAGAACTTGGTCTCTATTCCTCTTTCCAAAACCATCTTCCCCTTTTTCCTGTGCCCTGTGGAATGCACGTTCTTTCTGCAAAAAACTCACTGCCCTTCACGACCTCTTTATCACAAATTCCTTTAACCTACTTGGCTTCCTGAATCGGATACTATTTCTCCTGCTTCCCTCTCCCATGGGGGCCTTCTTTGGACCAAGTGGACGGAAGGGAGGTGGGTGGGAATCCTTCTAGCCCCATGCAGCATCTATCAGGTTCTTCACCCACCTCAGAACACTCTCCTCTTTTGAGGCACATTGCATTCGTCTTTTCTCTCCCATTTCTCTAAGAATTGCTGTCATCTACCGGCCCCCTGGACAAGTATCAGCCTTTCTTGATGACTTCTCTGCCTGGCTACCCTACTTTCTCTCTTCTGAAATCCCCACAATTATTCTTGGGGACTTCAACATCCCTGTCAACACTAACGCTACTATTACTTCTAAACTTTTCAGTCTAACCTCATCGCTTGACCTGAATCAATGGATACAGGCTCCTACCCACTCCAACGGCATCACCCTTGCCTTCTCCTATCTGTGCACTCCGTGCAACCTTTCCAACAATCCACTCCCACTCTCTGATCACCACCTTATTAGTTTTGCTCTCTCCTTGTCTTCCACTTCTTCTCCCTCCAACCGCCTAACAATTACACGTAGAAACCTTCGCCACCTCAACCCTTCTCTTTACTCTGCCACTGATCACCTCTATGACAAAATGTCACCTCTGTCCTGCCCCAACCTAGCTACTTTCATCTACAACAGCTCACTCCCTAGACAAGCTTGCCCCCCCCTCACTACACGCCTACTGCTACAACCCTGGCAAACAGATGACACCAGAAGTCTCAGAAAACATAGCCGCGCTCTTGAGCGGCTATACTTCAATATAAATCTGCCCTCACACAATATAAATCTGCCCTCCTAAAATACTACTCCTGCCTAAACACTGCCAAACAGACCTACTTTATCATACTCATTCACACCTTCTCATCCAGTCCACGTCAACTCTTCTCTACCTTCAACACTCTACTCTGCCCTCCACTGCCTCCACCCACCAACTCACTCACTGCCCAGGAGATTGCCAATCACTTCAAAACTAACATTGATACAATTCACGAGGAGGTCACCAATGCGCAAAAACCTCCCCATTACTTCCTACATTCAACCCTGCTACTATTACTGAGGTTGCCAAACTTTTATCTAGCACTCATCTAACCACTTGCCCCCTTGATCCTGTTCTCTCGCAAATCCTACGCTCACCCTCTGACTTGATTCTATGCTCTCTAACTCACATTTTCAACCTCTCCCTCTCTTGGTGGCATCTTCCCAAACTCTCTAAAACATGCGCTAGTCACCAATCTCAACAACTTACGTCCCATGTCCTTACTCTCCTTCTCCTCCAAACTTCTTAAAAGACTGGTCTACAACCAACTAAGCGACCATCTTGACCATGAATAAACTTCTTGATCCTCTTCAGTCCGGTTTTCGCCCTCAACACTCCACGGAAACTGCTCTCCTTAAACTCTCAAATGACCAACTAATGGCTAAAGCCAATGGACACTATTCTGTACTACTTCTCCTGGATCTCTCTGCTGCCTTTGACACAGTGGACCACCCCCTCCTCCTCAAAAAACTCCACTCCTTTGCTCTCCGTGACTGTACTCTTCGCTGGTTCGCATCCTACCTATCCCAAAACTCCTTCAGCGTCACTTACAACTCTACTTCCTCCTCTCCTCTTCCTTTTTCCGTTGGGATCCCCCAAGGTTCTGTTCTTGGACCACCTCCTTGGGTCAGTTGATTGCCTCCCACGGCTTTAAATATCATTTCTATGCTGATGACACCCTAATGCTGATCTCCACCCCCCAGCTGCTCTCTCCATCTGTCTCCTCACGCATTACCAACTTACAAGCAGACATATCAGCCTGGATGTCACCTCACTTTCTCAAACTCAACCTATCCAAAAACGAGCTCATGATATTTCCTCCCTCAGGTGCCACTTCCCCAGATTTCCCTGTCAAGATCAATGGCTCAACTATAAACCCATCTCCCCACGCCAAGGTCCTAGGTGTAATCATGGACTCTGACCTAACCTTTCAACCCCACATTAAACCTATTTCTGATATGATTATGCATTACATTATTTTTCCACATGGGATTGTGGGTGGAATATTGTTTATAAATATATAAATATGAACCTATTTAACCCATTTCGGATAAGAATATGCATATAATTCTATTTCTACATGGGGATTATGGGTGGAATATTGTTTATAAATATAGATAGCAACCTATTTCTGATTAGAATATGCATAAAATTATTTTTCTACATTGGGATTATGAGTGGAATACTGTTTATAAATATACACAACAACCTATTTAAGTCATTTCTGATAAGAATATGCATATAATTATTTTTCTACATGGGGATTATGGGTGGAATGTTTTAGTTAAACATACATATCAATATATTAAACCTATTCCTGATATTAATATGCATAAAATTATGTTTCTACAAATGGATTATGGAATATTGTTTATAAATATACTTAGGAACCTATTTAACCCATTTCTGATAAGAATATGCATATAATTATTTTTCTACATGGGGATTTATGGTTGGAATATTGTTTATAAACATAGAAAGGAACCTATTTAACCAATTTCTGAAAAGAATATGCATATAATTATTTTTCTACAATGGGAGTATGGGTGGAACATTGTAGTTAAAGATACATAGGAATATATTAAGCCTATTTCTGATATGAATATGCATAACATTATTTTTCTACACTGGGATTATGGGGGGAATATTGTTTATAAATATACAAAGCAACATAATAAATCTATTTCTGATATGAATATGCATATAAATATTTTTCTACATGAGGAGTATGGACGGAATATTGTTCATAAATATACATAATAACCTATTTAACCAATTTCTAATAAGAATATGCATATAATTATTTTTCTACACGGGTATTATGAGTAAAATATTGTATATAAACATACATAGCAACATATTAAACCTATTTCTGATTTAAATACGCATATCATTATTTTTCTACATGTGGATTATTGGTGGAATATTGTTTATAAATATACATAGGAAACTATTTAACCCATTTCTGATAAGAATATGCATATAATTATTTTTCTACATTGGGATTATGGGTGGGATATTGCAGTTACACATACATAGGAATATATTAAGTCTATTTCTGATATGAATATGCATAAAATTATTTTTCTACATGGGGATTATGGGTGGAATATTGTTTATAAATATAAATAGGAACCCATTTAACCCATTTCTGATAAGAATATGCATATAATAATTTTTCTGCATGGGGATTATAGGTGGAATATTGTTTATAAATATACATAGGAAGCTATTTAACCCATTTCTGATAAGAATATGCATAACATTATTTTTCTACATGGGGATTATGGGTGGAATATTTTTAATAATATACATAGCAACCAATTTAACCCATTTCTGAAAAGAATATGCATATAATTATTTTCTACATGGGGATTATGGGTGGAATATTGTTTATAAATATACATAGCAAAATATTAAACCTATTTCTGATAAGAATAAGCATATAATTATTTTTCTATATTGGGACTGTGGGTTTATAAACATAGATAGGAACCTAGTTAACCCATTTCTAATAAGACTATGCATATAATTATTTTTCTACATGGGGATTATGGGTGGGATATTGTAGTTAAATATACATAGGAATAGTCTATTTCTGATATGAATATGCATAAAATTATTTTTCTACATGGGGATTATGGGTGGAATATTGTTTATAAATATACATAGGAACTTATTTAACCCATTTCTGATAAGAATATGCATATAATTATTTTTCTACATGTGGATTATATGTGAACTATTGTTTATAAATATACATAGGAACCTATGTAACCCATTTCTAATAAGAATATGCATATCATTATTTTTGTACCTGGGGATTGTGGGTGAAATATTGTAGTTAAACATGCATAGGAATATATTAAGTCTATTTCTGATATGAATATGCATAAAATTATTTTTCTACATGAGGATCATTTGTGGAATATTGTTTATAAATATACATAGGAACCTATTTAACCCATTTCTGATAAGAATATGCATATAAATATTTTTCTACATGGGGTTTATGGGTGGATTATTGTTTATAAATATACATAGTAACCTATTAAACCCATTTCTGATAAGAATATGCATATAAATATTTTTCTACATGGTGTTTATGGGTGGATTATTGTTTATAAATATACATAGTAACCTATTTAACCCATTTCTGATAAGAATATGCATATAATTACTTTTCTACATGGGGATTATGGGTGGAATATTGTATATAAATATAGATAGGAACATATTTAACCCTTTTCTAATAAGAATATGCATATAATTATTTTTCTACATTGGGATAATGGGTGGAATATTGTAGTTAAAGATACATAGGAAAATATTAAGCCTATTTCTGATATGAATATGCATAAAATTATTTTTCTACTTTGGGATTATGGGTGGAATATTATTTATAAATATACATAGGAACCTATTTAACCCATTTTTGATAAGAATATGCATATAATTTTTTTTTCTACATGGGGATTATGGGTGAACTATTGTTTATAAATATACATAGGAACCTATTTAACCCATTTCTGATATGAATATGCATAAAATTATTTTTCTACATGGGGATTATGGGTGGAATATTGTTTATAAATATACATAGGAACCTATTTAACCCATTTCTGATAAGAATATGCATATAATTACTTTTCTACATGGGGATTATGGGTGGAATATTGTATATAAATATACATAGGAACATATTTAACCCATTTCTGATATGAATATGCATAAAATTATTTTTCTACATGGGGACTATGGGTGGAATATTGTTTATAAACATAGATAGGCACCTATTTAACCCATTTCTAATAAGAATATGCATATAATTATTTTTCTACATTGGGATTATGGGTGGAATATTGTTGTTAAAGATACATAGAAATATATTAAGCCTATTTCTGATATGAATATGCATAAAATTATTTTTCTACATTGGTATAATGGGTGGAATATTACTTATAATTATACATAGGAACCTATGTAACCCATTTCTGATAAGAATATTCATATAATTATTTTTCTACATTGGGATAATGGGTGGAATATTGTAGTTAAAGATACATAGGAATATATTAAGCCTATTTCTGATATGAATATGTATAAAATTATTTTTCTACATTGGGATTATGCATGGAATATTGTTTATAAATATACAAAGCAACATAATAAATCTATTTCTGATATGAATATGTATATAAAAATGTTTTCTACATGAGGAGTATGGATGGAATTTTGTTAATAACTATACATAGGAACCTATTTAACCAATTTCTAATAAGAATATGCATCTAATTATTTTTCTACATGGGGATTATGGGTAAAACATTGTATATAAACTTACATATCAACATATTAAACCTATTTCTGATTTAAATATGCATATCATTATTTTTCTACATGTGGATTATGGGTGGAATATTGTTTATAAATATACATAGGAACCTATTTAACCCATTTCTGATAAGAATATGCATATAATTACTTTTCTACATGGGGATTATGGGTGGAATATTGTATATAAATATAGATAGGAACATATTTAACCCTTTTCTAATAAGAATATGCATATAATTATTTTTCTACATTGGGATAATGGGTGGAATATTGTAGTTAAAGATACATAGGAAAATATTAAGCCTATTTCTGATATGAATATGCATAAAATTATTTTTCTACATTGGGATTATGGGTGGAATATTATTTATAAGTATACATAGGAACCTATGTAACCCATTTCTGATAAGAATATGCATATAATTATTTTTCTACATGGGGATTGTGGGTGGAATATTGTAGTTAAACATACATATTAATATATTAAGTTTATTTCTGATATGAATATGGATAAAATTATTTTTCTACATTATTATGGGTGGAATATTGTTCATAAATATACATAGGAACCTAATTAACCCATTTCGGATAAGAATATGCATAAAATTATTTTTCTACATGGGGATTATGGGTGGACTATTGTTAATAAATATACATAGCAACCTATTTAACCCATTTCTGATAAGAATATGCATATTATTATTTTTCTACATTGGGATTATGGGTGGAATATTGTTGCTAAAGATACATAGGAATATATTAAGCCTATTTCTGATATGAATATGCATAAAATTATTTTTCTACATGGGGATTATGGGTAGGATATTCTTTATACATATACATAGCCACATATTAAACCTATTTCTGATATGAATATGCATATTGTTATTTTTCTATATAGGAATTATGGTTGGAATGTTCTATATAAATATACATAGGAACCTAGTTAACACATTTCTGATAAGAATATGCATAAAATTATTTTTCTACATGGGGATTATGGGTGGAATATTTTTTTATAAACATAGATAGGAACCTATTTAACCCATTTCTAATAAGAATATACATATAATTATTTCCTACATTGGGATTATGGGTGGAATATTGAAGTTAAAGATACATAGGAATATATTAAGCCTATTTCTGAAATGAATATGCATAAAATTATTTTTCTACATTGGGATTATGGGTGGAATATTGTTTATAAATCTACATAGCAATATATTAAATCTATTTCTGATATGAATATGCTTACAATTATTTTTCTACATGGGGAATATGGGTGAACTATTGTTTATAAATATACATAGCAACATATTAAACCTATTTCTGATAAGATTATGCATATAATTATTTTTCTACATGGGGATTATGGTTGAAATATTGTTTATAAATATACATAGGAACCTATTTAACACATTTCTGATACAAATATGCAAATAATAATTTTTCTACATAGGGATTATGGATGGAATATTGTTTATAAATATAGATAGAAACATATTAAATCTATTTCAGATAAGAATATGCATATCATTATTTTTCTACATTATGATTAAGGGTGGAATATTGTTTATAAATATACATAGCAACCTATTTAACCCATTTCTGATAAGAATATGCATATAATTATTTTTCTACATTGGGATTATGGGTGGGATATTGCAGATAAACCTACATAGGAGTATATTAACCCTATTTCTGATATGAATATGCATACAATTATTTTTCTACATGGGGAATATGGCTGGGATATTGTTTATACATATACATAGCAACATATTAAACCTATTTCTGATATGAATATGCATATTATTATTTTTCTACATGTGGATTATGGGTTGAATATTGTTTATAAATATATATAGGAACCTATTTAACCCAATTCTGATAAGAATATGCATATAATTATTTTTCTACATGGGAATTATTGGTGGAATATTGTATATAAATATACTTTGGAACATATTAAACCTATTTGTGATGTGAATATGCATATAATTGTTTTTCTACATTGGGATTATGGGTAGACTATTGCAGATAAACATACATAAAAACATATTAAACCTATTTTTGATATGAATAGGCATATCATTATTTCTCTAAATGTGAATTATGGGTGGAATATTGTTTATAAGGATACATAGGAACCTATGTAACCCATTTCTGATAAGAATATGCATAAAATTATTTTTCTACATGGGGATTATAGGTGGAATATTGTTTATAAATATACATAGGAACCTATTTAACCCATTTCTGATAAGAATATGCATATAATTATTTTTCTACATGGGGATTATGGGTGGAATATTTTTAATAAATATACATAGCAACCTTTTTAACCCAATTTTGATAAGAATATGCATATAATTATTTTCTACATTGGGACTATGAGTGGAATATTGTTTATAAACGTAGATAGGAACCTATTTAACCCATTTCTTATAAGAATATGCATATAATTATTTTTCTACATTGGGATTATGGGTGGAATATTGTTGTTAAAGATACATAGGAATATATTAAGCATATTTCAGATATGAATATGCATAAAATTATTTTTCTACATTGAGACTATGGGTGGAATATTGTTTATAAACATAAATAAGAACCTATTTAACCCATTTCTAATAAGAATATGCATATAATTATTTTCTACATTGGGATTATGGGTGGAATATTGTAGTTAAAGATACATACGAATATATTAAGCCAATTTCTGATATGAATATGCATAAAATTATTTTCTACATTGGGATTATTGGTGGAATATTGTTTATAAGTATACATAGGAACCTATCTAACCCATTTCTGATAAGAATATTTATATAATTATTTTTCTACATTTTGAGTGTGGGTGGAATACTATAGTTAAATATACATAGGAATATATTAAGTCTATTTCTGATATGAATATGCATACAATTATTTTTCTACATGGGGATTATGGGTGGAATATTGTTTATAAATATACATAGGAACCTATTTAACCCATTTCTGATAAGAATATGCATATAATTTTTTTTCTACATGGGGATTATGGGTGAACTGTTGTTTATAAATATACATAGGAACCTATTTAACCCATTTCTGATAAGAATATGCATATAATTACTTTTCTACATGGGGATTATGGGTGGAATATTGTATATAAATATACATAGGAACATATTTACCCCATTTCAGATAAGAATATGCATATAATTATTTTTCTGCATGGGGATTGTAGGTGAACTGTTGTTTATAATTATACATAGGAACCTATTTAACCCATTTCCGATAAGAATATGCATAAAATTATTTTTCTACATGGGGATTATGGGTAGAATATTTTTAATAAATATACATAGCAACCTATTTAACCCATTTCTGATAAGATTATGCATATGATTATTTTCTCCATGGGGATTATGGGTGGAATATTGTTTATAAATATATATAGCAAAATATTAAACCTATATTTGATAAGAATATACATAGAATTATTTTTCTACATTGGGACTATGGGTGGAATATTGTTTATAAGTATACATAGGAACCTATGTAACCCATTTCTGATAAGAATATGCATATAATTATTTTTCTACATGGGGATTGTGGGTGGAATATTGTAGTTAAACATACATAGGAATATATTAAGTTTATTTCTGATATGAATATGGATAAAATTATTTTTCTTCATTATTATGGGTGGAATATTGTTTATAAATATACATAGGAACCTATTTAACCCATTTCTGATAAGAATATGCATATAAATATTTTTCTACATGGGGTTTATGGGTGGATTATTGTTTATAAATATACATAGGAACCTATTTAACCCATTTCTGATAAGACTATGCATATAATTTTTTTTCTGCATGGGGATTATAGGTGGAATTTTGTTTATAAATATACATAGGAACCTATTTAACCCATTTCTGATAAGAATATGCATAAAATTATTTTTCTACATGGGGTTTATGGGTGGAATCTTGTTAATAAATATACATAGCAACCTATTTAACCCATTTCTGATAAGAATATGCATATAATTATTTTCTACATTGGGACTATGGGTGGAATATTGTTTATAAACATAGATAGGAACCTATTTAACCCATTTCTAATAAGAATATGCATATAATTATTTTTCTACATTGGGATAATGGGTGGAATATTGTAGTTAAAGACACATAGAAATATATTAAGCCTATTTCTGATATAAATATGCATAAAATTATTTTTCTACTTTGGGATTATGGGTGGAATATTATTTATAAGTATACATAGGAACCTATGTAGCCCATTTCTGATAAGAATATGCATATAATTATTTTTCTACATGGGGATTGTGGGTGGAATATTGTAGTTAAACATACATAGGAATATATTAAGTTTATTTCTGATATGGTATATGGATAAAATTATTTTTCTACATTATTATGGGAGGAATATTGTTATATATATATATATATATATATATATATATATATATATATATATATATATATATATATATATATATATATATATATATATATATATATATATATATATATAGATAGGAACCTATTTAACCCATTTCTGATAAGAATATGCATATAATTATTTTTCTATGTGGGGTTTATGGGTGGATTATTGTTTATAAATATACATAGGAACCTATTTAACCCATTTCTGATAAGAATATGCGTATAATTATTTTTCTACATGGGGATTATGGGTGGAATATTATTTATAAATATACATAGTAACCTATTTAACCCATTTCTGAAAAGAATATTCATATAATTACTTTTCTACATGGGGATTATAAGTGGAATATTGTTTATAAATATACATAGGAACCTATTTAACCCATTTCTGATAAGACTATGCATATAATTATTTTTCTGCATATGGATTATAGGTGGAATATTGTTTATAAATATACAAAGGAACCTAGTTAACCCATTTCTGATAAGAATATGCATAAAACTATTTTTCCACATGGGGTTTATGGGTGGAATATTGTTAATAAATATACATATTTAACCCATTTCTGATAAGAATATGCATATGATTATTTTCTCCATGGGGATTATGGGTGGAATATTGTTTATAAATATATATAGTAAAATATTAAACCTATTTCTGATAAGAATATGCATATAATTATTTTTCTACATTGGGACTATGGGTGGAATATTGTTTATAAACATAGATAGGAACATATTTAACCCATTTCTAATAAGAATATGCATAAAATTATTTTTCTACTTTGGGATTATGGGCGGAATATTATTTATAAGTATACATAGGAACCTATGTAACCCATTTCTGATAAGAATATGCATATAATTATTTTTCTACATGGGGATTGTGGGTGGAATATTGTAGTTAAACATACATAGGAATATATTAAGTTTATTTCTGATATGAATATGGATAAAATTATTTTTCTTCATTATTATGGGTGGAATATTGTTTATAAATATACATAGGAACCTATTTAACCCATTTCTGATAAGAATATGCATATAAATATTTTTCTACATGGGGTTTATGGGTGGATTATTGTTTATAAATATACATAGGAACCTATTTAACCCATTTCTGATAAGAACATGCGTATAATTATTTTTCTACATGGGGATTATGGGTGGAATATTGTTTATAAATATACATAGGAACCTATTTAACCCATTTCTGATAAGACTATGCATATAATTATTTTTCTGCATGGGGATTATAGGTGGAATATTGTTTATAAATATACATAGGAACCTATTTAACCCATTTCTGATAAGAATATGCATAAAATTATTTTTCTACATGGGGTTTATGGGTGGAATATTGTTAATAAATATACATAGCAACCTATTTAACCCATTTCTGATAAGAATATGCATATAATTATTTTTCTACATGGGGATTATGGGTGGAATATTTTTAATAAATATACATAGCAACCTTTTTAACCCAATTTTGATAAGAATATGCATATAATTATTTTCTACATTGGGACTATGAGTGGAATATTGTTTATAAACGTAGATAGGAACCTATTTAACCCATTTTATTAAGCATATTTCAGATATGAATATGCATAAAATTATTTTTCTACATTGAGACTATGGGTGGAATATTGTTTATAAACATAGATAGGAACCTATTTAACCCATTTCTAATAAGAATATGCATATAATTATTTTCTACATTGGGATTATGGGTGGAATATTGTAGTTAAAGATACATACGAATATATTAAGCCTATTTCTGATATGAATATGCATAAAATTATTTTCTACATTGGGATTATTGGTGGAATATTGTTTATAAGTATACAAAGGAACCTATCTAACCCATTTCTGATTAAGAATATTTATATAATTATTTTTCTACATTTTGAGTGTGGGTGGAATATTGTAGTTAAATATACATAGGAATATATTAAGTCTATTTCTGATATGAATATGCATACAATTATTTTTCTACATGGGGATTATGGGTGGAATATTGTTTATAAATATACATAGGAACCTATTTAACCCATTTCTGATAAGAATATGCATATAATTACTTTTCTACATGGGGATTATGGGTGGAATATTGTATATAAATATACATAGGAACATATTTACTCCATTTCAGATAAGAATATGCATATAATTATTTTTCTGCATGGGGATTGTAGGTGGAATTTTGTTTATAAATATACATAGGAACCTATTTAACCCATTTCTGATAAGAATATGCATAAAATTATTTTTCTACATGGGGATTATGGGTAGAATATTTTTAATAAATATACATAGCAACCTATTTAACCCATTTCTGATAAGATTATGCATATGATTATTTTCTCCATGGGGATTATGGGTGGAATATTGTTTATAAATATATATAGCAAAATATTAAACCTATTTCTGATAAGAATATGAATATAATTATTTTTCTACATTGGGACTATGGGTGGAATATTGTTTATAAACATAGATAGGAACATATTTAACCCATTTCTAATAAGAATATGCATATAATTATTTTTCTACATTGGGATAATGGGTGGAATATTGTAGTTAAAGATACATAGGAAAATATTAAGCCTATTTCTGATATGAATATGCATAAAATTATTTTTCTACTTTGGGATTATGGGCGGAATATTATTTATAAGTATCCATAGGAACCTATGTAACCCATTTCTGATAAGAATATGCATATAATTATTTTTCTACATGGGGATTGTGGGTGGAATATTGTAGTTAAACATACATAGGAATATATTAAGTTTATTTCTGATATGAATATGGATAAAATTATTTTTCTTCATTATTATGGGTGGAATATTGTTTATAAATATACATAGGAACCTATTTAACCCATTTCTGATAAGAATATGCATATAAATATTTTTCTACATGGGGTTTATGGGTGGATTATTGTTTATAAATATACATAGTAACCTATTTAACCCATTTCTGATAAGAACATGCGTATAATTATTTTTCTACATGAGGATTATGGGTGGAATATTGTTTATAAATATACATAGGAACCTATTTAACCCATTTCTGATAAGACTATGCATATAATTATTTTTCTGCATGGGGATTATAGGTGGAATATTGTTTATAAATATACATAGGAACCTATTTAACCCCTTTCTGATAAGAATATGCATAAAATTATTTTTCTACATGGGGTTTATGGGTGGAATATTGTTAATAAATATACATAGCAACCTATTTAACCCATTTCTGATAAGAATATGCATATAATTATTTTCTACATTGGGACTATGGGTGGAATATTGTTTATAAACATAGATAGGAACCTATTTAACCCATTTCTAATAAGAATATGCATATCATTATTTTTCTACATTGGGATTATGGGTAGAATATTTTTAATAAATATACATAGCAACCTATTTAACCCATTTCTGATAAGATTATGCATATGATTATTTTCTCCATGGGGATTTTGGGTGGAATATTGTTTATAAATATACATAGAAAAATATTAAACCTATTTCTGATAAGAATATGCATATAATTATTTTTCTACATTGGGACTATGGGTGGAATATTGTTTATAAACATAGATAGGAACATATTTAACTAATTTCTAATAAGAATATGCATATAATTATTTTTCTACATTGGGATAATGGGTGGAATATTGTAGTTAAAGACACATAGAAATATATTAAGCCTATTTCTGATATAAATATGCATAAAATTATTTTTCTACTTTGGGATTATGGGTGGAATATTATTTATAAGTATACATAGGAACCTATGTAGCCCATTTCTGATAAGAACATGCATATAATTATTTTTCTACATGGGGATTGTGGGTGGAATATTGTAGTTGAACATACATAGGAATATATTAAGTTTATTTCTGATATGGTATATGGATAAAATTATTTTTCTACATTATTATTGGTGGAATATTGTTTATATATGTTGATAGGAACCTATTTAACCCATTTCTGATAAGAATATGCATATAATTATTTTTCTATATGGGGTTTATGGGTGGATTATTGTTTATAAATATACATAGGAACCTATTTAACCCATTTCTGATAAGAATATGCGTATAATTATTTTTCTACATGGGGATTAGGGGTGGAATATTATTTATAAATATACATAGTAACTTATTTAACCCATTTCTGAAAAGAATATTCATATAATTACTTTTCTACATGGGGATTATAAGTGGAATATTGTTTATAAATATACATAGGAACCTATTTAACCCATTTCTGATAAGACTATGCATATAATTATTTTTCTGCATATGGATTATAGGTGGAATATTGTTTATAAATATACATAGGAACCTATTTAACCCATTTCTGATAAGAATATGCATAAAACTATTTTTCCACATGGGGTTTATGGGTGGAATATTGTTAATAAATATACATAGCAACCTATTTAACCCATTTCTGATAAGAATATGCATATAAATAAATTCTACATTGGGACTATGGGTGGAATATTGTTTATAAACATAGATAGGAACCTATTTAACCCATTTCTAATAAGAATATGCATATAATTATTTTTATTACAATGGGATTATGGGTGGAATATTGTTGTTAAAGATACATAGGAATATATTAAGCCTATTTCTGATATGAATATGCATAAAATTATTTTTCTACATTGGGATTATGGGTGGAATATTATTTATAAGTATACATAGGAACCTATGTAACCCATTTCTGATAAGAATATGCATATAATTATTTTTCTACATGGGGATTGTGGGTGGAATATTGTAGTTAAACATACATATTAATATATTAAGTTTATTTCTGATATGAATATGGATAAAATTATTTTTCTACATTATTATGGGTGGAATATTGTTTATAAATATACATAGGAACCTATTTAACCCATTTCTGATAAGAATATGCATATAATTATTTTTCTACATGGGAATTATGGGTGGATTATTGTTTATAAATATACATAGGAACCTATTTAACCCATTTCTGATAAGAATATGCGTATAATTACTTTTCTACATGGGGATTATGGGTGGAATATTGTTTATAACTATACATAGGAACCTATTTAACCCATTTCTGATAAGAATATGCATATAATTATTTTTCTGCTCGGGGATTATAGGTGGAATATTGTTCATAAATATACATAGGAACCTAATTAACCCATATCGGATAAGAATATGCATAAAATTCTTTTTCTACATGGGGATTATGGGTGGACTATTGTTAATAAATATACATAGCAACCTATTTAACCCATTTCTGATAAGAATATGCATATAATTATTTTTCTACATTGGGATTATGGGTGGAATATTGTTGCTAAAGATACATAGGAATATATTAAGCCTATTTCTGATATGAATATGCATAAAATTATTTTTCTACATGGGGATTATGGGTAGGATATTCTTTATACATATACATAGCCACATATTAAACCTATTTCTGATATGAATATGCATATTATTATTTTTCTATATGGGAATTATGGTTGGAATGTTCTATATAAATATACATAGGAACCTAGTTAACACATTTCTGATAAGAATATGCATAAAAGTATTTTTCTACATGGGGATTATGGGTGGAATATTTTTTTATAAACATAGATAGGAACCTATTTAACCCATTTCTAATAAGAATATACATATAATTATTTCCTACATTGGGATTATGGGTGGAATATTGAAGTTAAAGATACATAGGAATATATTAAGCCTATTTCTGACATGAATATGCATAAAATTATTTTTCTACATTGGGATTATGGGTGGAATATTGTTTATAAATCTACATAGCAACATATTAAATCTATTTCTGATATGAATATGCGTACAATTATTTTTCTACATGGGGAATATGGGTGAACTATTGTTTATAAATATACATAGCAACATATTAAACCTATTTCTGATAAGATTATGCATATAATTATTTTTCTACATGGGGATTATGGTTGAAATATTGTTTATAAATATACATAGGAACCTATTTAACACATTTCTGATACAAATATGCAAATAATAATTTTTCTACATAGGGATTATGGATGGAATATTGTTTATAAATATAGATAGAAACATATTAAATCTATTTCAGATAAGAATATGCATATCATTATTTTTCTACATTATGATTAAGGGTGGAATATTGTTTATAAATATACATAGCAACCTATTTAACTCATTTCTGATAAGAATATGCATATAATTATTTTTCTACATTGGGATTATGGGTGGGATATTGCAGTTAAACCTACATAGGAATATATTAAGCCTATTTCTGATATGAATATGCATAAAATTATTTTTCTACATGGGGAATATGGGTGGGATATTGTTTATACATATACATAGCAACATATTAAACCTATTTCTGATATGAATATGCATATTATTATTTTTCTACATGGGGATTATGGGTAGAATATTGTAGATAAACATAAATAGCAACATATTAAACCTATTTCTGATAAAAATACGCATATCATTATTTTTCTACATGTGGATTATGGGTTGAATATTGTTTATAAATATATATAGGAACCTATTTAACCCAATTCTGATAAGAATATGCATATAATTATTTTTCTACATGGGAATTATTGGTGGAATATTGTATATAAATATACTTTGGAACATATTAAACCTATTTGTGATGTGAAAATGCATATAATTGTTTTTCTACATTGGGATTATGGGTAGACTATTGCAGATAAACATACATAACAACATATTAAACCTATTTTTGATATGAATAGGCATATCATTATTTCTCTAAATGTGAATTATGGGTGGAATATTGTTTATAAGCCTACATAGGAACCTATGTAACCCATTTCTGATAAGAATATGCATACAATTATTTTTTTACATGGGGATTATGAGTGGAATATTGTTTATAAATATACATAGGAACCTATTTAACCCATTTCTGATAAGAATATGCATATAATTATTTTTCTGCATCGGGATTATAGGTGGAATATTGTTTATAAATATACATAGGAACCTATTTAACCCATTTCTGATAAGAATATGCATATAATTATTTTTCTACATGGGGATTATGGGTGGAATATTTTTAATAAATATACATAGCAACCAATTTAACCCATTTCTGATCAGAATATGCATATAATTATTTTCTCCATGGGGATTATGGGTGGAATATTGTTTATGAATATACATAGCAAAATATTAAACCTATTTCTGATAAGAATAAGCATATAATTATTTTTCTACATTGGGACTATGGGTGGAATATTGTTTATAAACATAGATAGGAACCTATTTAACCCATTTCTGATAAGAATATGCATATAATTATTTTTCTACATGGTAATTATGGGTGAACTATTGTTTAAAAAATATACATAGGAACCTATGTAACCCATTTCTGATAAGAATATGCATATAACTATTTTTCTACATTTGGATTGTGGGTGGAATATTGTAGTTAAACATACATAGGAATATATTAAGTCTATTTCTGATTTGAATATGCATACAATTATTTTTCTACATGGGGGTCATGGGTGGAATATTGTTTATAAATATACATAGGAACATATTTAACCCATTTCTGATAAGAATATGCATATAATTATTTTTCTACATGGGGATTATGGGTGGATTATTGTTTATAAATATACATAGTAACTTATTTAACCAATTTCTGAAAAGAATATGCATATAATTACTTTTCTACATGGGGATTATGGGTGGAATTTTTTTAATAAATATACATAGCAACCTTTTTAACCCAATTTTGATAAGAATATGCATATCATTATTTTCTACAATGGGTCTTTGAGTGGAATATTGTTTATAAACATAGATAGGAACCTATTTAACCCATTTCTTATAAGAATATGCATATAATTTTTTTTCTACATCGGGATTATGTGTGGAATATTGTTGTTAAAGATACATAGGAATATATTAAGCATATTTCTGAAATGAATATGCATAAAATTATTTTTCTACATTGAGACTATGGGTGGAATATTGTTTATAAACACAGATAGGAACCTATTTAACCCATTTCTAATAAGAATATGCATATAATTATTTTCTACATTGGGATTATGGGTGGAATATTGTAGTTAAAGATATATACGAATATATTAAGCCTATTTCTGATATGAATATGCATAAAATTATTTTCTACATTTGGATTATGGGTGGAATATTGTTTATAAATATACATAGGAACCTATTTAACCCATTTCTGATAAGAATATGCATATAATTATTTTTCTGCATGGGGATTATAGGTGGAATATTGTTTATAAATATACATAGTAACCTATCTAAACCATTTCTGATAAGAATATGCATAAAATTATTTTTCTATATGTGGATTATGATGGAATATTGTTTATAAACATAGATAGGAACCCATTTAACCAATTTCTAATAAGAATATGCATATAATTATTTTTGAATATTGAGATTATGGGTGGAATATTGTAGTTAAAGGTACATAGGAATATATTAAGCCTATTTCTGATATGAATATGCATAAAATTATTTTTCTACATTGGGATTATGGGTGGAATATTGTTTATAAATATACATAGCAACACATTCAATCTATTTCTGATAAGAATATACATAAAATTATTTTTCTACATAGGGATTATGGGTGGAATATTGTTTTTAAATATACATAGGAACCTATTTAACCCATTTCTGATAAGAATATGCATATAATTATTTTTCTACATGGGGATTATGGGCAGAATATGGTTTAAAAATATACATAGGAACCTATTTAACCCATTTCTGATAAGAATATGGACATAATCTTTTTCTACATATGGATTATAGGTTAAAGATTGTTTATAGATATAGATAGCAACATATTAATCCTATTTCTGATTAGAATATGCATATAATTATTTTTCTACATGGGGATTATGGGTGGAATATAGTTTATAAATATACATAGCAACATATTAATACTATTTCTGATATGAATATGCATATAATTATTTTTCTACATGGGGATTATGGGTGAAATATTGTTAATAAATACACATAGGAACCTATTTAACCCATTTCTGATAACAATATGCATATAATTATTTTTCTGCATGGGGATTATAGGTGGAATATTGTTTATAAATATACATAGGAACCTATTTAACCCATTTCTGATAACAATATGCATATAATTATTTTTTTTGCATGGGGATTATAGGTGGAATATTGTTTATAAATATACATAGGAACCTATTTAACACATTTCTGATAGGAATATGCATAAAATTATTTTTCTACAAGGGGATTATGGGTAGAATATTTTTAATAAATATACATAGCAACCTATTTAACCCATTTCTGATAAGATTATGCATATGATTATTTTCTCCATGGGGATTATGGGTGGAATATTGTTGATAAATATACATAGCAAAATATTAAACCTATTTCTGATAAGAATATGCATATAATTATTTTTCTACATTGGGACTATGGGTGGAATTTTGTTTATAAACATAGATAGGAACATATTTAACCCATTTCTATTAAGAATATGCATATAATTATTTTTCTACATTGGGATAATGGGTGGAATATTGTAGTTAAAGATACATAGGAAAATATTAAGCCTATTTCTGATATGAATATGCATAAAATTATTTTTCTACTTTGGGATTATGGGTGGAATATTATTTATAAGTATACATAGGAACCTATGTAACCCATTTCTGATAAGAATATGCATATAATTATTTTTATACATGGGGATTATGGGTGGAATATAGTTTATAAATATACATAGCAACATATTAATACTATTTCTGATATGAATATGCATATAATTATTTTTCTACATGGGGATTATGGGTGAAATATTGTTAATAAATACACATAGGAACCCATTTAACCCATTTCTGATAACAATATGCATATAATTATTTTTCTGCATGGGGATTATAGGTGGAATATTGTTTATAAATATACATAGGAACCTATTTAACCCATTTCTGATAACAATATGCATATAATTATTTTTTTGCATGGGGATTATAGGTGGAATATTGTTTATAAATATACATAGGAACCTATTTAACAGATTTCTGATAGGAATATGCATAAAATTATTTTTCTACATGGGGATTATGGGTAGAATATTTTTAATAAATATACATAGCAACCTATTTAACCCATTTCTGATAAGATTATGCATATGATTATTTTCTCCATGGGGATTATGGGTGGAATATTGTTTATAAATATATATAGCAAAATATTAAACCTATATTTGATAAGAATATACATAGAATTATTTTTCTACATTGGGACTATGGGTGGAATATTGTTTATAAGTATACATAGGAACCTATGTAACCCATTTCTGATAAGAATATGCATATAATTATTTTTCTACATGGGGATTGTGGGTGGAATATTGTAGTTAAACATACATAGGAATATATTAAGTTTATTTCTGATATGAATATGGATAAAATTATTTTTCTTCATTATTATGGGTGGAATATTGTTTATAAATATACATAGGAACCTATTTAACCCATTTCTGATAAGAATATGCATATAAATATTTTTCTACATGGGGTTTATGGGTGGATTATTGTTTATAAATATACATAGGAACCTATTTAACCCATTTCTGATAAGACTATGCATATAATTTTTTTTCTGCATGGGGATTATAGGTGGAATTTTGTTTATAAATATACATAGGAACCTATTTAACCCATTTCTGATAAGAATATGCATAAAATTATTTTTCTACATGGGGTTTATGGGTGGAATCTTGTTAATAAATATACATAGCAACCTATTTAACCCATTTCTGATAAGAATATGCATATAATTATTTTCTACATTGGGACTATGGGTGGAATATTGTTTATAAACATAGATAGGAACCTATTTAACCCATTTCTAATAAGAATATGCATATAATTATTTTTCTACATTGGGATAATGGGTGGAATATTGTAGTTAAAGACACATAGAAATATATTAAGCCTATTTCTGATATAAATATGCATAAAATTATTTTTCTACTTTGGGATTATGGGTGGAATATTATTTATAAGTATACATAGGAACCTATGTAGCCCATTTCTGATAAGAATATGCATATAATTATTTTTCTACATGGGGATTGTGGGTGGAATATTGTAGTTAAACATACATAGGAATATATTAAGTTTATTTCTGATATGGTATATGGATAAAATTATTTTTCTACATTATTATGGGAGGAATATTGTTTATATATATATATATATATATATATATATATATATATATATATATATATATATATATATATATATATATATATATATATATATATATATATATATATATATATATATATATAGATAGGAACCTATTTAACCCATTTCTGATAAGAATATGCATATAATTATTTTTCTATGTGGGGTTTATGGGTGGATTATTGTTTATAAATATACATAGGAACCTATTTAACCCATTTCTGATAAGAATATGCGTATAATTATTTTTCTACATGGGGATTATGGGTGGAATATTATTTATAAATATACATAGTAACCTATTTAACCCATTTCTGAAAAGAATATTCATATAATTACTTTTCTACATGGGGATTATAAGTGGAATATTGTTTATAAATATACATAGGAACCTATTTAACCCATTTCTGATAAGACTATGCATATAATTATTTTTCTGCATATGGATTATAGGTGGAATATTGTTTATAAATATACAAAGGAACCTATTTAACCCATTTCTGATAAGAATATGCATAAAACTATTTTTCCACATGGGGTTTATGGGTGGAATATTGTTAATAAATATACATATTTAACCCATTTCTGATAAGAATATGCATATGATTATTTTCTCCATGGGGATTATGGGTGGAATATTGTTTATAAATATATATAGTAAAATATTAAACCTATTTCTGATAAGAATATGCATATAATTATTTTTCTACATTGGGACTATGGGTGGAATATTGTTTATAAACATAGATAGGAACATATTTAACCCATTTCTAATAAGAATATGCATATAATTATTTTTCTACATTGGGATAATGGGTGGAATATTGTAGTTAAAGATACATAGGAAAATATTAAGCCTATTTCTGATATGAATATGCATAAAATTATTTTTCTACTTTGGGATTATGGGCGGAATATTATTTATAAGTATACATAGGAACCTATGTAACCCATTTCTGATAAGAATATGCATATAATTATTTTTCTACATGGGGATTGTGGGTGGAATATTGTAGTTAAACATACATAGGAATATATTAAGTTTATTTCTGATATGAATATGGATAAAATTATTTTTCTTCATTATTATGGGTGGAATATTGTTTATAAATATACATAGGAACCTATTTAACCCATTTCTGATAAGAATATGCATATAAATATTTTTCTACATGGGGTTTATGGGTGGATTATTGTTTATAAATATACATAGGAACCTATTTAACCCATTTCTGATAAGAACATGCGTATAATTATTTTTCTACATGGGGATTATGGGTGGAATATTGTTTATAAATATACATAGGAACCTATTTAACCCATTTCTGATAAGACTATGCATATAATTATTTTTCTGCATGGGGATTATAGGTGGAATATTGTTTATAAATATACATAGGAACCTATTTAACCCATTTCTGATAAGAATATGCATAAAATTATTTTTCTACATGGGGTTTATGGGTGGAATATTGTTAATAAATATACATAGCAACCTATTTAACCCATTTCTGATAAGAATATGCATATAATTATTTTTCTACATGGGGATTATGGGTGGAATATTTTTAATAAATATACATAGCAACCTTTTTAACCCAATTTTGATAAGAATATGCATATAATTATTTTCTACATTGGGACTATGAGTGGAATATTGTTTATAAACGTAGATAGGAACCTATTTAACCCATTTTATTAAGCATATTTCAGATATGAATATGCATAAAATTATTTTTCTACATTGAGACTATGGGTGGAATATTGTTTATAAACATAGATAGGAACCTATTTAACCCATTTCTAATAAGAATATGCATATAATTATTTTCTACATTGGGATTATGGGTGGAATATTGTAGTTAAAGATACATACGAATATATTAAGCCTATTTCTGATATGAATATGCATAAAATTATTTTCTACATTGGGATTATTGGTGGAATATTGTTTATAAGTATACAAAGGAACCTATCTAACCCATTTCTGATTAAGAATATTTATATAATTATTTTTCTACATTTTGAGTGTGGGTGGAATATTGTAGTTAAATATACATAGGAATATATTAAGTCTATTTCTGATATGAATATGCATACAATTATTTTTCTACATGGGGATTATGGGTGGAATATTGTTTATAAATATACATAGGAACCTATTTAACCCATTTCTGATAAGAATATGCATATAATTACTTTTCTACATGGGGATTATGGGTGGAATATTGTATATAAATATACATAGGAACATATTTACTCCATTTCAGATAAGAATATGCATATAATTATTTTTCTGCATGGGGATTGTAGGTGGAATTTTGTTTATAAATATACATAGGAACCTATTTAACCCATTTCTGATAAGAATATGCATAAAATTATTTTTCTACATGGGGATTATGGGTAGAATATTTTTAATAAATATACATAGCAACCTATTTAACCCATTTCTGATAAGATTATGCATATGATTATTTTCTCCATGGGGATTATGGGTGGAATATTGTTTATAAATATATATAGCAAAATATTAAACCTATTTCTGATAAGAATATGAATATAATTATTTTTCTACATTGGGACTATGGGTGGAATATTGTTTATAAACATAGATAGGAACATATTTAACCCATTTCTAATAAGAATATGCATATAATTATTTTTCTACATTGGGATAATGGGTGGAATATTGTAGTTAAAGATACATAGGAAAATATTAAGCCTATTTCTGATATGAATATGCATAAAATTATTTTTCTACTTTGGGATTATGGGCGGAATATTATTTATAAGTATCCATAGGAACCTATGTAACCCATTTCTGATAAGAATATGCATATAATTATTTTTCTACATGGGGATTGTGGGTGGAATATTGTAGTTAAACATACATAGGAATATATTAAGTTTATTTCTGATATGAATATGGATAAAATTATTTTTCTTCATTATTATGGGTGGAATATTGTTTATAAATATACATAGGAACCTATTTAACCCATTTCTGATAAGAATATGCATATAAATATTTTTCTACATGGGGTTTATGGGTGGATTATTGTTTATAAATATACATAGTAACCTATTTAACCCATTTCTGATAAGAACATGCGTATAATTATTTTTCTACATGAGGATTATGGGTGGAATATTGTTTATAAATATACATAGGAACCTATTTAACCCATTTCTGATAAGACTATGCATATAATTATTTTTCTGCATGGGGATTATAGGTGGAATATTGTTTATAAATATACATAGGAACCTATTTAACCCCTTTCTGATAAGAATATGCATAAAATTATTTTTCTACATGGGGTTTATGGGTGGAATATTGTTAATAAATATACATAGCAACCTATTTAACCCATTTCTGATAAGAATATGCATATAATTATTTTCTACATTGGGACTATGGGTGGAATATTGTTTATAAACATAGATAGGAACCTATTTAACCCATTTCTAATAAGAATATGCATATCATTATTTTTCTACATTGGGATTATGGGTAGAATATTTTTAATAAATATACATAGCAACCTATTTAACCCATTTCTGATAAGATTATGCATATGATTATTTTCTCCATGGGGATTTTGGGTGGAATATTGTTTATAAATATACATAGAAAAATATTAAACCTATTTCTGATAAGAATATGCATATAATTATTTTTCTACATTGGGACTATGGGTGGAATATTGTTTATAAACATAGATAGGAACATATTTAACTAATTTCTAATAAGAATATGCATATAATTATTTTTCTACATTGGGATAATGGGTGGAATATTGTAGTTAAAGACACATAGAAATATATTAAGCCTATTTCTGATATAAATATGCATAAAATTATTTTTCTACTTTGGGATTATGGGTGGAATATTATTTATAAGTATACATAGGAACCTATGTAGCCCATTTCTGATAAGAACATGCATATAATTATTTTTCTACATGGGGATTGTGGGTGGAATATTGTAGTTGAACATACATAGGAATATATTAAGTTTATTTCTGATATGGTATATGGATAAAATTATTTTTCTACATTATTATTGGTGGAATATTGTTTATATATGTTGATAGGAACCTATTTAACCCATTTCTGATAAGAATATGCATATAATTATTTTTCTATATGGGGTTTATGGGTGGATTATTGTTTATAAATATACATAGGAACCTATTTAACCCATTTCTGATAAGAATATGCGTATAATTATTTTTCTACATGGGGATTAGGGGTGGAATATTATTTATAAATATACATAGTAACTTATTTAACCCATTTCTGAAAAGAATATTCATATAATTACTTTTCTACATGGGGATTATAAGTGGAATATTGTTTATAAATATACATAGGAACCTATTTAACCCATTTCTGATAAGACTATGCATATAATTATTTTTCTGCATATGGATTATAGGTGGAATATTGTTTATAAATATACATAGGAACCTATTTAACCCATTTCTGATAAGAATATGCATAAAACTATTTTTCCACATGGGGTTTATGGGTGGAATATTGTTAATAAATATACATAGCAACCTATTTAACCCATTTCTGATAAGAATATGCATATAAATAAATTCTACATTGGGACTATGGGTGGAATATTGTTTATAAACATAGATAGGAACCTATTTAACCCATTTCTAATAAGAATATGCATATAATTATTTTTATTACAATGGGATTATGGGTGGAATATTGTTGTTAAAGATACATAGGAATATATTAAGCCTATTTCTGATATGAATATGCATAAAATTATTTTTCTACATTGGGATTATGGGTGGAATATTATTTATAAGTATACATAGGAACCTATGTAACCCATTTCTGATAAGAATATGCATATAATTATTTTTCTACATGGGGATTGTGGGTGGAATATTGTAGTTAAACATACATATTAATATATTAAGTTTATTTCTGATATGAATATGGATAAAATTATTTTTCTACATTATTATGGGTGGAATATTGTTTATAAATATACATAGGAACCTATTTAACCCATTTCTGATAAGAATATGCATATAATTATTTTTCTACATGGGAATTATGGGTGGATTATTGTTTATAAATATACATAGGAACCTATTTAACCCATTTCTGATAAGAATATGCGTATAATTACTTTTCTACATGGGGATTATGGGTGGAATATTGTTTATAACTATACATAGGAACCTATTTAACCCATTTCTGATAAGAATATGCATATAATTATTTTTCTGCTCGGGGATTATAGGTGGAATATTGTTCATAAATATACATAGGAACCTAATTAACCCATATCGGATAAGAATATGCATAAAATTCTTTTTCTACATGGGGATTATGGGTGGACTATTGTTAATAAATATACATAGCAACCTATTTAACCCATTTCTGATAAGAATATGCATATAATTATTTTTCTACATTGGGATTATGGGTGGAATATTGTTGCTAAAGATACATAGGAATATATTAAGCCTATTTCTGATATGAATATGCATAAAATTATTTTTCTACATGGGGATTATGGGTAGGATATTCTTTATACATATACATAGCCACATATTAAACCTATTTCTGATATGAATATGCATATTATTATTTTTCTATATGGGAATTATGGTTGGAATGTTCTATATAAATATACATAGGAACCTAGTTAACACATTTCTGATAAGAATATGCATAAAAGTATTTTTCTACATGGGGATTATGGGTGGAATATTTTTTTATAAACATAGATAGGAACCTATTTAACCCATTTCTAATAAGAATATACATATAATTATTTCCTACATTGGGATTATGGGTGGAATATTGAAGTTAAAGATACATAGGAATATATTAAGCCTATTTCTGACATGAATATGCATAAAATTATTTTTCTACATTGGGATTATGGGTGGAATATTGTTTATAAATCTACATAGCAACATATTAAATCTATTTCTGATATGAATATGCGTACAATTATTTTTCTACATGGGGAATATGGGTGAACTATTGTTTATAAATATACATAGCAACATATTAAACCTATTTCTGATAAGATTATGCATATAATTATTTTTCTACATGGGGATTATGGTTGAAATATTGTTTATAAATATACATAGGAACCTATTTAACACATTTCTGATACAAATATGCAAATAATAATTTTTCTACATAGGGATTATGGATGGAATATTGTTTATAAATATAGATAGAAACATATTAAATCTATTTCAGATAAGAATATGCATATCATTATTTTTCTACATTATGATTAAGGGTGGAATATTGTTTATAAATATACATAGCAACCTATTTAACTCATTTCTGATAAGAATATGCATATAATTATTTTTCTACATTGGGATTATGGGTGGGATATTGCAGTTAAACCTACATAGGAATATATTAAGCCTATTTCTGATATGAATATGCATAAAATTATTTTTCTACATGGGGAATATGGGTGGGATATTGTTTATACATATACATAGCAACATATTAAACCTATTTCTGATATGAATATGCATATTATTATTTTTCTACATGGGGATTATGGGTAGAATATTGTAGATAAACATAAATAGCAACATATTAAACCTATTTCTGATAAAAATACGCATATCATTATTTTTCTACATGTGGATTATGGGTTGAATATTGTTTATAAATATATATAGGAACCTATTTAACCCAATTCTGATAAGAATATGCATATAATTATTTTTCTACATGGGAATTATTGGTGGAATATTGTATATAAATATACTTTGGAACATATTAAACCTATTTGTGATGTGAAAATGCATATAATTGTTTTTCTACATTGGGATTATGGGTAGACTATTGCAGATAAACATACATAACAACATATTAAACCTATTTTTGATATGAATAGGCATATCATTATTTCTCTAAATGTGAATTATGGGTGGAATATTGTTTATAAGCCTACATAGGAACCTATGTAACCCATTTCTGATAAGAATATGCATACAATTATTTTTTTACATGGGGATTATGAGTGGAATATTGTTTATAAATATACATAGGAACCTATTTAACCCATTTCTGATAAGAATATGCATATAATTATTTTTCTGCATCGGGATTATAGGTGGAATATTGTTTATAAATATACATAGGAACCTATTTAACCCATTTCTGATAAGAATATGCATATAATTATTTTTCTACATGGGGATTATGGGTGGAATATTTTTAATAAATATACATAGCAACCAATTTAACCCATTTCTGATCAGAATATGCATATAATTATTTTCTCCATGGGGATTATGGGTGGAATATTGTTTATGAATATACATAGCAAAATATTAAACCTATTTCTGATAAGAATAAGCATATAATTATTTTTCTACATTGGGACTATGGGTGGAATATTGTTTATAAACATAGATAGGAACCTATTTAACCCATTTCTGATAAGAATATGCATATAATTATTTTTCTACATGGTAATTATGGGTGAACTATTGTTTAAAAAATATACATAGGAACCTATGTAACCCATTTCTGATAAGAATATGCATATAACTATTTTTCTACATTTGGATTGTGGGTGGAATATTGTAGTTAAACATACATAGGAATATATTAAGTCTATTTCTGATTTGAATATGCATACAATTATTTTTCTACATGGGGGTCATGGGTGGAATATTGTTTATAAATATACATAGGAACATATTTAACCCATTTCTGATAAGAATATGCATATAATTATTTTTCTACATGGGGATTATGGGTGGATTATTGTTTATAAATATACATAGTAACTTATTTAACCAATTTCTGAAAAGAATATGCATATAATTACTTTTCTACATGGGGATTATGGGTGGAATTTTTTTAATAAATATACATAGCAACCTTTTTAACCCAATTTTGATAAGAATATGCATATCATTATTTTCTACAATGGGTCTTTGAGTGGAATATTGTTTATAAACATAGATAGGAACCTATTTAACCCATTTCTTATAAGAATATGCATATAATTTTTTTTCTACATCGGGATTATGTGTGGAATATTGTTGTTAAAGATACATAGGAATATATTAAGCATATTTCTGAAATGAATATGCATAAAATTATTTTTCTACATTGAGACTATGGGTGGAATATTGTTTATAAACACAGATAGGAACCTATTTAACCCATTTCTAATAAGAATATGCATATAATTATTTTCTACATTGGGATTATGGGTGGAATATTGTAGTTAAAGATATATACGAATATATTAAGCCTATTTCTGATATGAATATGCATAAAATTATTTTCTACATTTGGATTATGGGTGGAATATTGTTTATAAATATACATAGGAACCTATTTAACCCATTTCTGATAAGAATATGCATATAATTATTTTTCTGCATGGGGATTATAGGTGGAATATTGTTTATAAATATACATAGTAACCTATCTAAACCATTTCTGATAAGAATATGCATAAAATTATTTTTCTATATGTGGATTATGATGGAATATTGTTTATAAACATAGATAGGAACCCATTTAACCAATTTCTAATAAGAATATGCATATAATTATTTTTGAATATTGAGATTATGGGTGGAATATTGTAGTTAAAGGTACATAGGAATATATTAAGCCTATTTCTGATATGAATATGCATAAAATTATTTTTCTACATTGGGATTATGGGTGGAATATTGTTTATAAATATACATAGCAACACATTCAATCTATTTCTGATAAGAATATACATAAAATTATTTTTCTACATAGGGATTATGGGTGGAATATTGTTTTTAAATATACATAGGAACCTATTTAACCCATTTCTGATAAGAATATGCATATAATTATTTTTCTACATGGGGATTATGGGCAGAATATGGTTTAAAAATATACATAGGAACCTATTTAACCCATTTCTGATAAGAATATGGACATAATCTTTTTCTACATATGGATTATAGGTTAAAGATTGTTTATAGATATAGATAGCAACATATTAATCCTATTTCTGATTAGAATATGCATATAATTATTTTTCTACATGGGGATTATGGGTGGAATATAGTTTATAAATATACATAGCAACATATTAATACTATTTCTGATATGAATATGCATATAATTATTTTTCTACATGGGGATTATGGGTGAAATATTGTTAATAAATACACATAGGAACCTATTTAACCCATTTCTGATAACAATATGCATATAATTATTTTTCTGCATGGGGATTATAGGTGGAATATTGTTTATAAATATACATAGGAACCTATTTAACCCATTTCTGATAACAATATGCATATAATTATTTTTTTTGCATGGGGATTATAGGTGGAATATTGTTTATAAATATACATAGGAACCTATTTAACACATTTCTGATAGGAATATGCATAAAATTATTTTTCTACAAGGGGATTATGGGTAGAATATTTTTAATAAATATACATAGCAACCTATTTAACCCATTTCTGATAAGATTATGCATATGATTATTTTCTCCATGGGGATTATGGGTGGAATATTGTTGATAAATATACATAGCAAAATATTAAACCTATTTCTGATAAGAATATGCATATAATTATTTTTCTACATTGGGACTATGGGTGGAATTTTGTTTATAAACATAGATAGGAACATATTTAACCCATTTCTATTAAGAATATGCATATAATTATTTTTCTACATTGGGATAATGGGTGGAATATTGTAGTTAAAGATACATAGGAAAATATTAAGCCTATTTCTGATATGAATATGCATAAAATTATTTTTCTACTTTGGGATTATGGGTGGAATATTATTTATAAGTATACATAGGAACCTATGTAACCCATTTCTGATAAGAATATGCATATAATTATTTTTATACATGGGGATTATGGGTGGAATATAGTTTATAAATATACATAGCAACATATTAATACTATTTCTGATATGAATATGCATATAATTATTTTTCTACATGGGGATTATGGGTGAAATATTGTTAATAAATACACATAGGAACCCATTTAACCCATTTCTGATAACAATATGCATATAATTATTTTTCTGCATGGGGATTATAGGTGGAATATTGTTTATAAATATACATAGGAACCTATTTAACCCATTTCTGATAACAATATGCATATAATTATTTTTTTGCATGGGGATTATAGGTGGAATATTGTTTATAAATATACATAGGAACCTATTTAACAGATTTCTGATAGGAATATGCATAAAATTATTTTTCTACATGGGGATTATGGGTAGAATATTTTTAATAAATATACATAGCAACCTATTTAACCCATTTCTGATAAGATTATGCATATGATTATTTTCTCCATGGGGATTATGGGTGGAATATTGTTGATAAATATACATAGCAAAATATTAAACCTATTTCTGATAAGAATATGCATATAATTATTTTTCTACATTGGGACTATGGGTGGAATTTTGTTTATAAACATAGATAGGAACATATTTAACCCATTTCTATTAAGAATATGCATATAATTATTTTTCAACATTGGGATAATGGGTGGAATATTGTAGTTAAAGATACATAGGAAAATATTAAGCCTATTTCTGATATGAATATGCATAAAATTATTTTTCTACTTTGGGATTATGGGTGGAATATTATTTATAAGTATACATAGGAACCTATGTAACCCATTTCTGATAAGAATATGCATATAATTATTTTTATACATGGGGATTGTGGGTGGAATATTGTAGTTAAACATACATAGGAATATATTAAGTTTATTTCTGATATGAATATGGATAAAATTATTTTTCTACATTATTATGGGTGGAATATTGTTTATAAATATACATAGGAACCTATTTAACCCATTTCTGATAAGAATATGCATATAAATATTTTTCTACATGGGGTTTATGGGTGGATTATTGTTTATAAATATACATAGTAACCTATTTAACCCATTTCTGATAAGAATATGCCTATAATTATTTTTCTACATGGGGATTATGGGTGGAATATTGTCTATAAATATACATAGTAACCTATTTATCCAATTTCTGAAAAGAATATTCATATAATTACTTTTCTACATGGGGATTATGGGTGGAATATTGTTTATAAATATGCATAGGAACCTATTTAACCCATTTCTGATAAGACTATGCATATAATTATTTTTCTGCATGGGGATTATAGGTGGAATATTGTTTATAAATATACATAGGAACCTATTTAACCCATTTCTGATAAGAATATGCATAAAATGATTTTTCTACATGGGGTTTATGGGTGGAATATTGTTAATGAATATACATAGCAACCTATTTAACCCATTTCTGATAAGAATATGCATATAATTATTTTCTACATTGGGACTATGGTTGGAATATTGTTTATAAACATAGATAGGAACCTATTTAACCCATTTCTAAAAAAAATATGCATATAATTATTTTTCCACATTGGGATTATGGGTAGAATATTTTTAATAAATATACATAGCAACCTATTTAACCCATTTCTGATAAGAATATGCATATAAATATTTTCTACATTGGGACTATGGGTGGAATATTGTTTATAAACATAGATAGGAACCTATTTAACCCATTTCTAATAAGAATATGCATATAATTATTTTTTTTTACATTGGGATTATGGGTGGAATATTGTTGTTAAAGATATATAGGAATATATTAAGCCTATTTCTGATATGAATATGCATAAAATTATTTTTCTACATTGGGATTATCGGTGGAATATTATTTATAAGTATACATAGGAACCTATGTAACCCATTTCTGATAAGAATATGCATATAATTATTTTTCTACATGGGGATTGTGGGTGGAATATTGTAGTTAAAACATACATATTAATATATTAAGTTTATTTCTGATATGAATATGGATAAAATTATTTTTCTACATTATTATGGGTGGAATATTGTTTATAAATATACATAGGAACCCATTTAACCCATTTCTGATAAGAATATGCATATAATTATTTTTCTACATGGGAATTATGGGTGGATTATTGTTTATAAATATACATAGGAACCTATTTAACCCATTTCTGATAAGAATATGCATATAATTACTTTTCTACATGGGGATTATGGGTGGAATATTGTTTATAAATATACATAGGAACCTATTTAACCCATTTCTGATAAGAATATGCATATAATTATTTTTCTGCTCGGGGATTATAGGTAAAATATTGTTTATAAATATACATAGGAATCTAATTAACCCATTTCGGATAAGAATATGCATAAAATTATTTTTCTACATGGGGATTATGGGTGGACTATTGTTAATAAATATACATAGCAACCTATTTAACCCATTTCTGATAAGAATATGCATATAATTATTTTCTACATTGGGACTATGGGTGGAATATTGTTTATAAACATAGATAGGAACCTATTTAACCCATTTCTAATAAGAATATGCATATAATTATTTTTCTACTTTGGGATTATGGGTGGAATATTGTTGCTCAAGATACATAGGAATATATTAAGCCTATTTCTGATATGAATATGCATAAAATTATTTTTCTACATTGGGATTATGGGTGGAATATTGTTTATAAATATACATAGCAACACATTCAATCTATTTCTGATAAGAATATGCATAAAATTATTTTTCTACATGGGGATTATGGGTGGAATATTGTTTTTAAATATACATAGGAACCTATTTAACCCATTTCTGATAAGAATATGCATATAATTATTTTTCTACATGGGGATTATGGGCAGAATATTGTAATTAAACATACAAAGCAACATATTAAACCTATTTCTGATGAAAACACGCATATCATTATTTCTAAATGTGGATTATAGGTGGAATATTGTTTATAAATATACATATTAACCTATTTAACCCATTTCTGATAAGAATATGCATATAATTATTTTTCTACATGGGGTTTATGGGTGGAATATTGTTTATAAATATATATATAAACATATTAAACCTATTTCTGATAAGAATGTGCATATAATTATTTTTCTACATTGGGATTATGGGTGGAATATTGTTTATAAATATACATAGCAACCTATTTAACCCATTCCTGATAAGAATATGTATATAATTATTTTTCTACATGGGGATTATGGGTGGAATATTGTTTATAAAATTACATAGGAACCTATTTAACCCATTTCTGATAAGAATATGGATATAACTATTCTTCTACATGGGGATTATGGGTGGAATATTGTTTATAAATATACATAGTAACCTATTTAACCCTTTTCTGAAAAGAATATGCATATAATTATTTTTCTACATGGGGATTATGGTTGGAATATTGTTTATAAATATACATAGAAACATATTAAACCTATTTCTGATATGAATATGCATATAATTATTTTTCTACATTTGAATTATGGGTGGAATATTGTTTATAAATTTACATAGGAACCTATTTAACCCATTTCTGATAAGAATATGCATATTTTTTTTTCTGCATAGGGATTTGGGTGAAATATTGTAGTTAAACACAAATAGGAATATATTAAACCTATTTCTGATATGAATATGCATATAATTATTTTTCTACATGGGGAACATGGTGGAATATTGTTAATAAATATACATAGCTAAATATTACACCTATTTCTGATAAGAATATGCATATAATTATTTTTCTACATGGGGATTATGGGTGAAATATTTTTAATAAATATACACAGGAACCTATTTAACCCATTTCTAATAACAATATGCATATAATTATTTTTCTGCATGGGGATTATAAGTGGAATATTGTTTATAAATCTACATAGGAATCTATTTAACACATTTTTGATAAGAATATGCATATAATTATTTTTCTGCATGGGGATTATGGGTGGAATATTGTTTATAAACATAGATAGGAACCCATTTAACCAATTTCTGATAAGAATATGCATATTATTATTTTTCTACATTGGGATTATGGGTGGACTATTGCAGATAAACATACATAACAACATATTAAACCTATTTTTGATATGAATAGGCATATCATTATTTTTCTACATGTGAATTATGGGTGTAATATTGTTTATAAGCATACATAAGAACCTATGTACCCATTTCTGAAAAAAATATGCATATAATTATTTTTCTACATGGGGATTGTGGGTGGAATATTGTAGTTAAACATACATAGGAATATATTAACTCTATTTCTGATATGAATATGCATAAAATTATTTTTCTACATGGGGATTATGGGTGGAATATTGTTTATAAATATACATAGGAACCTATTTAACCCATTTCTGATAAGAATATGCATATAATTATTTTTCTGCATCGGGATTATAGGTGGAATATTGTTTATAAATATACATAGTAACCCATCTAAACCATTTCTGATAAGAATATGCATAAAATTATTTTTCTATATGTGGATTATGATGGAATATTGTTTATAAACATAGATAGGAACCCATTTAACCAATTTCTAATAAGAATATGCATATAATTATTTTTGAATATTGAGATTATGGGTGGAATATTGTAGTTAAAGGTACATAGGAATATATTAAGCCTATTTCTGATATGAATATGCATAAAATTATTTTTCTACATTGGGATTATGGGTGGAATATTGTTTATAAATATACATAGCAACACATTCAATCTATTTCTGATAAGAATATACATAAAATTATTTTTCTACATAGGGATTATGGGTGGAATATTGTTTTTAAATATACATAGGAACCTATTTAACCCATTTCTGATAAGAATATGCATATAATTATTTTTCTACATGGGGATTATGGGCAGAATATGGTTTAAAAATATACATAGGAACCTATTTAACCCATTTCTGATAAGAATATGGACATAATCTTTTTCTACATATGGATTATAGGTTAAAGATTGTTTATAGATATAGATAGCAACATATTAAGCCTATTTCTGATTAGAATATGCATATAATTATTTTTCTACATGGGGATTATGGGTGGAATATAGTTTATAAATATACATAGCAACATATTAATACTATTTCTGATATGAATATGCATATAATTATTTTTCTACATGGGGATTATGGGTGAAATATTGTTAATAAATACACATAGGAACCTATTTAACCCATTTCTGATAACAAAATGCATATAATTATTTTTCTGCATGGGGATTATAGGTGGAATATTGTTTATAAATATACATAGGAACCTATTTAACCCATTTCTGATAACAATATGCATATAATTATTTTTTTGCATGGGGATAATAGGTGGAATATTGTTTATAAATATACATAGGAACCTATTTAACACATTTCTGATAGGAATATGCATAAAATAATTTTTCTACATGGGGATTATGGGTGGAATATTTTTTATAAATATACATAGGAACCTATTTAACCCATTTCTGATAAGTATATGCATATAATTATTTTTCTACATGAGGATTATGGATGGAATATTGTTAATAAATATGCATAGCAACATATTAAACCTATTTCTGTTATGAATATGCATATAATTATTTTTCTACATTATGGGTGGAATATTGTTTATAAATATAGATAGCAACCTATTTCTGATTTAAATATGCATAAAATTATTTTTCTACATGTGGAATATGGTCAGAATATGGTTTAAAAATATACATAAGAACCTATTTAACCCATTTCTGAAAAGAATATGCATATAATTATTTTTTTACATTTGGATTATGGTTTGAATATTGTTTATAAATATACATAGAAACTTATTAAACCTATTTCTGATATGAATATGCATATAATTATTTGTCTACATGGGGATTATGGTTGGAATATTATTTATAAATATACATAGTAACCTATTTAACCAATTTCTGAAAAGAATATGCATATGATTATTTTTCTACATTTTGATTATGGTTGGAATATTGTTTATAAATATACATAGGAACCTATTTAACCCATTTCTGATAAGTATATTCATATCATTATTTTTATACACGAGGATTATGGATGGAATATTGTTAATAAGTATGCATAGCAACATATTAAACCTATTACTGTTATGAATATGCATATAAATATTTTTCTACATCGCGATTATGGGTTGAATATTGTCTATAAATATAGATAGCAACCTATTTCTGATTTAAACATGCATATAATTATTTTTCTACATGGGGATTATGGGTGGAATATTGTTTATAAATATACATAGGAACCTATTTAATCCATTTCTGATAAGAATATGCATATAATTATTTTTCTACATGGGGATTATGGTTGGAATATTGTTTATAAATATACATAGAAACATATTAAACCTATTTCTGATATGAATATGCATATAATTATTTTTCTACATTTGAATTATGGGTGGAATATTGTTTATAAATTTACATAGGAACCTATTTAACCCATTTCTGATAAGAATATGCATATTTTTTTTTCTACATAGGGATTTGGGTGAAATATTGTAGTTAAACACAAATAGGAATATATTAAACCTATTTCTGATATGAATATGCATATAATTATTTTTCTACATGGGGAACATGGTGGAATATTGTTAATAAATATACATAGCTAAATATTACACCTATTTCTGATAAGAATATGCATATAATTATTTTTCTACATGGGGATTATGGGTGAAATATTTTTAATAAATATACACAGGAACCTATTTAACCCATTTCTAATAACAATATGCATATAATTATTTTTCTGCATGGGGATTATAAGTGGAATATTGTTTATAAATATACATAGGAATCTATTTAACACATTTTTGATAAGAATATGCATATAATTATTTTTCTGCATGGGGATTATGGGTGGAATATTGTTTATAAACATAGATAGGAACCCATTTAACCAATTTCTGATAAGAATATGCATATTATTATTTTTCTACATTGGGATTATGGGTGGACTATTGCAGATAAACATACATAACAACATATTAAACCTATTTTTGATATGAATAGGCATATCATTATTTTTCTACATGTGAATTATGGGTGTAATATTGTTTATAAGCATACATAAGAACCTATGTACCCATTTCTGAAAAAAATATGCATATAATTATTTTTCTACATGGGGATTGTGGGTGGAATATTGTAGTTAAACATACATAGGAATATATTAACTCTATTTCTGATATGAATATGCATAAAATTATTTTTCTACATGGGGATTATGGGTGGAATATTGTTTATAAATATACATAGGAACCTATTTAACCCATTTCTGATAAGAATATGCATATAATTATTTTTCTGCATGGGGATTATAGGTGGAATATTGTTTAGAAATATACATAGTAACCTATCTAAACCATTTCTGATAAGAATATGCATAAAATTATTTTTCTATATGTGGATTATGATGGAATATTGTTTATAAACACAGATAGGAACCCATTTAACCAATTTCTAATAAGAATATGCATATAATTATTTTTGAATATTGAGATTATGGGTGGAATATTGTAGTTAAAGGTACATAGGAATATATTAAGCCTATTTCTGATATGAATATGCATAAAATTATTTTTCTACATTGGGATTATGGGTGGAATATTGTTTATAAATATACATAGCAACACATTCAATCTATTTCTGATAAGAATATACATAAAATTATTTTTCTACATAGGGATTATGGGTGGAATATTGTTTTTAAATATACATAGGAACCTATTTAACCCATTTCTGATAAGAATATGCATATAATTATTTTTCTACATGGGGATTATGGGCAGAATATGGTTTAAAAATATACATAGGAACCTATTTAACCCATTTCTGATAAGAATATGGACATAATCTTTTTCTACATATGGATTATAGGTTAAAGATTGTTTATAGATATAGATAGCAACATATTAAGCCTATTTCTGATTAGAATATGCATATAATTATTTTTCTACATGGGGATTATGGGTGGAATATAGTTTATAAATATACATAGCAACATATTAATACTATTTCTGATATGAATATGCATATAATTATTTTTCTACATGGGGATTATGGGTGAAATATTGTTAATAAATACACATAGGAACCTATTTAACCCATTTCTGATAACAATATGCATATAATTATTTTTCTGCATGGGGATTATAGGTGGAATATTGTTTATAAATATACATAGGACACTATTTAACCCATTTCTGATAACAATATGCATATAATTTTTTTTTGCATGGGGATTATAGGTGGAATATTGTTTATAAATATACATAGGAACCTATTTAACACATTTCTGATAGGAATATGCATAAAATTATTTTTCTACATGGGGATTATGGGTGGAATATTTTTTATAAATATACATAGGAACCTATTTAACCCATTTCTGATAAGTATATGCATATAATTATTTTTCTACATGAGGATTATGGATGGAATATTGTTAATAAATACGCATAGCAACATATTAAACCTATTTCTGTTATGAATATGCATATAATTATTTTTCTACATTATGGGTGGAATATTGTTTATAAATATAGATAGCAACCTATTTCTGATTTAAATATGCATAAAATTATTTTTCTACATGTGGAATATGGTCAGAATATGGTTTAAAAATATACATAAGAACCTATTTAACCCATTTCTGAAAAGAATATGCATATAATTATTTTTTTACATTTGGATTATGGTTTGAATATTGTTTATAAATATACATAGAAACTTATTAAACCTATTTCTGATATGAATATGCATATAATTATTTGTCTACATGGGGATTATGGTTGGAATATTATTTATAAATATACATAGTAACCTATTTAACCAATTTCTGAAAAGAATATGCATATGATTATTTTTCTACATTTGGATTATGGTTGGAATATTGTTTATAAATATACATAGGAACCTATTTAACCCATTTCTGATAAGTATATTCATATCATTATTTTTATACACGAGGATTATGGATGGAATATTGTTAATAAGTATGCATAGCAACATATTAAACCTATTACTGTTATGAATATGCATATAAATATTTTTCTACATCGCGATTTTGGGTTGAATATTGTCTATAAATATAGATAGCAACCTATTTCTGATTTAAACATGCATACAATTATTTTTCTACATGGGGATTATGGGTGGAATATTGTTTATAAATATACATAGGAACCTATTTAATCCATTTCTGATAAGAATATGCATATAATTATTTTTCTACATGTGGATTATGGGCAGAATATGGTTTAAAAATATACATAAGAACCTATTTAACCCATTTCTGATAAAAATATGCATATAATTTTTTTCTACATGGGGATTATAGGTTGAAGATTGTTTATAGATATAGATAGCAACATATTAAGCCTATTTCTGATAAGAATATGCATATAATTATTTTTCTACATGGGGATTATAGGTTGAAGATTGTTTATAGATATAGATAGCAACATATTAAGCCTATTTCTGATAAGAATATGCATATAATTATTTTTCTACATGAGGATTATGGGTGGAATATTGTTTATAAATATACATAGCAACATATTAATATTATTTCTGATATGAATATGCATATAATTATTTTTCTACATCGGGATTATGGGTGAAATATTGTTTATAAATATACATAGGAACCTATTTAATCCATTTCTGATAAGAATATGCATATAATTATTTTTCTGCAAAGGGATTATAGGTGGAATATTGTTTATAAATATACATAGGAACCTATATAACCCATTTCTGAAAAGAGTATGGATATAATTATTTTTTTACATTTGGATTATGGTTTGAATATTGCTTATGAATATACATAGAAACATATTAAACCTATTTCTGATATGAATATGCATATAATTATTTTTCTACATGGGGATTATAGTTGCAATATTATTTATAAATATACATAGTAACCCTTTTAACCAATTTCTGAAAAGAATATGCATATAATTATTTTTCTACATTTGGATTATGGTTGGAATATTGTTTATAAATATACATAGGAACCTATTTAACCCGTTTCTGATAAGTATATGCATATAATTATTTTTCTAGACGAGGATTATGGATGGAATATTTTTAATAAATATGCATAGCAACATATTAAACCTATTTCTGTTATGAATATGCATATAATTATTTTTCTACATCGGGATTATGGGTGGAATATTGTTTATAAATATAGATAGCAACCTATTTCTGCTTTAAATATGCATAAAATTATTTTTCTACATGGGGATTATGGGTGGAATATTGTTTATAAATATACATAGGAACCTATTTAACCCATTTCTGATAAAAATATGCATATAATTATTTTTCTACATGTGGATTATGGGCAGAATATGGTTTTAAAATATATATAGGAAACTATTTAACCCATTTCTGATAAGAATATGCATATAATTTTTTTCTACATGGGGATTATAGGTTGAAGATTGTTTATAGATATAGATAGCAACATATTAAGCCTATTTCTGATAAGAATATGCATATAATTATTTTTCTACATGGGGATTATGGGTGGAATATTGTTTATAAACATACATAGCAACATATTAATACTATTTCTGATATGAATATGCTTATAATTTTTTTTCTACATGGGAATTATGGGTGAAATATTGTTAATAAGTACACATAGGAACCTATTTGACCCATTTCTGATAACAATATGCATATAATTATTTTTCTGCATGGGGATTATAGGTGGAATATTGTTTATAAATATACATAGCAACCTATTTAACCCATTTCTGATAACAATATGCATATATTTTTTTTCTACATGGGGATTATGGGTAGAATATTGATTATAAATATAGATAGCAACACATTGAACCTATTTTTGATATGAATATGCATACAATTATTTTTCTACTTGGGGATTATGGGTGGAATATTCCTTACAACTATACATAGGAACCTATTTAACCCATTTCTGATAAGAATATGCAAATAATTATTTTTCTACATGGGGATTATGGGTGGAATATTGTGTATAAATATACATAGGAACCCATTTAACCCACTTCTGATAAGAATATGCATATAATTATTTTTCTACATGGGGATTATGGATGGAATATTGTTTATAAATATACATAGGAACCTATATAACCCATTTCTGAAAAGAGTATGCATATAATAATTTTTCTACATTTGGATTATGGTTTGAATATTGTTTATAAATATACATAGAAACATATTAAACTTATTTCTGATATGAATATGCATATAATTATTTTTCTACATGGGGATTATGGTTGGAATATTGTTTATAAATATATATAGTAACCTATTTAACCAATTTCTGAATAGAATATGCATATAATTATTTTTCTACATTTGGATTATGGTTGGAATATTGTTTATAAATATTCATAGGAACCTATTTAACCCAATTCTGATAAGTATATGCATATAATTATTTGTCTACACGAGGATTATGGATGGAATATTGTTAATAAATATGCAAAGCAACATATTAAACCTATTTCTGTTATGAATATGCATATAATTATTTTTCTACATGGAGATTATGGGTGGAATATTGTTTATAAATATACATAGGAACCTATTTAACCCATTTCTGATAAGAATATGTATATAATTATTTTTCTACTTTGGATTATGGGCAGAATATGGTTTAAAAATATACATAGGAACCTATTTAACCCATTTCTGATAAGAATATGCATATAATTTTTTTCTACATGGGGATTATAGGATGATGATTGTTTATAGATATAGATAGCAACATATTAAGCCTATTTCTGATAAGAATATGCATATAATTATTTTTCTACATGGGCATTATGAGTGGAATATTGTTTATAAATATACATAGCAACATATTAATACTATTTCTGATATGAACATGCATATCATTTTTTTTTTATTCCTTTATTTTGTACAGAAGGCATAGATACATTGTCCAGAATACGGCAGGTCATACATTTCCATACATTAACACGTTATGAGTCATATAAATTGAATCCGTAGACCAAAATCAGGTTATCCACCAAACACGTGTGGTACTATAAGTATGTTCTAGCCAAACATATAACTTTTCCATACATGGTAAATCAAGGTTGCCTACAAATGGGCCTCCTTGCATAAACCTTAAACTGAAATTAAACAATTTTGATATGAAATGCAATGTTTAAACCTTTATAAACCTTTATAAATATACATAGGAACCTATTTAACCCATTTCTGATAAGAATATGCATATAATTATTTTTCTGCAAAGGGATTATAGGTGGAATATTGTTTATAAATATACATAGGAACCTATATAACACATTTCTGAAAAGAGTATGCATATAATTATTTTTCTACATTTGGATTATGGTTTGAATATTGTTTATGAATATACATAGAAACATATTAAACCTATTTCTGATATGAAGATGCATATAATTATTTTTCTACATGGGGATTACGGTTGGAATATTGTTTATAAATATACATAGTAACCTATTTAACCAATTTCTGAAAAGAATATGCATATAATTCTTTTTCTACATTTGGATTATGGTTGGAATATTGTTTATAAACATACATAGGAACCTATTTAACCCATTTCTGATAAGTATATGCATATAATTATTTTTTTACACGAGGATTATGGATGGAATATTGTTAATAAATATGCATAGCAACATATTAAACCTATTTCTGTTATGAATATGCATATAATTATTTTTCTACATGGGAATTATATGTGGAATATTTTAGTTAAACATACATAGGAATATATTAAACCTATTTCTGATTTGAATAGGCATTAAATTATTTTTCTACATGGGGATTATGGGTGGAATATGTTTATAAATATAGATAGCAACCTATTTCTGATTAGAATATGCATATCATTATTTTTCTACATCTGGATTATGGGTGGAATTTTGTTTATAAATATATATAGGAACCTATTTAACCCATTTCTGATAAGAATGTGCATGTAATTATTTTTCTACATGGGAATTATGGGTGGAATATTGTTTATAAATATACATGGGAACCTATTTAACCATTTTCTGATAAGAATATGCATATAATTCTTTTTCTACATGGGGATTATGGGTAGAATATTGATTATAAATATAGATAGCAACACATTAAACCTATTTCTGATATGAATATGCATATGATTATTTTTCTACATCGGGATTATGGGTGGAAAATTGTTTATAAATATACATAGCAACCTATTTAACCCATTTCTGATAAGAATATGCATATAATAATTTTTCTACATGGGGATAATGGGCGGAATATTGTTTATAAATATACATAGCAACATATTAAACTTATTTCTGGTATGAATATGAATATAATTATTTTATTACATGGGTATTATGGGTGGAATATTGTCTATAAATATACATGGTAACCTATTTAACGCATTTCTGAAAAGAATATGCATATAATTATTTTTTCTACATAGGAATCATGGGTGTAATATTGTATATAGATATACAGAGGAACTTATTTAACACATTTCTGATAAGAATATGCATATAATTATTTTTCTACATGGGGATTACGGGTGGAATATTGTTTATAAATATAGATAGCAACATATTAAACCTATTTCTGATAAGAATATGCATATAATTATTTTTCAACATTGGGAGTATGGGTGGAATATTGTTTATAAATATACATAGTAACCTATTTAATCCATTTCTTATAAGAATATGCATATCATTTTTTTTCTACATAGGAATTATGGTTGGAATATTGTTTATAAAAATACATAGCAACATATTAAACCCATATGTCATATGAATATGCATATAATTATTTTTCTACATGGGGATTATGGATGGAATATTGTTAATAAATATACATTGCAACATATTATACCTATTTCTGTAATGAATATGTATGTAATTATTTTTCTACATGGGATTATGGGCAGAATATTGTCGATAAACATACATAGCAACATATTGAACCTATTTCTGATAAAAATATGCATATCATTTTTTTCCTACATCTGGATTATGGGTGGAATATAGTTTATAAATATATATAGGAACCTATTTAACCCATTTCTGATAAGAATGTGCATATAATTATTTTTCTACATGGGAATTATGGGTGGAATATTGTTTATAAATATACATAGGAACCTATTTAACCCTTTTTTGATAAGAATACGCATATAATTCTTTTTCTACATGGGGATTTTGGGTAGAATATTGATTATAAATATAGATAGCAACACATTAAATCTATTTCTGATATGAACATGCATACAATTATTTTTCTACATCGAGATTATGGGTGGAATATTCCTTACAAATATAAATAGGAACCAATTTAACCCATTTCTGATAAGAATATGCAAGTAATTATTTTTCTACTTCGGGATTATGGGTGGAAAATTGTTTATAAATATACATAGCAACCTATTTAACCCATTTCTGATAAGAATATGCACATAATAATTTTTCTACATGGGGATAATTATTATTATTATTATTATACAGGATTTATATAGCGCCGACAGTTTACGCAGCGCTTTACAACATTAGGGCAGACGATACAAGTACAATACAATTCAATACAGGAGGAATCAGAGGGCCCTGCTCGTTAGAGCTTACAATCTAGGAGGGAGAGTCAAGTTATACAAAAGGGTAATAGCTGTGGGGGATGAGCTAATGGAGAAAATAGTGCAGTTATTAGATGGAGGCAGGATATGCTTCTTTGAAGAGGAAAGTTTTCAGGGATCGCCTAAAAGTGGGTACATTTGGAGACAGTCTGACAGATTGGGGTAGGGAATTCCAGAGGATGGGCGAGGCTCGGGAGATGTCCCGGAGGCGGATATGGGAGGAGGTGATGAGGGAGCTAGAGAGCAGGAGGTCTTGGGAGGAACGGAGATGGCGATTGGGTTGGTATTTTGAGACTAGGTTAGTGATGTAGCTGGGGGCAGAGTTATGGATGGCTTTGTAACTTATTGTTAGTATTTTGAATTTAATTCGTTGGGCGAGTGGCAGCCAATGGAGGGATTGGCAGAGAGGGGTAGCAGACACTGAGCGGTTTGTAAGGTGGATAAGTCTGGCAGCAGCATTCATGATGGACTGCAGGGGGATAGTCTGTTTAGAGGTAAGCCAATGAGGAGTGAGTTGCAGTAGTCAAGGCGAGAGATAACCAGGGAGTGAATCAGGAGCTTTGTGGTTTCATTGGTTAGAAAGGGACGTAGTTTAGAGATGTTGCGGAGGTTGAAGCGGCAAACTTTGGAAAGTGATTGGATGTGGGGCTGAAAGGAGAGTTCAGAATCCAGGATAACACCTAGTACCCTGACATGTGGGGACGGGTGGATGGTTGTGCCATTGCTCTTGACAGAGAAGTCAAGGGAAGAGGCACGTGGGGGAGGAAATATTATAAGCTCAGTTTTGGACAAGTTGAATTTGAGGAAGTGGTGTGACATCCATACAGATATGTCGGTTAGTAAGTTAGTGATGCGTGAAGAGACTGATGGAGTGAGTTGAGGGGTGGAGAGATAGATTTGCGTGTCATCAACATAGAAATGACATTGAAAGCCATGAGATGCTATCAGCTGACCCAGGGAAGAGGTGTAGATTGAAAATAAAAGAGGTCCAAGAACAGAACCTTGGGGGACCCCGACAGAGAAGGGAAGAGGAGTGGAGGAAGTAGAATTGTAAGTGACACTGAAGGTGCGTTGGGATAGGTAGGATGAGAGCCACTGAAGAGCGCAGTCAAGGAGACCGAGGGAGTAAAGTTTTTTGAGGAGGAGGGGGTGGTCAACCGTGTCAAAGGCAGCTGAAAGATCCAGAAGTAGGAGTACAGAATAGTGTCCATTGGTTTTTGCAGTTAGTAGGTCATTTGTGAGTTTTAAAAGAGCAGTTTCTGTGGAGTGTTGAGGGCAGAATCCAGATTTAAGGGGATCAAGAAGGTTGTTTTTAATGAGGTGGTCACTCAATTGGTTGTAAACCAGGCGTTCAAGGAGTTTAGAGGAAAAGGGGAGCAAGGAGATAGGGCGTAGGTTGTTAAGATTGGTAGGGTCCAAGGATGGCTTTTTGAGTATGGGGGTGACCAGTGCATGTTTTAGAGCGTCGGGGAAGATGCCAGAGGTGAGGGAGAGATTGAAGATGTGGGTTAGAGAGTGTAGGATGGGGTCAGAGGGTGACCGTAGCATTTGAGAGGGAATAGGGTCCAGGGGACAGGTGGTTAGGTGGGCGATAGAAAGGAGTTTAGCAACTTCATCTGTAGTAGCAGATTTGAATAGGGGGAGTGTCAGTTGTACCTGTTGACATGGGGTCTTAGCTGGGGGAGATACCTGTAGAATGGAGATTTCATCACGGATTGTATCAATCTTGTTTTTGAAGTGATTAGCAATCTGCTGGGCAGTGAGTGAGTCAGTGGGTGGAGGCGGTGGAGGACAAAGTAGAGAGTTGAAGGTAGAGAAGAGTTTACGGGGATTGGATGAGAAGGTGTTAATAAGAGTTGTAAAATAGGTTTGCTTGGCAGTGTGGAGGAAAGAATAGTATTTTTGGAGGGCAGATTTGTATTGATTGAAGTCTTTGAGAGACTTAGTCTTGTGCCACAGACGCTCAAGAGCACGACTACGTTTTTTGAGACTTTTGGTGTCATCTGTTTGCCAGGGTTGTAGGGGTCGAGGCCTGATTCTGCATGTAGTGAGGGGAGCGAGCTTGTCCAGGGTGGTGGATAGAGATTTATTGTAGATGGATGTGGCTTGGTTGGGGCAGGACAGGGGAGAGATTTTGTCATAGAGGTGGTCAGTAGCAGAATAGAGGAGAGAGGAGTTGAAGTTGCGAAAGTTTCTACAGGTGATGGTTAGGCGATTGGAGGGAAAGGTGGTGGAAGACAGGGGGAGAGAGAAACTAATAAGATGGTGGTCGGAGAGAAGAAAAGGATTGTTTGAGAAGTTGCATGGCGTGCATAGGTAGGAGAATACAAGGTCAAGGGAATTGCCATCAGAGTGAGTAGAAGCCTGTACCCATTGCTTCAGGTCAAAATTAAGAGGTTAGACTAAGAAGTTTAGAAGTAGCAGGAGTGTTTGTATTAGCAGGGATGTTGAAATCACCGAGAATGATTTCAAGAGAGAAAGTAGGGTAGCCAGGCAGAAAACTCATCAAGGAAAGTTGATAATGGTCCAGGGGGCCGGTAAATCACAGCAATTCTTAGGGAAGTAAGAGAGAATAGACGTATACAGTGGGCCTCAAATAATGAGAGGGAAAAAGAGGGAGGAGGGTGAATAACCTGGAAGGTGCTCTGGGGGGATAGGAGGAATCCCACTCCACCTCCATTGCGTCCATTAGGCCTAGGGGAGTGAGTCCAGTGAAGGCCACCCTGGGAGAGGGAAGCAAGAGAAGGGGTGTCATATTCGTGGAGCCAGGTTTCGGTGAGAGCAAGTAGATTGAAGGAATTAGTGACAAAGAGGTCATGAACAGCAGTGAGTTTGTTGCAGACAGAGCGGGCGTTCCAGAGGGCGCAGGAGAGAGGGAGGCTGGTGTTGGGAAGAAGAGGAATGGAGACTAAATTGTGTAGATTGCAACTACTGCCAGAGGATGTAGGGTGATGGTGATGGGTGTGTTGGGTACAGTTAAATAAGGGAGGCCCAGGGTTTGGGGAAATATCTCCAGCGATTAGGAGAAGCAGAAGAGTGAGTGAGGTAATATGAGAATATGATTTGTATGAGGGGACATGCTTCAGTATCCTGGGGGGTATGTTAGCAAGTGGGCTTAGAGTTAGAAAGAGGTGATGAGTGCAGTAATAGGGGGAGGGGAGAAGTGAGGGTGATATGTACAGATTGTTTGGTGGAGCAGAGGGATGTAGAAAAGAGAGCTTGAGGAGAGAGGCTGCAATTGTGAAGAGGAGGAGAGGTAAAGAGTGCATGTTTCAGAGAAGGAGAGATAATATGATAATGAGATCACCTGCAATCTGCTATGGTTTGCTTTGTGCAAATCGCTGAAGTGCAAGAGCAGAAGTGCCACTTATTTTAAGAACGCCACTTCTTTGGAAGAACCCCTGTATGTGCAGCCCCCTGTATGTGCTCCCCCGTAAAGAAAGCCTTGTTATATACTGTGTTGGGTGTGGATGGAATCTGGCAATTAATCAATGAGGAGGGCATATTAGGAACACAGCAAGCAGGGCATAACTTTCACACCACAATCAAACTGCAAGGGGACTAAAAGGCCAAAATTGTAAAGATAAGGAAACCCATAATTTAGGTAAGACTTTAGCCATTGCTAAATACAGATGTAGTTGAGACAGCGGTGACAAACAGATTACCAAAAATGTATATAAGCGGTCAGTCAGTTTTCAGTTTGCAGGACATGGGAATATAAACGCAGATTACCAAAAATGTAAATAAGCGGTCAGTCAGTTTTCAGTTTGCAGGACATGGGAATATAAACGCAGATTACCAAAAAAGTAAATAAGGGGTCAGTCAGTTTTCAGTTTGCAGGACATGGGAATATAAACGTAGATTACCAAAAATGTAAATAAGCGGTCAGTCAGTTTTCAGTTTGCAGGACATGGGAATATAAACGCAGATTACCAAAAATGTAAATAAGCAGTCAGTCAGTTTTCAGTTTGCAGGACATGGGAATATAAATGCAGATTACCAAAAATGTAAATAAGCGGTCAGTCAGTTTTCAGTTTGCAGGACATGGGAATATAAACGCAGATTACCAAAAATGTAAATAAGCGGTCAGTCAGTTTTCAGTTTGCAGGACATGGGAATATAAACGCAGATTACCAAAAATGTAAATAAGCGGTCAGTCAGTTTTCAGTTTGCAGGACATGGGAATATAAACGCAGATTACCAAAAATGTAAATAAGCGGTCAGTCAGTTTTCAGTTTGCAGGACATGGGAATATAAACGCAGATTACCAAAAATGTAAATAAGCGGTCAGTCAGTTTTCAGTTTGCAGGACATGGGAATATAAACACAGATTACCAAAAATGTAAATAAGCGGTCAGTCAGTTTTCAGTTTGCAGGACATGGGAATATAAACGCAGATTACCTGTGAAGAGAGAAGAAAATGTTCAGATGGATGGAGCAAGAGCAGAAGTGCCACTTATTTTAAGAACGCCACTTCTTTGGAAGAACCCCTGTATGTGCAGCCCCCTGTATGATAATGATGATAATGGGCGGAATATTGTTTATAAATATACATAGCAACATATTAAACCTATTTCTGATATGAATATGAATATAATTATTTTATTACATGGGTATAATGGGTGGAATATTGTCTATAAATATACATGGTAACCTATTTAACGCATTTCTGAAAAGAATATGCATATAATTATTTTTTCTACATAGGAATTATGGGTGGAATATTGTTTATAAATATAGATAGCAACATATTAAACCTATTTCTGATAAGAATATGCATATAATTATTTTTCAACATTGGGAGTATGGGTGGAATATTGTTTATAAATATACATAGTAACCTATTTAATCCATTTCGGATAAGAATATGCATATAATTTTTTTTCTACATAGGAATTATGGTTGGAATATTGTTTATAAATACACATAGCAACATATTAAACCCATATGTGATATGAATATGCATATAATTATTTTTCTACATGGGGATTCTGGATGGAATATTGTTAATAAATATACATTGCAACATATTATACCTATTTCTGTATTGAATATGTATGTAATTATTTTTCTACGTGGGATTATGGACAGAATATTGTAGATAAACATACATAGCAACATATTAAACCTATTTCTGATAAAAATATGCATATCATTATTTTTCTACATCTGGATTATGGGATAAACATTGTTTATAATTATATATAGGAACATATTTAACCCATTTCTGATAAGTATGTGCATGTAATTATTTTTCTACATGGGAATTATGGGTGGAATATTGTTTATAAATATACATAGGAACCTATTTAACCCTTTTCTGATAAGAATATGCATATAATTCTTTTTCAACATGGGGATTATGGGTAGAATATTGATTATAAATATAGATAGCAACACATTAAACCTATTTCTGATATGAATATGCATATAATTATTTTTCTACATGGGGATTATGGGTGGAAAATTGTTTATAAATATACATAGCAACCTATTTAACCCATTTCTGATAAGAATATGCATATAATAATTCTTCTACATGGGGATAACGGGGGAATATTGTGTATAAATATACATAGGAACCTATTTAACCCATTTCTGATAAGAATATGCATATAATTATTTTTCTACATGGGGATAATGGGCGGAATATTGTTTATAAATATATATAGCAACATATTAAAACTATTTCTGATATGAATATAATTATTTTTTTACATGGGTATTATGGGTAGAATATTGTCTATAAATATAGATAGTAACCTATTTAACCCATTTCTGAAAAGAATATGCATATAATTATTTTTCTACATGCTAATTATATTTGGAATATTGTTTATAAATATACATAGTGACATATTAAACCTATTTGTTGTATGAATATGCATATAATTATTTTTCTACATGGGGATTATGAATGGAATATTGTTAATACATATACATAGCAACATATTAAGCCTATTTATGATAAGAATATGCATATAATTTTTTTTCTACATGGGGATTATGCGTGGAATATTTCTTAGAAATATACATAGGAATATATTTAACCCATTTCGGATAAAAATATGCATATCATTATTTTTTTACATCTGGATTATGGGTGGAATATTGTTTATAAATATATATAGGAACCTATTTAACACATTTCTGATAAGAATATGCATATAATAATTTTTCTACATGGGGATAATGGGCAGAATATTGTTTATAAATATACATAGCAACATATTAAACCTATTTCTGATATGAATATGAATATAATTATTTTTTACATGGGTATAAATGTCTATAAATATAAATGGTAACCTATTTAACCCATTTCTGAAAGGAATATGCATATAATTATTTTTTCTACATAGGAATTATGGGTGTAATATTTTATATAAATATACATAGAAACCTATTTAACACATTTCTGATAAGAATAAGCATATAATTATTTTTCTACATAGGGATTATGGACAGAATATTGTAGATAAACATACATAGCAACATATCAAACCTATTTCTGATAAAAATATGCATATCATTATTTTTCTACATCTGGATTATGGGTGGAATATTGTTTATAAATATATATAGGAACCTATTTAACCCATTTCTGATAAGAATGTGCATGTAATTATTTTTCTACATGGGAATTATGGGTGGAATATTGTTTATAAATATACATAGGAACCTGTTTAACCCTTTTCTGATAAGAATATGCATATAATTCTTTTTCTACGTGGGGATTATGGGTAGAATATTGATTATAAATATAGATAGCAACACATTAAACCTATTTCTGATATGAATATGCATATAATTATTTTTCTACATGAGGATTATGGGTGGAATATTGTTTATAAATATACATAGCAACCTATTTAACCCATTTCTGATAAGAATATGCATATAATAATTTTTCTACATGAGGATAATGGGTGGAATATTGTTTATAAATATACATAGCAACATATTAAACCTATTTCTGATATGAATATGAATATAATTATTTTTCAACATTGGGAGTATGGGTTGTATATTGTCTATAAATATACATGGTAACCCATTTAACGCATTTCTGAAAAGAATATGCATATAATTGTTTTTTCTACATAGGAATTATGGGTGTAATATTGTATATAGATATACATAGGAACCTATTTAACACATTTCTGATAAGAATATGCATATAATTATTTTTCTACATGGGGATAATGGGCGGAATAGTGTTTATAAATATACATAGCAACATATTAAACCTATTTCTGATATGAATATAATTATTTTATTACATGGGTATTATGGGTGGAATATTGTCTATAAATGTACATGGTAACCTATTTAACCCATTTCTGAAAAGAATATGCATATAATCATTTTTTCTACATAGGAATTATGGGTGTAATATTGTATATAAATATACATAGGAACCTATTTAGCATATTTCTGATAAGAATATGCATATAATTATTTTTCTACATGGGGATTATGGGTGGAATATTGTTTATAAATATAGATAGAAACATATTAAACCTATTTCTGATGAGAATATGCATATCATTATTTTTCAACATTGGGATTATGGGTGGAATATTGTTTATAAATATACATAGTAACCTATTTAATCCATTTCTAAAAGAGTATGCATATACTTTTTTTTTCTACATAGGAATTATGGTTGGAATATTGTTTATAAATATACATAGCAACATATTAAACCCATATGTGATATGAATATGCATATAATTATTTTTCTACATGGGGATTATGGATGGAATTTTGTTAATAAATATACATTGCAACATATTATACCTATTTCTGTATTGAATATGTATCTAATTATTTTTCTACATGGGATTATGGACAGAATATTGTTGATAAACATACATAGCAACATATTAAACCTATTTCTGATAAAAATATGCATATCATTATTTTTCTACATCTGGATTTTGGGTGGAATATTGTTTATAAATATATATAGGAACCTATTTAACACATTTCTCATAAGAATGTGCATGTAATTATTTTTCTACATAGGAATTATGGGTGGAATATTGTTTATAAATATACATAGGAACCTATTTAACCCTTTTCTGATAAGAATATGCATATAATTCTTTTTCTACATGGGGATTATGGGTAGAATATTGATTATAAATATAGATAGCAACATACTAAACCTATTTCTGATATGAATATGAATATAATTTTTTTTTACATGGGTATTATGGGTGGAATACTGTCTATAAATATAGATTGTAACCTATTTAACCCATTTCTGAAAAGAATATGCATATAATTATTTTTCTACATGCTAATTATGCTTGGAATATTGTTTAGAAGTATACATAGCGACATATTAAACCTATTTGTTATATGAATATGCATATAATTATTTTTCTACATGGGGATTATGAATGGAATATTTTTAATAAATATACATAGCAACTTATTAAACCTATTTCTGATAAGAATATGCATATAATTTTTTTTTCTACATGGGGATTATGCGTGGAATATTTCTTAGAAATATACACAGGAATATATTTAAACCATTTCGGATAAAAATATGCATATCATTATTTTTCTACATCTGGATTATGGGTGGAATATTGTTTATAAATATATATAGGAACCTATTCAACACATTTCTGATAAGAATATGCATATAATAATTTTTCTACATGGGGATAATGGGCAGAATATTGTTTATAAATATACATAGCAACATATTAAACCTATTTCTGATATGAATATGAATATAATTATTTTTTACATGGTTATAAATGTCTATAAATATAAATGGTAACCTATTTAACCCATTTCTGAAAAGAATATGCATATAATTATTTTTTCTACATAGGAATTATGGGTGTAATATTTTATATAAATATACATAGAAACCTATTTAACACATTTCTGATAAGAATATGCATATAATTATTTTTCTACATGGGGATTATGGGTGGAAAAGTGTTTATAAATAAAGATAGCAACATATTAAACCTATTTCTGATAAGAATATGCATATAATTATTTTTTAGCATTGGGATTATGGGTGGAATATTGTTTATAAATATACATAGGATCCTATTTAACCCTTTTCTGATAAGAATATGCATATAATTCTTTTTCTACATGGGGATAATGGGCGGAATATTGTTTATAAATATACATCGTAACATATTAAAACTATTTTCTGATATGAATATAATAATTTTTTTACATGGGTATTATGGGTAGAATATTGTCTATAAATATAGAGAGTAACCTATTTAACCCATTTCTGAAAAGAATATGCATATAATTATTTTTCTACATGCTAATTATATTTGGAATATTGTTTATAAATATACATAGCAACATATTAAACTTATTTCTGATAAGAATATGCATATAATTATTTTTCTACAGGGGGATTATGGATGGAATATTGTTAATAAATATACATAGCAACATATTAAACTTATTTCTGATAAGAATATGCATATAATTTTTTTCTACATAGGGATTATGCGTGGAATAATTCTTAGAAATATACATAGGAATATATTTAACCCATTTCTGATAAAAAATATGCATATCATTATTTTTCTACATTTGGATTATGAGTGGAATATTGTTTATAAATATATATAGGAACCTATTTAACCCATTTCTGATAAGAATGTGCATATAATTATTTTTCTACATGGGAATTATGGGTGGAATATTGTTTATAAATATACATAGGAACCTATTTAACCCTTTTCTGATAAGAATATGCATATAATTCTTTTTCTACATGGGGATTTTGGGTAGAATATTGATTATAAATATAGATAGCAACACATTAAATCTATTTCTGATATGAACATGCATACAATTATTTTTCTACATCGAGATTATGGGTGGAATATTCCTTACAAATATACATAGGATTCAATTTAACTCATTTCTGATAAGAATATGTATGTAATTATTTTTCTACATCGGGATTATGGGTGGAAAATTGTTTATAAATATACATAGCAACCTATTTAACCCATTTCTGATAAGAATATGCATATAATAATTTTTCTACATGGGGATAATGGGCGGAATATTGTTTATAAATATACATAGCAACATATTAAACCTATTTCTGGTATAAATATGAATATAATTATTTTATTACATGGGTATTATGGGTGGAATATTGTCTATAAATATGCATGGTAACCTATTTAACGCATTTCTGAAAAGAATATGCATATAATTATTTTTTCTACATAGGAATCATGGGTGTAATATTGTATATAGATATACATAGGAACCTATTTAACACATTTCTGATAAGAATATGCATATAATTATTTTTCTACATGGGGATTACGGGTGGAATATTGTTTATAAATATAGAGAGCAACATATTAAACCTATTTCTGATAAGAATATGGATATAATTATTTTTCAACATTGGGAGTATGGGTGGAATATTGTTTATAAATATACATAGTAACCTATTTAATCCATTTCTGATAAGAATATGCATATCATTTTTTTTCTACATAGGAATTATGGTTGGAATATTGTTTATAAATATACATAGCAACATATTAAACCCATATGTGATATGAATATGCATATCATTATTTTTCCACATGGGGATTATGGGCAGAATATTGTAGATAAACATACATAGCAACATAAAAGAAAGAAGTGTAGCGCTATATTGTGCAAAAAAATGTATCATGTATAACCCCTGTGTACATATCAAAAACTAGGTCCTGCTAGACCTCGCAGGTGGGCAGGTGAATCGTGGCCTGTATATAAAAATCAAGTGATCTAAAAAATCATTAATATCAACATACAGTATAGTGAAAAAATGTGGATTGTGTATACACAATGAAAAAAACCCAGACCCTCAGATCAAAACACAAACATACATAATGAGAATTGGGGTGGGGGTAAATGGCAAGTCCCTGGGGTATTGGACAGTTCATTCAATTTGACAAAGAAATCCTGGAGCATAGATGTAAATATCACTGTAGCATCTATTCCTGTCCTCAATAGACTTTTCCAATACTTGACCCGGCAGAAAGTAATATAAAATGCCCATACCGGACGTGGTGGACTCACAGGCCGTTGGCGGTGAGTCGTATGAGCTTGCACCGTTAGGTACGGTAAGGTTACAGTTATCCTTGGTCCATGACAAGAGGGTCCTGGAAGGGTTCCCAATCCTGAACGGTACCACGGATTCGTCCTCCAGCGAACGTTTGGGTCTCATGCAATTGAGACAAAGGGATAAGGAGAAAAAGGCTCCACGTAGTGTAAATTCCGGATTACCAGGAAATTTTATTGTGTTAAGAAAATTCCAATAAAAATTCAGGTAAAAACAAAGTTCATAAAAGTAAAAAAGGTACGTTTAGCGCAGTAAACAGATGATTAAGGTGGCGTTCCTTATTTTATACATAGCAACATATTGAACCTATTTCTGATAAAAATATGCATATCATTATTTTTCTACATCTGGATTATGGGTGGAATATTGTTTATAAATATATATAGGAACCTATTTAACCAATTTCTGATAAGAATGTGCATATAATTATTTTTCTACATGGGAATTATGGGTGGAATATTGTTTATAAATATACATAGGAACCTATTTAACCCTTTTTTGATAAGAATACGCATATAATTCTTTTTCTACATGGGGATTTTGGGTAGAATATTGATTATAAATATAGATAGCAACACATTAAATCTATTTCTGATATGAACAAGCATACAATTATTTTTCTACATCGAGATTATGGGTGGAATATTCCTTACAAATATACATAGGAACCAATTTAACCCATTTCTTTTCTTTTCAATCTTAGTTTATTTCAGAGAAAAAAGAGAAACATAATACAAATGGAAATGTAACAGAGAGAAAAAGTTTGCTACATTGAATTCTTACATCACGTGAATACATGAATTGTGTATAAAAGAAGAAAATAATGATAGACATCTATACCATATATGAGCATCTGTATATAGTTTGACATAAAGTCTCTGGTTAAACAACAAAATATCACATTGTAAACAAAGGTCTTTAGACACATGGGCAGTGTGTTATATGCGTGGGATCCAATATAAGTTTACTCATGTGGTTTTGCGCATTGGTAATGACGGAGGGAACTCCCCCTACATGGTAAGCTGTCGGGACCTTTTTTGCTCACTTATATAAAGTATTTATGTCGTTAAACTAATCTGGGTATATGGTCTTTGCTCACATACTAAGAAAACCTAGTTCGACACAGAGAGCGAGAAATATATAAAAGAAGGGATGAGAGAATCACTGCGAGAGAAGGCAAAGGATGATGAAAAAAGTGAGGAGCACCCCAGCATGGCTAGCCAGTAGATGGGGCATCTCTGACCCATATAGAAAAGTTGTCGGAATAACGAAACATTGCCCACGCGGTCCAGGTGATGGAAAATTGTTCCTCCTTCTCCATTTCCCGCACCAACAGACGTTCTAAATCTCTAATCTGATCCATCTCCACAACCCAGTCGCCCAAAGAGGGTACCACTGTTGTTCTCCAGTGGCGGGGAATCACTGTCCTGACTGCGGCTAAAAAGTGGTGCAATATATCTTTTTTAATCGATTTGAGTGGGCCCGGGAGCAGAGACAGTAGGGCTATCTCTGGAGTAGGTTTAATTGAGGTCACCATCAGCCTGCCGTATAGATCAAAGACCTTTTGCCAAAGTTTCCTGATTGGAGGACATTCCCACCAGATGTGGAGCATTGTCCCTCTAGAGGACAAGCACCACAAGCAGGTATCTGACAAAGATGGATTGAACCGTTGGATAGTCGCTGGGCATCTGTACCACCTCGTTAGTAGCTTAAATCCTTTTTCTTGGGACTTAGTCGCTAAGGAAATCCTATGTGTCAGTATAAAGCTTTTTTGCCAATCAGCAGGGGAGATGGAGTGTTGTAGATCCATTTCCCATTTCTGCGTGTATGTTGGAAGGTCTGGGGCAGATATGTTTAGTAGTATGGGATATAGCAATGATACTACGTGGGCGGGCGGGTCTGATTGTAAAAGTAGTTCGTCAAAGTCTGATGGGTCAGCCAGGATCTCAGAGATGGAGGAGAAAGTACGTACATATGACATTAATTGACCCCTCTGTATGTACATTGTTGGGGGCCCTCTGTTCGTCTGGGGGGGTATGTCTGTTCTCAGAGATGGGTCAGCTCGTAAAACCTGTGCTAAGCGTCTATGACTATCCCTATTCCATGGTCCAAATCTGTTACTGTGAACTGCCGGGGGGAAAGCCGGAGTTCCAAAGAGAGGTGTCATTGGGCCCTGTTGTTTAGATAGTTTACCAGTTAAAATCAGATGATCCCAAATCCGAAGGGTTTGCCAAGTAAGAGCCGTAGAGAATGAGCCGTCCTTACGCTGCGCCGCAGGAGTCCACGGCAGGGCGCAAAGATCACCCTCATTGAGATGCCCCTCCATTTGGACCCATAGCTTGGAGGAGGAGTGATGAAACCAGTCTACGATACGTGTGAGTACCGCCGCCTTATGATACGTAAAAGCATCCGGGACCCCCGCTCCCCCCCCGGATCTTCGGGAGGGTCATTGTGTCATATTTTATCCTGGGGCAGTTTCCCTTCCATATGAATTTGGAAAAAATCTGTTGAAGCTTTTGAAAGAACGAGGTGGGAATATATATGGGGATGGTTTGAAAAAGATATAGAAATCTAGGGAGAACATCCATCTTCAAGACATTTACCCTGCCCAACCAAGAGAGCTGTTTAGACGCGTATGAAGCCAGATCTGCTTGTGTTCTGAGAAGTAGAGGGGTAAAGTTACTGGAAAATAGTTGGGATGCGTCTGTTGGAATATGGATTCCCAGATACCTAATAGTAGTAGAGCTTGTCTTAAAGGGGAAGGAGGCTGAGAGCTGTTGGAGAGCCGCCTTTGGAAGTGAGATGTTGAGAATTTCTGACTTACTATGATTAACTTTAAAGTTACTAACATTTCCATATCTCCTAAATTCTTGCATAATAGCAGGCAGGGAAACTTGTGGTTGGGTGACAAACATGAGTAGGTCATCTGCGAATAGAGCCATTTTGGTATGTATAGGGCCTATATTAATACCATGGATAGCCGGATTGTTTCTAATGGCAATGGCCAAATGTTCCATAACTAGAACATAGAGAATGGGGGACAAGGGGCACCCCCGTCTCGTTCCATTGTGGATAGTAAATTTTGGAGATAGGGAACCGTTTAGTCTGATCCTAGCGGAGGGCGTTGTATAGAGGGACATTATTCTGGAGATCATGTTCCGGCCTAGGCCTAACTGCTGTAGGGAGAGGCGAAGGAATTGCCAGTCGACACGGTCAAACGCTTTCTCTGCGTCAACCGTAAGGAGGCACAGTGGGACATTATGTGTCCGAGCATAATCCGTAATGAGAAGTGTTTTCAGGGTGTTATCCCTCGCCTCTCTTCCACTTACAAAGCCCACCTGATCTAGGTGTATTAAGCGGGGTAATAATGGTTGTAGTCTATTAGCTAGCACCTTCGCGTATATCTTTAGATCTACTCCTATCAGCGATATGGGTCGGTAATTGGCACAAATAGTCGGGTCTTTGTCTGGTTTTGGAATGAGGGTTATATGAGCCTCTAGTGTTTGCGGCGGGAATACTGAGCTCTCAGAAATGGAGTTAAACACTTTTGTTAAGAAGGGGGTAAGGAGGGGGGCAAATTGCTTGTAGAATTTTGGGGTGAAGCCATCAGGGCCCGAGCTTTTTCCAGATGGGGTGGATGCAATGGCGCGAGCTACCTCATCTTCCGATATTGGATCCTCAAGATCCTCTATCGTTGCATCATCTAAAGTAGGAAGTGCAGTTTGTGCAATATATGATGCCTGTGTTTCTGCTGTACTGGATGTAGATTCATTAGGGTTTGCCAAAGGTATGCTATATAGGGATTGGTAGAAGTCTCGGAATACCTGTCCCATCTCGGCTGGCGCTGAGACAGTCTTCCCGGTCCTGTCTTGAATGTGAGGTATAAAGGTGTTAAGTTGTTTGGAATGTAGGGTGCGGGCTAGCGATCTACCACATTTATTTTTAAATTTGTATTGGTGAAAGGCTAGTTTGTTCGCAAATGTACGTGCTGACGCCTCGTATAGTTCCTTAAGCTGAGTGCGAGCGGTAGAAACCTCCGCAAGCACCTCCGCCGTGGGGGAATGCTTATGAGTAATCTCAAGCATTTTAAGTTTGTGTACCGCCGCAGTTATTGCCGCTGAGCGTTCTTTTTTCAGGCGAGCGCCCAATTGGATAAATCTACCCCGCAGGACCGCCTTTAATGCCTCCCATTGAATCGGTGGTGAAGTGTCGTCAGAGCTGTGGTCTGCAAAAAAGTTAGTTATAGTCTCTGCTATCTGTGCGTCGAAGCTTGGTTCAGTCAGTAATGAGTCATTTAACCTCCAGGTCCATTCTTTTATTGGGGTAGAAGGGACCGCAAGCGTCAGGGATATTGGTGAGTGGTCGGACCAAACCATAGGATCTATTTCACATTTTGGGGACCAATCTAAGCAGCCGTGGTCTATTAAAAAGTAATCTAGACGGCTGTAGGAATGATGCACGCTGGAGAAGTGTGTGTAGTTTCGACATTCTGGATATAGTATCCGCCATACATCAACAAGATGCATGTTATATATGGCACGTTTTAGAACCCGCAGTTTGGGAAAGGAAACAGAGGAACGGGATGTTGAGGAATCCAATAATGGATCCAGGGGAGTATTGAAGTCCCCTCCAAGTATGAGTTTACCCTCAGCAAAATCTGCCAGAGTCTTTAAATACTGCAAGGCTGATGGGACTTGATGTGTGTTAGGTAAATAAATATTGGCTATTGTAAATTTAGTCCCCCAAAGGGATATCTTTACAAAGACGTATCTGCCCTGTGGGTCTGTCATATAGTCAAGCAATTCGATAGGGAGTGTTTTGTGAAATGCAATAGATACTCCCTTAGATTTTTGTGTCCGGTTGGTACTGTGGAACCACTTATTAAAGTATCTGTTGGAGCAGGAAGGAGTGGAGTCAGATTGGAAGTGGGTCTCCTGCAGTAAGAGCACGTTAACCTGTCTTTTGTGCATCTGATATAGAATTTGCCCACGTTTGGAGGCAATGTTAAGCCCATATACATTATATGAACACAATTTCACCTGTGGGTGTGAGGTCACCGTGTGAGCCATGCTGGGGTGCTATAGGTTATAGAGAAAAAAAAAAAAAAGAGGAAAGTTTGCAGAGTGGAGAGCAGTACTGAACAAAATAATAAAAAAGTGAATACGCAAGTGTGGGGAGGGGGAGAAAGGAATAGGTCAATTTGGTAAGAATAAAGATAAGAGAAGGGGAGACACAAAACAAAAACAAAAAAAAAAAAAAAAGGAAAAAAGTACGGTGTAAAGGAAAAGACACCTAATAGTATGTGTCTGAGATACTAGTGTGTCTGCTAACGCAGAACACTGCGTGAAATATCACGTACTAGGCACAAACAGTGCCCGTCCTATCGTGGGGGGGAGGTCGAGACGAATGGACCTGAGCCGTGGTCCCGACAGCGAATCAGGCAAATAAAAATTATATTTCGCACACTGAACATTTGATCAGCTTGTGGAGCAAGCGACAACTTTTTCCTATAAGAATAAGGATAGTATCTTCTGGGTGGGATTGAAATGACTCCCACCGCAACACAGAAGTACATGGGTGGGGTGAGGGACTGTGAACTAAACCTTGCTATGTTTGTTATTCCCCTTCTGGTACATAGCCTCTATTCTTAAATCTCATCAGATATATAAGGCCAGTTGGTTCAGACTCGTGAATGTGTTTGTCTTTACCTATTTATCAAAATAATAGAAACCCATTCCTATGAACTACTTTTGATGATAACAGTTGGGAACATCCAACTAAATTTGTGGATAAGATTCAGGTATTTAGCCTAAGGGCATATAACTATAACACTTATATTAGTTCCTGTGTGTAGAAGGATTATTCAGCTAAACCCACCATATATATATATATATATATAGGGCGGGGGGGGAGCAGAGGACCCGCCCACGGACGCCACCAACCACCCGTGGGTGGCACCCCAAGACCTGTATCACGCGAAGCAGAGATTAAGTAAAACCGGTGGTCAGAGCCCCCCAGAGCGGCATCCCACACCCCCACCACCAACCCCCCAGCACATACAACAAAGGGGGGGTGAGAGAGAACAATTTGAAATGGAACATAAAAACATAGAAAAAACGATTTAGTGCAAAGTGGCATTACCTGGCGCCCGGCACAGTGAGGGTCACGGAGTGACTATTGCCTATGCTCTCTCCCGAACCCCAGCCATTTATTAAATCGGCAAAGAGCAGGGAAAGAGCTAGTATTTCCAAGTCCTATACTTACAAAACCTCCCTCCAAGACTACTAGAGAGCTCTGATTTTAAGGAAGAGGGAAGACACAATCTGAGGGTCATATATAAAACATGACTCCAGAAATATGGCAAAACCACCGGGACCTCTCTGTAGAATGGAAGACAGGCTGAGGCGGTACAAGACATCAGTCCCCAGCAAGCTGTTGTATCAATCTTCTGGGGAGGTAGGTCCCCTTATCCCCGGGCCGGAGGAGGCTGATCTAGACCTAAGACGTCTACGGCGCTGTGGGAGTGAGCCAAGTCCCATCTGTCGTACTCGATCGTCCGGAGGATCCAGCCAGTTCAAGACTTCTACCGGTTCTTGCTCGATAAAGAGGAAAAAGTCCGGCAGTTGATCTGGGTCTGATAGCGTGAACCTGCTGACACCTCTGGTCACCTTGATGCTGAAGGGGTGTCCCCATGTGTATGAAGCTCCGGCTTGTCGTATAAGGTCGAGGAGAGGACGCACCACACGACGCATGTACAGCGTATTGCGAGACAGGTCCGGGTATAGGTGTATAGGGGCTCCAAAAAAGTCTAATGAACCCAGGCTCCAAGCCTTTCGCATGACCTCTTCCTTCAATGTGAAGTAGTGGACCCGACAAAGAACATCCCGGGGGCGACCATCTCGTGCCCCCTCCGGACCTCCCACTCTGTGAACACGGTCTATTTCAATTGGTGATGTTGCCTCCCTCCCTAGTACTTTATTGAGGATAGCTATGACAGTGGGTTTCAGCTCTGTTCCAGATGTTGCCTCCGGTATGCCTAGCAGCCTAATGTTATTTCGGCGACTGCGATTTTCGCTGTCTTCTATGCGGAGTTGCTGATGGCGTAGGCGATGGAGGTGAGTCGCGTTTGAGGTTTCAAGTGCTGTTATACGTGCTTCATGGTCATCTTGAGCATTGGTTAAGACTGACACTGCTTCCTCATTTGCTGTGACTTGTTGTCTAAGAGCATTTAGCTCCACGTGAAGGGATTCTTCCATTTTGCTTGCCCATGATTCAAAGTCCATTCTGAAGGCAGAAAGGAGGGCTGTAGCTTCCGTTCTGATGGGCTCTCCTGACAGGGGCTGTGAGACTGACTGAGATTCCCTAGTGCCTGCGTCTAGTGGTGCGACTGAGCTCACGGATGAGGCCGAGGGTTCACCCCCGGGGTCTTTGAGTCTCGTATTGTTATCTTCCACCGTGCCTGCTGAAGTGGTAGGTGGAGGTTTGGTCTTTCCCGTGGTACGTCCAGGCGCCATCTTGTCCGAGGGTCGTTAGGAGCCGTTCTAAGAAGATATCTTTGTATGGTGCCTTGATGAGGGTCAGTGAGTTCTGAGGAGTGTGAGCCAGTTGTCGCAATGTATGTCTCGAGTGCGCTATGCTGTAAACATAGCCTGTCGCTGTCGGGGTGGCACGGTACTCAGGGACAGGAGTCCTCAGCCATCCATATTTAGGATCTCACTAACTGGGCCAAACTTCCAGGGGGGTGAGGGGGGGGCTGGAGGGGGGAGGCAGAATCGAGGAGGGCAGTGAGAGACCTTCAGGACCCAGATTATGGCACAGGGAGAGCGGCTCTGTTATAGGGGGTAAAGTACTTGGGTCTGGAGGCTCTGTCCGGGCTAGTAGGCCTCAAGATGGCGGCGGCAGGCCTCCAGAAGCGGCCTCTGTGTTCTGTCTGGTGTCTGTTCGGGCCCCCTCACCCTGCAGCACCCTCCCAGGGATGCCCGGCCTCTTTTTGTAGCGGTCCGCTGTCTCTCCATCCGCAGATCGCGGAACCAGAGGTCGAGGATGCAAAAAGGACTGTAGGCCCCAAGATGGCGGCGGCCGCCGCCTCCGGGGGCGGCTTCTGTTGGCCTCCTTACAGCTATTTAGGCCCCCTCACCTTGCAGCACCTTCCCCAGGATGTCCGGATTCCCCTGTGCGGCGATCCGTTTCCTCTCCGCCCGCGGATCACGGTACCGGTGGTCGGGGATGTAGGAGGCACAGTAGGCCTCAAGATGGCGGCGACCTATAGCAGTGGTAGGTCCGGCCGCGGGCCTGAAGACTCCAAGGCGGCTCTTCAGCTGCAATAATCCCCTCTGGGAATCGAGCAGGTGTCTCCTGGGGATGGCTGGGGAGAGTTTCCAAGCTCTCCTGTCTCCAGAACCCTCCGGATGGCTGTGGATGGCAGCTAGCCAAGCGGAGCTCTCCTGGAGCACGTCCTTCTCGTTCGTCGGTCGGCCACGCCCCCAATTTAACCCATTTCTGATAAGAATATGCAAGTAATTATTTTTCTACATCGGAATTATGAGTGGAAAATTGTTTATAAATATATATAGCAACCTATTTAACCCATTTCTGATAAGAATATGCATATAATAATTTTTCTACATGGGGATAATGGGCGGAATATTGTTTATAAATATACATAGCAACATATTAAACCTATTTCTGATATGAATATGAATATAATTATTTTATTACATGGGTATTATGGGTGGAATATTGTCTATAAATATACATGGTAACCTATTTAACCCATTTCTGAAAAGAATATGCATATAATTATTTTTTCTACATAGGAATTATGGGTGTAATATTGTATATAAATATACATAGGAACCTATTTAGCACATTTCTGATAAGAATATGCATATAATTATTTTTCTACATGGGGATTATGGGTGGAATATTGTTTATAAATATAGATAGAAACATATTAAACCTATTTCTGATAAGAATATGCATATACTTTTTTTTCTACATAGGAATTATGGTTGGAATATTGTTTATAAATATACATAGCAACATATTAAACCCATATGTGCTATGAATATGCATATAATTATTTTTCTACATGGGGATTATGGATGGAATTTTGTTAATAAATATACATTGCAACATATTATACCTATTTCTGTATTGAATATGTATGTAATTATTTTTCTACATAGGGATTATGGACAGAATATTGTAGATAAACATACATAGCAACATATTAAACCTATTTCTGATAAAAATATGCATATCATTATTTTTCTACATCTGGATTATGGGTGGAATATTGTTTATAAATATATATAGGAACCTATTTAATCCATTTCTGATAAGAATGTGCATGTAATTATTTTTCTACATGGGAATTATGGGTGGAATATTGTTTATAAATATACATAGGAACCTGTTTAACCCTTTTCTGATAAGAATATGCATATAATTCTTTTTCTACATGGGGATTATGGGTAGAATATTGATTATAAATAGAGATAGCAACACATTAAACCTATTTCTATAATGAATATGCATATAATTACTTTTCTACATGGGGATTATGGGTGGAATATTGTTTATAAATATACATAGCAACCTATTTAACCCATTTCTGATAAGAATATGCATATAATAATTTTTCTACATGGGGATAATGGGCGGAATATTATTTATAAATATACATAGCAACATATTAAACCTATTTCTGATATGAATATGAATATAATTATTTTATTACATGGGTATTATGGGTGGTATATTGTCTATAAATATACATGGTAACCCATTTAACGCATTTCTGAAAAGAATATGCATATAATTATTTTTTCTACATAGGAATTATGGGTGTAATATTGTATATAGATATACATAGGAACCTATTTAACACATTTCTGATAAGAATATGCATATAATTATTTTTCTACATGGGGATTATGGGTGGAATATTGTTTATAAATAGAAACATATTAAACCTATTTCTGATAATAATATGCATATAATTATTTTTCAACATTGGGAGTATGGGTGGAATATTGTTTATAAATATACATAGTAACCTATTTAATCCATTTCTGATAAGAATAGCATATAAATTTTTTTCTACATAGGAATTATGGTTGGAATATTGTTTATAAATATACATAGCAACATATTAAACCCATATGTGATATGAATATGCATATAATTATTTTTCTACATGGGGATTATGGATGGAATATTGTTAATAAATATACATTGCAACATATTATACCTATTTCTGTAATGAATATGTATGTAATTATTTTTCTACATGGGATTATGGGCAGAATATTGTAGATAAACATACATAGCAACATATTGAACCTATTTCTGATAAAAATATGCATATCATTATTTTTCTACATCTGGATTATGGGTGGAATATTGTTTATAAATATATATAGGAACCTATTTAACCCATTTCTGATAAGAATATGCATATAATTATTTTTCTACATGGGAATTATGGGTGGAATATTGTTTATAAATATACATAGGAACCTATTTAACCCTTTTTTGATAAGAATACGCATATAATTCTATTTCTACATGGGGATTTTGGGTAGAATATTGATTACAAATATAGATAGCAACACATTAAATCTATTTCTGATATGAACAAGCATACAATTATTTTTCTACATCGAGATTATGGGTGGAATATTCCATACAAATATACATAGGAACCAATTTAACCCATTTCTGATAAGAATATGCAAGTAATTATTTTTCTACATCGGGATTATGGGTGGAAAATTGTTTATAAATATACATAGCAACCTATTTAACCCATTTCTGATAAGAATATGCATATAATAATTTTTCTACATGGGGATAATGGGCGGAATATTGTTTATAAATATACATAGCAACATATTAAACCTATTTCTGATACGAATATGAATATAATTATTTTATTACATTGGTATTATGGGTGGAATATTGTCTATAAATATACATGGTAACCTATTTAACCCATTTCTGAAAAGAATATGCATATAATTATTTTTTCTACATAGGAATTATGGGTGTAATATTGTATATAAATATACATAGGAACCTATTTAGCACATTTCGGATAAGAATATGCATATCATTATTTTTCTACATGGGGATTATGGGTGGAAAATTGTTTATAAATATAGATAGAAACATATTAAACCTATTTCTGATAAGAATATGCATATAATTATTTTTCAACATTGGGATTATGGGTGGAATATTGTTTATAAATATACATAGTAACCTATTTAATCCATTTCTGATAAGAATATGCATATACTTTTTTTTTCTACATAGGAATTATGGTTGGAATATTGTTTATAAATATACATAGCAACATATTAAACCCATATGTGATATGAATATGCATATAATTATTTTTTTACATGGGGATTATGGATGGAATTTTGTTAATAAATGTACATTGCAACATATTATACCTATTTCTGTATTGAATATGTATGTAATTATTTTTCTACATAGGGATTATGGACAGAATATTGTAGATAAACATACATAGCAACATATTAAATCTATTTCTGATAAAAATATGCATATCATTATTTTTCTACATCTGGATTATGGGTGGAATATTGTTTATAAATATATATAGGAACCTATTTAACCCATTTCTGATAAGAATGTGCATGTAATTATTTTTCTACATGGGGATTATGGGTGGAAAATTGTTTATAAATATACATAGCAACCTATTTAACCCATTTCTGATAAGAATATGCATATAATAATTTTTCTACATGGGGATAATGGGAGGAATATTGTTTATAAATATACATAGCAACATATTAAACCTATTTCTGATATAAATATGAATATAATTATTTTTTTACATGGGTATCATGGGTGGAATACTGTCTATAAATATAGATAGTAACCTATTTAACCCATTTCTGAAAAGAATATGCATATAATTATTTTTCTACATGCTAATTATGGTTGGAATATTGTTTATAAGTATACATAGCGACATATTAAACCTATTTGTTATATGAATATGCATATAATTATTTTTCTACATGGGGATTATGAATGGAATATTGTTAATAAATATACATAGCAACATATTAAACCTATTTCCGATAAGAATATGCATATAATTTTTTTTTCTACATGGGGATTATGCGTGGAATATTTCTTAGAAATATACATAGGAATATATTTAACCCATTTTGGATAAAAATATGCATATCATTATTTTTCTACATCTGGATTATGGGTGGAATATTGTTTATAAATATATATAGGAACCTATTTAACACATTTCTGATAAGAATATGCATATAATAATTTTTCTACATGGGGATAATGGGCAGAATATTGTTTATAAATATACATAGCAACATATTAAACCTATTTCTGATATGAATATGAATATAATTATTTTTTACATGGGTATAAATGTCTATAAATAAAAATGGTAACCTATTTAACCCATTTCTGAAAAGAATATGCATATAATTATTTTTTCTACATAGGGATTATGAGTGTAATATTTTATATAAATATACATAGAAACCTATTTAACACATTTCTGATAAGAATATGCATATAATTATTTTTCTACATGGGGATTATGGGAGGAATATTGTTTATAAATAAAGATAGCAACATATTAAACCTATTTCTGATAAGAATATGCATATAATTATTTTTCAGCATTGGGATTATGGGTGGAATATTGTTTATAAATATACATAGGATCCTATTTAACCCTTTTCTGATAAGAATATGCATATAATTCTTTTTCTACATGGGGATTATGGGTAGAATATTGATTATAAATATAGATAGCAACACATTAAACCTATTTCTGATATGAATATGCATACAATTATTTTTCTACATCGGGATTATGGGTGGAATATTCCTTACAAATATACATATAAACCTATTTAACCCATTTCTGATAAGAATATGCAAGTAATTATTTTTCTGCATCGGGATTATGGGTGGAATATTGTGTATTAATATACATAGGAACCTATTTAACCCATTTCTGATAAGAATATGCATATAATTATTTTTCTACATGGGGATAATGGGCGGAATATTGTTTATAAATATACATAGCAACATATTAAACCTATTTCTGGTATAAATATGAATATAATTATTTTATTACATGGGTATTATGGGTGGAATATTGTCTATAAATATACATGGTAACCTATTTAACGCATTTCTGAAAAGAATATGCATATAGTTATTTTTTCTACATAGGAATCATGGGTGTAATATTGTATATAGATATACATAGGAACCTATTTAACACATTTCTGATAAGAATATGCATATAATTATTTTTCTACATGGGGATTACGGGTGGAATATTGTTTATAAATATAGATAGCAACATATTAAACCTATTTCTGATAAGAATATGCATATAATTATTTTTCAACATTGGGAGTATGGGTGGAATATTGTTTATAAATATACATAGTAACCTATTTAATCCATTTCTGATAAGAATATGCATATCATTTTTTTTCTACATAGGAATTATGGTTGGAATATTGTTTATAAATATACATAGCAACATATTAAACCCATATGTGATATGAATATGCATATCATTATTTTTCTACATGGGGATTATGGATGGAATATTGTTAATAAATATACATTGCAACATATTATACCTATTTCTGTAATTAATATGTATGTAATTATTTTTCTATATGGGATTATGGGCAGAATATTGTAGATAAACATACATAGCAACATAAAAGAAAGAAATGTAGCGCTATATTGTGCAAAAAAATGTATCATGTATAACACCTGTGTACATATCAAAAACTAGGTCCTGCTAGACCTCGCAGGTGGGCAGGTGAATCGTGGCCTGTATATAAAAATCAAGTGATCTAAAAAATCATTAATATCAACATACAGTATAGTGAAAAAATGTGGATTGTGTATACACAATGAAAAAACCCAGACCCTCAGATCAAAACACAAACATACATAATGAGAATTGGGGTGGGGGTAAATGGCAAGTCCCTGGGGTATTGGACAGTTCATTCAATTTGACAAAGAAATCCTGGAGCATAGATGTAAATATCACAGTAGCATCTATTCCTGTCCTCAATAGACTTTTCCAATACTTGACCCGGCAGAAAGTAATATAAAATGCCCATACCGGACGTGGTGGACTCACAGGCCATTGGCGGTGAGTCGTATGAGCTTGCACCGTTAGGTACGGTAAGGTTACAGTTATCCTTGGTCCATGACAAGAGGGTCCTGGAAGGGTTCCCAATCCTGAACGGTACCACGGATTCGTCCTCCAGCGAACGTTTGGGTCTCATGCAATTGAGACAAAGGGATAAGGAGAAAAAAGGCTCCACATAGTGTAAATTCCGGATTACCAGGAAATTTTATTGTGTTAAGAAAATTCCAATAAAAATTCAGGTAAAAACAAAGTTCATAAAAGTAAAAAAGGTACGTTTAGCGCAGTAAACAGATGATTAAGGTGGCGTTCCTTATTTTATACATAGCAACATATTGAACCTATTTCTGATAAAAATATGCATATCATTATTTTTCTACATCTGGATTATGGGTGGAATATTGTTTATAAATATATATAGGAACCTATTTAACCCATTTCTGATAAGAATGTGCATATAATTATTTTTCTACATGGGAATTATGGGTGGAATATTGTTTATAAATATACATAGGAACCTATTTAACCCTTTTTTGATAAGAATACGCATATAATTCTTTTTCTACATGGGGATTTTGGGTAGAATATTGATTATAAATATAGATAGCAACACATTAAATCTATTTCTGATATGAACAAGCATACAATTATTTTTCTACATCGAGATTATGGGTGGAATATTCCTTACAAATATACATAGGAACCAATTTAACCCATTTCTGATAAGAATATGCAAGTAATTATTTTTCTACATCGGGATTATGGGTGGAAAATTGTTTATAAATATACATAGCAACCTATATAACCCATTTCTGATAAGAATATGCATATAATAATTTTTCTACATGGGGATAATGGGCGGAATATTGTTTATAAATATACATAGCAACATATTAAACCTATTTCTGATATGAATATGAATATAATTATTTTATTACATGGGTATTATGGGTGGAATATTGTCTATAAATATACATGGTAACCTATTTAACCCATTTCTGAAAAGAATATGCATATAATTATTTTTTCTACATAGGAATTATGAGTGTAATATTGTATATAAATATACATAGGAACCTATTTAGCACATTTCGGATAAGAATATGCATATAATTATTTTTCTACATGGGGATTATGGGTGGAATATTGTTTATAAATATAGATAGAAAAATATTAAACCTATTTCTGATAAGAATATGCATATAATTATTTTTCAACATTGGGAGTATGGGTGGAATATTGTTTATAAATATACATAGTGGGGGAGTGGTCTCGGCATGGAAGAGTGAGGACGGACTTTCCCAGGGCTCCCGGGCCTCGGCTCCTTCACAGGCCACCAGCACAGCCATACCCAGCATTACAGCTTCTCAGTCCTTGACTTCCCTGCCAGAGGAGAGACTCTACCGCTCTGTGGGTTCCGGAGCACTGATGGATCGGTTCCTGAAGCCGAAACAGCAAACGGCGTCCACACCTGATCCAGCCAAGATGGCGCCGAGCTCGGCCGCACAGACAGAGTCCGGATCGCCTGCAGCAAGAGAGGAGAAACAAGATCACGGTAATGATATGCTACCGTTTTCTCCCACTAGCGATCTCTCCCCCTGCTTCCCCCGCTCTCTGTCCCTTACACCCCTGGGCAGTCCAGGAGGTGAGAATAGCAGCTCCACACCATGGGCCTCACAGCACATGCAGTCATCCCAGCACCAGCCCCCATTCCTCAGTGCATCTGTACATGTATCACAGCAGCTGCAGGTAACGAGAGAATCCAGTTCTCTAGCCATGCCCTCACAAGAGCACACAGCTCTGCTTAGTAGTGATAGAGCAATATGGGAACTTTTGCAAAAACTACCCACCAGAGAAGATCTAGATTCTGTGGCAACCAGAATGGAGACAGCACTTCGTGGGGAAATTGCAGGCATTAAGCAGGAAATAACAGAAGTGGCCGCAAGAGTCTCTACATTAGAAACAGACACTTCTACTCTTCGCAATGATGTCCAAGCATTGCAAGGCACACATGAAGAAGTAACTGACCAAATAGCGCAGCTGCACCTACTAATGGATGATTTGGAAAATCGTAACCGCAGACGAAACATTAGGATCCGCGGTTTACCAGAGGCTACCCACCAGGCGGATCTCAAGACGACAGTTACTGCCATATTCAACGATTGTCTGGACCGCCCGACAGAGACCCCCATCATCATTGACAGAGTACACAGAACCCTCGGCCCTAGAGGTTCAACAGATGGCAGACCCAGAGATGTTCTTTGCTGCCTGCACAACTATTCTGTTAAAGAGGACATCCTTCAGAGGGCCTGGCGCAGAGGACAAATTGACTTTGATGGAGCACAGATCAATCTTCTGCCGGATGTGTCCCAAAGGACGCTACAGATGCGCCGCTGCATGAAACCTTTGCTGGAGAAATTCGGCGAACAAGGAATCACCTACAAATGGGGCCACCCCTTCCACTTGATTGCAAGGAAAGGTGGGCGTACATACACCCTTCGACACCCCTCAGAAGTACCTACCTTCCTCAACTCTCTTGGTCTGCCAATAATGTCGCTTCCCAATTGGCTAGCATTCGCATTGCCGGCTGGCAATAACAACCCATCGGTGTACCCTAATGGCAGACCCCAAAGGTCCAGGCGCAATCGCCAAAATCAACGCAGAAGGCCACAGGCCCCTCAAGACAACGAACCATGAGCCCCTTACAGCAGAAAGTCTCTTGGGCGCAGGGACTGTTCAAGTATTTGTTGTCCCCCTTCACCGGAGTAATGACATTGTTAACGATTGCCCCGCGGCTATATTTTTTCATTTTTACATCTGCTTAAAAACAACATTGTTTAGCCTGAGCTTGGCTACCTACTTTTCTCTTGTGGTCCCCCTTTGTTTGTTCATCCGGATTGACCTCCTCGCACCTTTCTGACCTACTGGCTCCATGGAGGCAAGTGAAGCTTCCTGTACCCTGATTAAAGGAGGGGGTGAGGAGAAAGAAACACATTTTCTCCCCTTTTTTTTTTTTTTTTTTTCTCCATCCAGGAACAGAGGGAAAGTACACGGACAAGTAAGCGAGTCCCACAGTCACCGACATGTTTACCTTTATTACCATAAGTTAGAGATAACAGACTCTATTGAAAGTAGCTTAACAGTAGTTGGAACATTACTGCATGCAAATTAACATTCTGTGAGACAGCCCCCGTTGCCTATTTCCTCTGGGTCCTTTTGAGAGATTTGTTTTGATAAGCGTCCTTAGCAAAACAAATACAGGCAAATTTTCTACTTTAAGGCCTATCTCCTTTTACTGAAATTTGGCCTATGAGTTTTGAGATATAGTGACCAGCACTGCTGACCTAACTATAAAGGCGAAAGCCTCAGGCTTGTTGTCCAATGGCGCAATGTCCTGGATCTGAGCATTGAGCAAAAACTCAAACTCCGGGCCAATAAATCTCAAGTGAACACAATTACAAAACTTGTTAAGGCCCTCTTCCCCCCCCCCCTTTTTTTTTTTTTTTTTTTTTTTTTTTCTGAGGATAAACATCCCCTCAGATAATTGTATTGGCACCTGGTAGATGTTTGTTGTATGCCCTTAGAGAGTTGGTGTTTCCTGACTGGCATAATCGATTTTGTCAAAAGGTTCGCGAACTTGTACAATGAAAGTTTGTGAAATTATCTCCTCTGGGACCGCTAGCAATCTTATTGATTAATTTGCTTTAATGCAAGTGGTAATAGCAGTGTTGAATTAACATTTTACAAAATATCACAGTAATGTCCTTAAATATTTTGTGGTTGTTGATTGTGCCATTCTGGAAATCACTAAGGATGTCTGTATTGCATTTTGCCAAGATACAGAACATTGTCAAAATATAAATGTGCTTCTGTACCACAATACAAAACACAGAAAGGGGTACAGGTGGCTCGCAATGCTTAACAATTTTGATGCATATCACTAAAGTGAATTTAACTTCTAAGATGAGATACAGAGAGACTACTTAGTATCAAGATGGGAAATTCTTACATCAACCAAAGATGAATACCTGCTAGGAGATGTTATTATCCTACCAATGGTTCCCCACCTTCCCCCCCCTTCCCCATCCCTCCTCTCTCCCCACCATCCCCTACATTTACCCTCCTCTTCCCTCTCCTCACCCCTTCCCATACCCACCCCTCCTTTTTGCCAACTACCCTATCCCAGGACACTGAGAATGTTCCAGACGGAATTGTCTCTCCCAGATATGGAGACCAGAGTAGAGGGTTGTGGACCGCTCTTATTTGGCCTGGACCCGGTAGGTTTAGCGATCCATCTAGTAAACAGAGCTAACAACAAGAGACCAGAATTTGACACAGTTCTTTCAATTACGGTTTTACTTACTGTCTTAGTTTTGATGGTCACAATGTTAAGACGTGTTATGTTGAATTTAACGTCACAAGGTTTTATGTTATGTGTTACTAAGGGGCTATCTCTTTGCAAAGAAGCCTAAAAGAACCAATGCAGTCCCTGACAGGACGGCTCCTAATGAGAAATGGACTAGGGGGGGCTCGCGTTCCAGGAGCCCCGACCTCTGAAGTGCCCTACCTCTTCCCCCACTAGGCCCTAGCTGCCCAATTAGGCAGTAACTCTCCGATTGGAGATTTAGATTGCTCCTACTTTTTCCTATTTGTCCTCCCTTTCTTCTCTTTATCTCTTCTTGCCCCAATCTTTGTTCCTCCCCACCCTCTCACTGTAACTCTTGTATTCTATACCGTTTTCCCCCTCCCCTTCCTCTCCCCCGCATCGCTAACGGTGTTGGTTTCTGGCGAGGTCTGGCGACCCGACCCTGTTCTAGCAGACATGTCTCTGAAGTTGATATCCTGGAATGTAAAGGGCCTAAATGCTCCAGAGAAGCGTTCTAGTTGCCTTTCGGATCTCTGGAGGCAAAGACCCCAGATCGTGTTCTTACAAGAGACCCACTTTCGGGCGGATTGTATCCCTAAACTCCACAGTAAACATTTCCCAATAGTGTACCACGGTGCTTCACCCTCCTCAAAATCTAAAGGAACAAGTATCCTTCTGGCTAGGACATTGTCCTGGCAGCTGGGAGACCTCCATGCTGATCCTGAAGGTAGATACCTCTTTGTCAAAGGTACCATTCAGTCACAGACATTCACATTCGCAAACCTGTACTTGCCAAACGTGGACCAACTGCAGATACTTGAATCATGCTTGGACGCCCTGGCTTCCTTCACAGAGGGAACATTAGTAATAGGGGGAGACCTTAATCTTACTATAGATCCTAGTAGGGATACATCATCAGGATCCTCGGCCCTGTCTTTGAGATACCGGAACCGAATCAAAAACCTATTGCATTCTCATCGTTTAGTCGACATATGGCGGATTCTTCATCCGCAAGAGAAAGATTACACCTTCTTCTCAGCTGTCCACAACTCATATTCCAGAATTGACCTCTTTCTGGTCTCCCACGCCACGATCCCACTTGTCACGGGGGCTCAGATCGGACACATAGCGCTCTCTGACCACGCTCCGATCTCTTTGACCTTAAATTTGAAACGGCCGGCTCCCAAGGGAGCCACCTGGCGTCTAAACGAATCACTTATCCAAGACCCGGAGGTGAGAGCAGATATTTTGCGAGAACTGAATCTCTTTTTCGAGAGCAACAAACAATCGGTCCCAAACCCGCTAACTATATGGTCAGCACATAAATGTTACATAAGAGGAATACTTATTAAACATGGCCACAGACTCAAAATAGCCAGAGAAAAAACACTATCTGAACTACTTGTAAAATTACACGATTGCGAAAAGCGTCACAAACACCATCCAGATAGGGCCATAGAGGCAGAAGTAACCAAGCTCCGAGAGCAAATCAGAGAGCACTCCCTGTTTCATGCTAAGAATAACCTTTTGAGGATACGTAGAATCTTCTACGAGTTTGGAGATAAATGCAGTAGAACACTAGCAAACGCCATACGGACACAGCGCAATCTTTCTTACATTACTGCCTTATCTTCTTCCACAGGAGCCAAAATTTACGACTCCGCAGAAATGGCTGAGTCCTTCAGGGTGTTCTATGAAGCCCTGTACAATCTACACTCCTCTCCCTCTGGGACACGGAACCCAAATAGTTTAGACTCTATTGAGGCATATCTTGCTGCTGCAAAGCTGCCTTCCCTCAATGAGGAGGAGGTAGATTTGCTCTCACAGCCTATTACCCCAGATGAGTTCACAAAGGCCTTAACCAACACCCCGACGGGGAAAGCACCCGGCCCCGATGGTTTCACCATCACTTATTATAAAACCTTCCAAACTCAACTGGCAGCTCACTTCGTCACCGCTTTCAATGCTATACAGGATAACCACGCCATACCCACAGATATTCTACAAGCCAGTATATCTGTCATCCCTAAGCCTGAAAAAGACCCACTGATGTGCGCGAGTTACAGGCCTATCTCCCTTCTTAACTGTGATCTGAAGCTATTCACAAAAATCCTGGCTGAGCGAATAGGCCCAGTTCTCCAACGCATAATCCCTCTGGACCAAGCAGGTTTTATCCGTAACAGAGAGGCTCGAGATAATACTATCAGAACGATAAACGTAGTGGCTAGGGCTAAACACTTCAACATACCATTCATGTTGTTATCTACAGACGCCGAAAAGGCGTTTGACAGGGTAAATTGGACTTTCCTCTTGGCCACCCTGCGACGCCTTGGCATACCGGTTCCTATGTTGTCCTGGATCTCTGCCATATATTCCTCTCCCACAGCGACAGTTAGGGTAAATGGGAGTACCTCTAGCCCATTCAAGATAAGCAATGGTACGAGACAGGGATGCCCACTTTCCCCGCTCCTTTTCATAATTTCACTGGAGCCCTTATTACAACATATAAGGCTTAACCCAAATATCAAAGGACTCGAGACAAGCACTTATCACCATAAAATTGCCGCATACGCGGACGACCTATTATTTTACATCTCGGATCCTCATACGTCCCTACCAAACTTACTATCGGCCATACGTAAATACGGGGAGTTATCGGATTTCAAAATTAACTTCCAAAAGTCAGAGGCGCTGAACATCACTCTTACCCCTAGATCCCGGGCTTCCATTAGTGGCAATTTCCCCTTCCGGTGGTCCCCCCAGGCCATCAAATACCTAGGCACAAAAAAAATTTTGAGCGTGTTTTCCTCAGACCTAGACAGATGGAGGGACTTGGCGGTCTCCTGGCTCGGCAGGTGCAATGTCTTAAAAATGAACATCATGCCGAGACTGCTTTACCTCCTCCAGGCACTGCCTGTTGGGATACCGCGGGACTTCTTCCGCAAGTTACACTCGTTATTTGTCAGATATGTCTGGCGGGGCAAACCACCGAGGATCAAGAGATCCCTACTACAAAGACCAAAACTGAGAGGAGGCGTGGGCCTACCTGACCCAGCTCTATACTACACAGCAGTGCACATGAACAGAATTGTAGACTGGTGCAGACACTCATCACACAAACTGTGGATTGGATTAGAACAGGAGACGATCCCGTTTCCCATTGAGGGTCTACCCTGGAGTGGAACTCGTTCTTCCAGATTTTTACCGACACACCCACTGCGGGATGCCACTTTGGAGGAACTCCGCAGATACTCCAGAATGGTGGAGAAACCTAATTTTCCTTCTCCAATGACACCTATAATTGGACACCCGGATTTCCACCCAGGCCTTTCCGATCGGTCCTTTCGGCTCCACTCGAATCGGAGTATAGTTAGAGCCTCTTCCTTTTGTGGGCCTTCGGGTTGGAACGACCCTTCTACCATATACCCTAGTTTTAGAGCCTCCATATTGGGCAGATGGAAGATCTTACAATTGTCACACTTTCTCAGATCTCTTCCAGAAGCTCAGGGTTTTAGGAGACAACCCACACCTTTTGAGGAGCTGTGCATGGGTGAAGAACCAATTCGGAAATCTCTTTCTCAATCTTACAACATCTTACTAACCCATCTGTCCCAACAGGATCCCCCATACTTGGGAAAGTGGGAGAGAGATTTGAACACCACGTTTACAGAAGACCAAAAGACCCGAATCCTCTTCTTTGCACATAAATCCTCTCTATGTAGCAAATACCAAGAAATTACCTTCAAAATTCTGACACGATGGTATAGGACTCCCTCGGTGTTAGCATCCATTTTCCCGGGGCACAGTCCTCTGTGCTGGAGATGTGGCACACAAAATGGCACGTTAATCCACATCTTCTGGGAATGTCCGGTCTTGACTCCTTTCTGGAGGCAGGTACTGGAAATCATCCACAAACTCACTGATGTGGCTCTCCAGAACAATCCAGCGGCAGTACTCCTGAACCTGACTCCAATGTCTAGTAAGCGGTACCGCAAATCTTTGCTGAAACACCTCCTGAATGCGGCTAGGGCGTGTATTCCCAGCATGTGGAAGCAGCAGTCCGCTCCAACAGTGACACAATGGTTTAACAGGGTCTGTGATATTCAGCAGATGGAGAGCCTCACAGCTGCTCTCAGGAATAAGGAGGAGGAACATGGCACCCGTTGGACACATTGGAATATGTTCCGCTTCTCAGATGACTATAACTCGTACATATAGAAGTTTGTTCCCGGAAGCTTCGGGACTGTGGGCCGCCGGCCTCGCCAGAACCCTATGCCTACCCCTCCCTCCTTCTTACTTTTCCACTTCTGTTTCCCCCCTTTTCTATTCCTTTTTCCCTTTCTTGACACTAATAGTGTTCCTCGCCTCCTTTCCCCAGCGGTGGGGGGGGAGGGGGGTAGGGGAAAAACAAAACAAATAAAAACAAAAAAAACCCCGGATTGCAGTATCCCACATTGGTGCCACCCCTATGCCCGTAGGATTGAACACCATAAATTGTATATAACGCAATGCATAGACTTAATTCACCAAAAGATGGCAGAGCACTACTCAGACAACAGGGATAGACTGGAGTGACCCCTTGAGAGTCACATAGTTAGCTACAATGTCATGTCGCCATACCTGCTGTTAAACTAATACATATTTGATTTTCTTTTCTTTGCTATGTGTGAAAAATATTTACAGAAACAGATAACTGTCATACTGTATTGTTGAACTCTATGTATAATCTGCACTCCCAAAATAAAGATTTAAAAAAATAAATAAATAAATAAATAAATAAATATACATAGTAACCTATTTAATCCATTTCTGATAAGAATATGCATATCATTTTTTTTCTACATAGGAATTATGGTCAGAATATTGTTTATAAATATACATAGCAACATATTAAACCCATATGTGATATGAATATGCATATAATTATTTTTCTACATGGGGATTATGGATGGAATTTTGTTAATACATATACATTGAAACATATTATACCTATTTCTGTATTGAATATGTATGTAATTATTTTTCTACATAGGGATTATGGACAGAATATTGTAGATAAACATACATAGCAACATATTAAACCTATTTCTGATAAAAATATGCATATCATTATTTTTCTACATCTGGATTATGGGTGGAATATTGTTTATAAATATATATAGGAACCTATTTAACCCATTTCTGATAAGAATGTGCATGTAATTATTTTTCTACATGGGAATTATGGGTGGAATATTGTTTATAAATATACATAGGAACCTGTTTAACCCTTTTCTGATAAGAATATGCATATAATTCTTTTTCTACATGGGGATTATGGGTAGAATATTGATTATGAATATAGATAGCAACACATTAAACCTATTTCTGATATGAATATGCATATAATTATTTTTCTACATGGGGATTATGGGTGGAATATTGTTTATAAATATACATAACAACCGATTTAACCCATTTCTAATAAGAATATGCATATAATAATTTTTCTACATGGGGATAATGGGCGGAATATTGTTTATAAATATACATAGCAACATATTAAACCTATTTCTGATATGAATATGAATATAATTATTTTATTACATGGGTATTATGGGTGGTATATTGTCTATAAATATACATGGTAACCCATTTAACGCATTTCTGAAAAGAATATGCATATAATTATTTTTTCTACATAGGAATTATGGGTGTAATATTGTATATAGATATACATAGGAACCTATTTAACACATTTCTGATAAGAATATGCATATAATTATTTTTCTACATAGGGATTATGGGTGGAATATTGTTTACAAATATAGATAGAAAGATATTAAACCTATTTCTGATAAGAATATGCATATAATTATTTTTCAACATTGGGAGTATGGGTGGAATATTGTTTATAAATATACATAGTAACCTATTTAATCCATTTCTGATAAGAATATGTATATAATTTTTTTTCAACATTGGGATTATGGGTGGAATATTGTTTATAAATATACATAGTAACCTATTTAATCCATTTCTGATAAGAATATGCATATACTTTTTTTTCTACATAGGAATTATGGTTGGAATATTGTTTATAAATATACATAGCAACATATTAAACCCATATGTGATATGAATATGTATATAATTATTTTTCTACATGGGGATTATGGATGGAATTTTGTTAATAAATATACATTGCAACATATTATACCTATTTCTGTATTGAATATGTATGTAATTATTTTTCTACATAGGGATTATGGACAGAATATTGTAGATAAACATACATAGCAACATATTAACCTATTTCTGATAAAAATATGCATATCATTATTTTTCTACATCTGGATTATGGGTGGAATATTGTTTATAAATATATATAGGAACCTATTTAACCCATTTCTGATAAGAATGTGCATGTAATTATTTTTCTACATGGGAATTATGGGTGGAATATTGTTTATAAATATACATAGGAACCTGTTTAACCCTTTTCTGATAAGAATATGCATATAATTCTTTTTCTACATGGGGATTATGGGTAGAATATTGATTATAAATATAGATAGCAACACATTAAACCTATTTCTGATATGAATATGCATATAATTATTTTTCTACATGGGGATTATGGGGGAAAATTGTTTATAAATATACATAGCAACCTATTTAACCCATTTCTGATAAGAATATGCATATAATAATTTTTCTACATGGGGATAATGGGCGGAATATTGTTTATAAATATACATAGCAACATATTAAACCTATTTCTGATATGAATATGAATATAATTATTTTATTACATGGGTATTATGGGTGGAATATTGTCTATAAATATACATGGTAACCTATTTAACGCATTTCTGAAAAGAATATGCATATAATTATTTTTTCTACATAGGAATTATGGGTGTAATATTGTATATAGATATACATAGGAACCTATTTAACACATTTCTGATAAGAATATGCATGTAATTATTTTTCTACATGGGGATTATAGGTGGAATATTGTTTATAAATATAGATAGCAACATATTAAACCTATTTCTGATAAGAATATGCATATAATTGTTTTTCAACATTGGGAGTATGGGTGGAATAGTGTTTATAAATATATATAGTAACCTATTTAATCCATTTCTGATAAGAATATGCATATAATTTTTTTTCTACATAGGAATTATGGTTGGAATATTGTTTATAAATATACATAGCAACATATTAAACCCACATGTGATATGAATATGCATATAATTATTTTTCTACATGGGGATTATGGATGGAATATTGTTAATAAATATACATTGCAACATATTATACCTATTTCTGTAATGAGTATGTATGTAATTATTTTTCTACATGGGATTATGGGCAGAATATTGTAGATAAACATACATAGCAACATATTATACCTATTTCTGATAAAAATATGCATATCATAATTTTTCTACATCTGGATTATGGGTGGAATATTGTTTATAAATATATATAGGAACCTATTTAACCCATTTCTGATAAGAATGTGCATATAATTATTTTTCTACATGGGAATTATGGGTGGAATATTGTTTATAAATATACATAGGAACCTATTTAACCCTTTTTTGATAAGAATACGCATATAATTCTTTTTCTACATGGGGATTTTGGGTAAAATATTGATTATAAATATAGATAGCAACACATTAAATCTATTTCTGATATGAACAAGCATACAATTATTTTTTTACATCGAGATTATGGGTGGAATATTCCTTACAAATATACATAGGAACCAATTTTACCCATTTCTGATAAGAATATGCAAGTAATTATTTTTCTACATCGGGATTATGGGTGGAAAATTGTTTATAAATATACATAGCAACCTATTTAACCCATTTCTGATAAGAATATGCATATAATAATTTTTCTACATGGGGATAATGGGCAGAATATTGTTTATAAATATAAATAGCAACATATTGAACCTATTTCTGATATGAATATGAATATAATTATTTTATTACATGGGTATTATGGGTGGAATATTGTCTATAAATATACATGGTAACCTATTTAACCCATTTCTGAAAAGAATATGCATATAATTATTTTTTCTACATAGGAATTATGGGTGTAATATTGTATATAAATATACATAGGAACCTATTTAGCACATTTCGGATATCAATATGCATATAATTATTTTTCTACATGGGGATTATGGGTGGAATATTGTTTATAAATATAGATAGAAACATATTAAACCTATTTCTGATAAGAATATGCATATAATTATTTTTCAACATTGGGATTATGGGTGGAATATTGTTTATAAATATACATAGTAACCTATTTAATCCATTTCTGATAAGAATATGCATATACTTTTTTTTCTACATAGGAATTATGGTTGGAATATTGTTTATAAATATACATAGCAACATATTAAACCCATATGTGATATGAATATGCATATAATTATTTTTCTACATGGGGATTATGGATGGAATTTTGTTAATACATATACATTGCAACATATTATACCTATTTCTGTATTGAATATGTATGTAATTATTTTTCTACACAGGGATTATGGACAGAATATTGTAGATAAACATACATAGCAACATATTAAACCTATTTCTGATAAAAATATGCATATCATTATTTTTCTACATCTGGATTATGGGTGGAATATTGTTTATAAATATATATAGGAACCTATTTAACCCATTTCTGATAAGAATGTGCATGTAATTATTTTTCTACATGGGAATTATGGGTGGAATATTGTTTATAAAAATACATAGGAACCTGTTTAACCCTTTTCTGATAAGAATATGCATATAATTCTTTTTCTACAAATAGGATTATGGGTAGAATATTGATTATGAATATAGATAGCAACACATTAAACCTATTTCTGATATGAATATGCATATAATTATTTTTCTACATGGGGATTATGGGTGGAATATTGTTTATAAATATACATAGCAACCTATTTAACCCATTTCTGATAAGAATATGCATATAATAATTTTTCTACATGGGAATAATGGGTGGAATATTGTTTATAAATATACATAGCAACATATTAAACCTATTTCTGATATGAATATGAATATAATTATTTTATTACATGGGTATTATGGGTCGTATATTGTCTATAAATATACATGGTAACCCATTTAACGCATTTCTGAAAAGAATATGCATAAAATTATTTTTTCTACATAGGAATTATGGGTGTAATATTGTATATAGATATACATAGTAACCTATTTAACACATTTCTGATAAGAATATGCATATAATTATTTTTCTACATGGGGATTATGGGTGGAATATTGTTTACAAATATAGATAGAAAGATATTAAACCTATTTCTGATAAGAATATGCATATAATTATTTTTCAACATTGGGAGTATGGGTGGAATATTGTTTATAAATATACATAGTAACCTATTTAATCCATTTCTGATAAGAATATGCATATAATTTTTTTTCAACATTGGGATTATGGGTGGAATATTGTTTATAAATATACATAGTAACCTATTTAATCCATTTCTGATAAGAATATGCATATACTTTTTTTCTACATAATAATTATGGTTGGAATATTGTTTATAAATATACATAACAACATATTAAACCCATATGTGATATGAATATGCATATAATTATTTTCTACATGGGGATTATGGATGGAATTTAGTTAATAAATATACATTGCAACATATTATACCTATTTCTGTATTGAATATGTATGTAATTATTTTTCTACATGGGATTATGGACAGAATATTGTAGATAAACATACATAGCAACATATAAAACCTATTTCTGATAAAAATATGCATATCATTATTTTTCTACATCTGGATTATGGGTGGAATATTGTTTATAAATATATACAGGAACCAATTTAACCCATTTCTGATAAGAATGTGCATGTCATTTTTTTCTACATGGGAATTATGGGTGGAATATTGTTTATAAATATACATAGGAACCTATTTAACCCTTTTCTGATAAGAATATTCATATAATTCTTTTTCTACATGGGGATTATGGGTAGAATATTGATTATAAATATAGATAGCAACACATTAAACCTATTTCTGATATGAATATGTATATAATTATTTTTCTACATGGGGATTATGGGTGGAAAATTGTTTATAAATATACATATCAACCTGTTTAACCCATTTCTGATAAGAATATGCATATAATTATTTTTCTACATGGGGATAATGAGCGGAATATTGTTTATAAATATACATAGCAACATATTAAACCTATTTCTGATATGAATATGAATATAATTATTTTTTTACATGGGTATTATGGGTGGAATACTGTCTATGAATATACATAGCAAACTATTTAACCCATTTCTGATAAGAATATGCATATAATAATTTTTCTACATGGGGATAATGGGCGGAATATTGTTTATAAATATACATAGCAACATATTAAACCTATTTCTGATATGAATATGAATATAATTATTTTATTACATGGGTATTATGGGTGGTATATTGTCAATAAATATACATGGTAACCCATTTAACGCATTTCTGAAAAGAATATGCATATAATTATTTTTTCTACATAGGAATTATGGGTGTAATATTGTATATAGATATACATAGGAACCTATTTAACACATTTCTGATAATAATATGCATATAATTATTTTTCTACATGGGGATTATGGGTGGAATATTGTTTACAAATATAGATAGAAAGATATTAAACCTATTTCTGATAAGAATATGCATATAATTATTTTTCAACATTGGGAGTATGGGTGGAATATTGTTTATAAATATACATAGTAACCTATTTAATCCATTTCTGATAAGAATATGCATATAATTTTTTTTCAACATTGGGATTATGGGTGGAATATTGTTTATAAATATACATAGTAACCTATTTAATCCATTTCTGATAAGAATATGCAAATACTTTTTTTTCTACATAGGAATTATGGTTGGAATATTGTTTATAAATATACATAGCAACATATTAAACCCATATGTGATATGAATATGCATATAATTATTTTTCTACATGGGGATTATGGATGGAATTTTGTTAATAAATATACATTGCAACATATTATACCTATTTCTGTATTGAATATGTATGTAATTATTTTTCTACATTGGGATTATGGACAGAATATTGTAGATAAACATACATAGCAACATATTAAACCTATTTCTGATAAAAATATGCATATCATTATTTTTCTACATCTGGATTATGGGTGGAATATTGTTTATAAATATATATAGGAACCTATTTAACCCATTTCTGATAAGAATGTGCATGTAATTATTTTTCTACATGGGAATTATGGGTGGAATATTGTTTATAAATATACATAGGAACGTGTTTAACCCTTTTCTGATAAGAATATGCATATAATTCCTTTTCTACATGGGGATTATGGGTAGAATATTGATTATAAATATAGATAGCAACACATTAAACCTATTTATGATAAGAATATGCATATAATTATTTTTCAACATGGGGATTATGAGTGGAATATTGTTTATAAATATACATAGTAACCTATTTAATCCATTTCTGATAAGAATATGCATATAATTATTTTTCTACATGGGGATTATGGATGGAATTTTGTTAATAAATATACATTGCAACATATTATACCTATTTCTGTATTGAATATGTATGTAATTATTTTTCTACATGGGATTATGGACAGAATATTGCAGATAAACATACATAGCAACATATTAAACCTATTTCTGATAAAAATATACATATCATTATTTTTCTACATCTGGATTATGGGTGGAATATTGTTTATAAATATATATATAGGAACCTATTTAACCCATTTCTGATAAGAATGTGCATATAATTATTTTTCTACATGGGAATTATGGGTGGAATATTGTTTATAAATATACATAGGAACCTATTTAACCCTTTTTTGATAAGAATACGCATATAATTCTTTTTCTACATGGGGATTTTGGGTAGAATATTGATTATAAATATAGATAGCAACACATTAAATCTATTTCTGATATGAACAAGCATACAATTATTTTTCTACATCGAGATTATGGGTGGAATATTCCTTACAAATATAAATAGGAACAAATTTAACCCATTTCTGATAAGAATATGCAAGTAATTATTTTTCTACATCGGGATTATGGGTGGAAAATTGTTTATAAATATACATAGCAACCTATTTAACCCATTTCTGATAAGAATATGCATATAATAATTTTTCTACATGGGGATAATGGGCGGAATATTGTTTATAAATATACATAGCAACATATTAAACCTATTTCTGATATGAATATGAATATAATTATTTTATTACATGGGTATTATGGGTGGAATATTGTCTATAAATATACATGGTAACCTATTTAACCCATTTCTGAAAAGAATATGCATATAATTATTTTTTCTACATAGGAATTATGGGTGTAATATTGTATATAAATATACATAGGAACCTATTTAGCACATTTCGGATAAGAATATGCATATAATTATTTTTCTACATGGGGATTATGGGTGGAATATTGTTTATAAATATAGATAGAGACATATTAAACCTATTTCTGGAAAGAATATGCATATAATTATTTTTCAACATGGGGATTATGAGTGGAATATTGTTTATAAATATACATAGTAACCTATTTAATCCATTTCTGATAAGAATATGCATATAATTATTTTTCTACATGGGGATTATGGATGGAATTTTGTTAATAAATATACATTGCTACATATTATACCTATTTCTGTATTGAATATGTATGTAATTATTTTTCTACATGGGATTATGGACAGAATATTGTAGATAAACATACATAGCAACATATTAAACCTATTTCTGATAAAAAATATACATATCATTATTTTTCTACATCTGGATTATGGGTGGAATATTGTTTATAAATATATATAGGAACCTATTTAACCCATTTCTGTTAAGAATATGCATATAATTCTTTTTCTACATGGGGATTATGGGTAGAATATTGAATATAAATATAGATAGCAACACATTAAACCTATTTCTGATATGAATATGCATATAATTATTTTTCTACATGGGGATTATGGGTGGAAAATTGTTTATAAATATACATAGCAACCTATTTAACCTATTTCTGATAAGAATATGCATATAATAAATTTTCTACATGGGGATAATGAGCGGAATATTGTTTATAAATATACATAGCAACATATTAAACCTATTTCTGATATGAATATGAATATAATTATTTTTTTACATGGGTATTATGGGTGGAATACTGTCTATAAATATAGATAGTAACCTATTTAACCCATTTCTGAAAAGAATATGCATATCATTATTTTTCTACATGCTAATTATGGTTGGAATATTGTTTATAAGTATACATAGCTACATATTAAACCTATTTGTTATATGAATATGCATATAATTATTTTTCTACATAAGGATTATGAATGGAATATTGTTAATAAATATAATAGGCAACATATTAAACCTATTTCTGATAAGAATATGCATATAATTTTTTTTTCTACATGGGGATTATGCATGGAATATTTCTTAGAAATATACATAGGAATATATTTAACCCATTTCGGATAAAAATATGCATTTCATTATTTTTCTACATCTGGATTATGGGTGGAATATTGTTTATGAATATATATAGGAACCTATTTAACCCATTTCTGATAAGAATGTGCATATAATTATTTTTCTACATGGGAATTATGGGTGGAATATGATTTATAAATATACATAGGAACCTATTTAACCCTTTTCTGATAAGAATATGCATATAATTCTTTTTCTACATGTGGATTTTGGGTAGAATATTGATTATAAATATAGATAGCAACATATTAAACCTATTTCTGTTAAGAATATGCATATAATTATTTTTCAACATTGCGAGTATGGGTGAAATATTGTTTATAAATATACATAGTAACCTATTTAATCCATTTCTGATAAGAATATGCATATCATTTTTTTTCTACATAGGAATTATGGTTGGAATATTGTTTATAAATATACATAGCAACATATTAAACCCATATGTGATATGAATATGCATATAATTATTTTTCTACATGGGGATTATGGATGGAATATTGTTAATAAATATACATTGCAACATATTATACCAATTTTGGTAATGAATATGTATGTAATTGTTTTTCTACATGGGATTATGGGCAGAATATTGTAGATAAACATATATAGCAACATATTGAACCTATTTCAGATAAAAATATGCATATCATTATTTTTCTACATCTGGATTATGGGTGGAATATTGTTTATAAATATATATAGGAACCTATGTAACCCATTTCTGATAAGAATATGCAAGTAATTATTTTTCTACATCCTGATTTTGGGTGGAAAATAGTTTATAAATATACATAGCAACCTATTTAACCCATTTCTGATAAGAATATGCATATAATAATTTTTCTACATGGGGATAATGGGCGGAATATTGTTTATAAATATACATAGCAACATATTAAACCTATTTCTGATATGAATGTGAATATAATTATTTTATTACATGGGTATTATGGGTGGAATATTGTCTATAAATATACATGGTAACCTATTTAACGCATTTCTGAAAAGAATATGCATATAATTATTTTTTCTACATAGGAATTATGGGTGTAATATTGTATATAAATATACATAGGAACCTATTTAACACATTTCTGATAAGAATATGCATATAATTATTTTTCAACATTGGGAGTATGGGTGGAATATTGTTTATAAATATACATAGTAACCTATTTAATCCATTTCTGATAAGAATATGCATATAATTTTTTTTCTACATAGGAATTATGGTTGGAATATTGTTTATAAATATACATAGCAACATATTAAACCCATATGTGATATGAATATGCATATAATTGTTTTTCTACATGGGGATTATGGATGGAATATTTTTAATAAATATACATTGCAACATATTATACCTATTTCTGATATGAATATGTATGTAATTATTTTTCTACATGGGATTATGGGCAGAATATTGTAGATAAACATACATAGCAACATATTAAACCTATTTCTGTTAAAAATTTGCATATCATTATTTTTCTACATCTGGATTATGGGTGGAATATTGTTTATAAATATATATATAAACCTAGTTAACCCATTTCTGACAAGAATATGCAAGTAATTATTTCTCTACATGGGGATTATGGGTGGAATATTGTGTATAAATATACATAGGAACCTATTTAACCCATTTCTGATAATAATATGCATATAATTATTTTTCTACGTGGGGATTATGGGTGGAAAATTGTTTATGAATATACATAGCAACCTATTTAACCCATTTCTGATAAAAATATGCATATAATAATTTTTCTACATAGGGATAATGGGCAGAATATTGTTTATAAATATACATAGCAACATATTAAACCTATTTCTGATATGAATATGAATATAATTTTTTTTACATGGGTATTATGGGTGGAATACTGTCTATAAATATACATAATAACCTATTTAACCCATTTCTGAAAAGAATATGCATATAATTATTTTTCTACATAGGGATTATGGGTGGAATATTGTTTATAAATATAAATAGCGACATATTAAACCTATTTGTCATATGAATATGCATATAATTATTTTTCTACATGGGGATTATGGGTGGAATATTGTGTATAAATATACATAGGAAGCTATTTAACCCATTTCTGATAAGAATATGCATATAATTATTTTTCTACATGGGGATTGTGGATGGAAAATTGTTTATAAATATACATAGCAAACTATTTAACCCATTTCTGATAAGAATATGCATATAATAATTTTTCTACATGGGGATGATGGGCGGAATATTGTTTATAAATATACATAGGAACCTTTTTAACCCATTTCTGATAAGTATATGCATATAATTATTTTTCTACACAAGGATTATGGATGGATTATTGTTAATAAATATACATAGCAACATATTACACCTATTTCTGATAAGAATATGCATATAATTATTTTTCTACATGGGGATTATGGGTGGAATATTGATTATAAATATACATAGCAACATGCTAATACTATTTCTGATATGAATATGCATATAATTATTTTTCTACATGGGGATTATGGGTGAAATATTGTTAATAAATAAACATAGGAACCTATTTAACCCATTTCTGATAACAGTATGCATATCATTATTTTTCTCCATGGGGATTATAGGCGGAATATTGTTTATAAATATACATAGGAACCTATTTAACACATTTCTGATAAGAATATGCATAAAATTTTTTTTCTACATTGGGATTATGGGTAGAATATTTTTATAACCATACATAGTAACCTATTTAACCCATTTATGATAAGAATATGTATATAATTATTTTTCTAAATGGGAATTATGGGTAGAATATTGTATATAAATATACATAGGAACCTATTTAACACATTTCTGATAAGAATATTTGTATAATTGTTTTTCTACATGGGGATTATGGGAGGAATATTGTTTTTAATTATACATAGGAACCTATTTAACCAATTTTTGAAAGAAAATATGCATATAATTATTTTTCTACATGGGGATTATGGGTGAAATATTGTTTATAAATATACATAGGAACCTATTTAACCCATTTCTGATAAGAATATGCACATAATTATTTTTCTGCAAAGGGATTATAGGTGGAATATTGTTTTTAAATATACATAGGAACCTATATAACCCATTTCTGAAAAGAGTATGCATATAATTATTTTTCTACATTTGGATTATGGTTTGAATATTGTTTATAAATATACTTAGAAACATATTAAACCTTTTTCTGATATGACTATGCATATAATTATTTTTCTACATGGGGAATATGGTTGGAATATTGTTTATAAATATACATAGTAACCTATTTAACCAATTTCTGAAAAGAATATGCATATAATTATTTTTCTAAATTTGGATTATGGTTGGAATGTTTATAGATATACATAGGAACCTATTTAACCCATTTCTGATAAGTATATGCATATAATTATTTTTCTACACGAGGATTATGGATGGAATATTGTTAATAAATATGCATAGCAACATATTAAACCTATTTCTGTTATGAATATGCATATAATTATTTTTCTACATCGGGATTATGGGTGGAATATTGTTTATAAATATAGATAGCAGCCTATTTCTGATTTAAATATGCATAAAATTATTTTTCTACATGGGGATTATGGGTGGAATATTGTTTATAAATATACATAAGAACCTATTTAACCCATTTCAGATAAGAATATGCATATAATTATTTTTCTACATGTGGATTATGGGCAGAATATGGTTTAAAAATATACATAGGAATTTATTTAACCCATTTCTGATAAGAATATGCATATAATTTTTTTCTACATGGGGATTAAAGGTTGAAGATTGTTTATAGATATAGATAGCAACATATTAAGTGAATTTCTGATAAGAATATGCATATAATTATTTTTCTACATGGGGATTACGTATGGAATATTGTTTATACATATACATAGCACCATATTAATACTATTTCTGATATGAATATGCATATAATTATTTTTCTACATGGGAATTATGGGTGAAATATTGTTAATAAATACACATAGGAACCTATTTATCCCATTTCTGATAACAATATGCATATAATTATTTTTCTGCATGGGGATTATAGGTGGAATATTGTTTATAAATATACATAGGAACCTATTTAACACATTTCTGATAAGAATATGCATAAAATTATTTTTCTACATGGGGATTATGGGTGGAATATTTTTTATAACCATACATGGTAACCTATTTAACCCATTTTTGATAAGAATATGCATATCATTATTTTTCTACATGGGAATTATGGGTAGAATATTGTATATAAATATACATAGGAACCTATTTAAAACATTTCTGTTAAGAATATGCGTATAATTGTTTTTCCACATGGGGATTATGGGAGGAATATTGTTTTTAATTATACATAGGAACCTATTTAACTCATTTCTGAAAAGAATATGCATATAATTATTTTTCTATATGGGGTTTATGGGTGGATTATTGTTTATAAATATACAGAGGAACCTATTTAACCCATTTCTGATAAGAATATGCATATAATTATTTTTCTGCAAAGAGATTATAGGTGGAATATTGTTTATAAATATACATAGGAACCTATATAACCCATTTTTGAAAAGAGTATGCATATAATTATTTTTCTACATTTGGATTATGGTTTGAATATTGTTTATAAATATACATAGAAACATATTAAACCTATTTCTGATATGAATATGCATATAATTATTTTTCTACATGGGGATTATGGTTGTAATATTGTTTATAAATATACTTAGGAACCTGTTTAACCCATTTCTGCTAAAAATATGCATATAATTATTTTTCTACATGGGGATTTATGGTTGGAATATTGTTTAAAAATATAGATAGCAACATATTAAACCTATTTTTGATAAGAATATGCATATAATTATTTTTCTACATTGGGACTATGGGTGGAATATTGTTTATAAACATAGAAAGGAACCTATTTAACCCATTTCTAATAAGAATATGCATATAATTATTTTTCTACAATGGGAGTATGGGTGGAACATTGTAGTTAAAGATACATAGGAATATATTAAACCTATTTCTGATATGAATATGCATAACATTATTTTTCTACACTGGGATTATGGGGGGAATATTGTTTATAAATATACAAAGCAACATAATAAATCTATTTCTGATATGAATATCCATATAAATATTTTTCTACATGAGGAGTATGGACGGAATATTGTTCATAAATATACATAATAACCTATTTAACCAATTTCTAATAAGAATATGCATATAATTATTTTTCTACATGGGTATTATGAGTAAAATATTGTATATAAACATACATAGCAACATATTAAACCTATTTCTGATTTAAATACGCATATCATTATTTTTCTACATGTGGATTATGGGTGGAATATTGTTTATAAATATACATAGGAAACTATTTAACCCATTTCTGATAAGAATATGCATATAATTATTTTTCTACATTGGGATTATGGGTGGGATATTGCAGTTAAACATACATAGGAATATATTAAGTCTATTTCTGATATGAATATGCATAAAATTATTTTTCTACATGGGGATTATGGGTGGAATATTGTTTATAAATATAAATAGGAACCCATTTAACCCATTTCTGATAAGAATATGCATATAATAATTTTTCTGCATGGGGATTATAGGTGGAATATTGTTTATAAATATACATAGGAAGCTATTTAACCCATTTCTGATAAGAATATGCATAACATTATTTTTCTACATGGGGATTATGGGTGGAATATTTTTAATAATATACATAGCAACCAATTTAACCCATTTCTGATAAGAATATGCATATAATTATTTTCTACATGGGGATTATGGGTGGAATATTGTTTATAAATATACATAGCAAAATATTAAACCTATTTCTGATAAGAATAAGCATATAATTATTTTTCTATATTGGGACTATGGGTGGAATATTGTTTATAAACATAGATAGGAACCTATTTAACCCATTTCTAATAAGACTATGCATATAATTATTTTTCTACATGGGGATTATGGGTGGGATATTGTAGTTAAATATACATAGGAATAGTCTATTTCTGATATGAATATGCATAAAATTATTTTTCTACATGGGGATTATGGGTGGAATATTGTTTATAAATATACATAGGAACCTATTTAACCCATTTCTGATAAGAATATGGATATAATTATTTTTCTACATGTGGATTATATGTGAACTATTGTTTATAAATATACATAGGAACCTATGTAACCCATTTCTGATAAGAATATGCATATCATTATTTTTGTACCTGGGGATTGTGGGTGAAATATTGTAGTTAAACATACATAGGAATATATTAAGTCTATTTCTGATATGAATATGCATAAAATTATTTTTCTACATGAGGATCATTTGTGGAATATTGTTTATAAATATACATAGGAACCTATTTAACCCATTTCTGAAAAGAATATGCATATAATTACTTTTCTACATGGGGATTATGGGTGGAATATTGTTTATAAATATACATAGGAACCTATTTAACCATTTTCTGATAAGAATATGTGTTTAATTATTTTTCTACATGGGGATTGTGGGTGGAATATTGTAATTAAACATACTTAGGAATATATTAAACCTATTTCTGAAATGAATATGCATAAAATTATTTTTCTACATGGGGATTGTGGGTGGAATATTGTTTATAAATACACATAGGAACCTATTTAACCCATTTCTGATAAGAATATGCATAAAATTATTTTTCAGCATGGGGATTATGGGTGGAATATTGTTAATAAATATACATAAGAACGTATTTAACGCGTTTCTGATGAGAATATGCATATAATTATTTTTCTACGTGAGGATTATTGATGGAATATTGTCAATAAATATTCATAGCAACATATTAACCCTATTTCTGTTATGAATATGTATATAATTATTTTTCTACATGGAGATTATGAGTTGAATATTGTAGATAAACATACATAGCAACATATTAAACCTATTTCTGATAAGAATATGCATATAATTATTTTTCTACATTGGGACTATGGGTGGAATATTTTTTATAAACATAGAAAGGAACCTATTTAACCCATTTCTAATAAGAATATGCATATAATTATTTTTTTACATGGGGATTAAATTATTGTATATAAACATACATAGCAACATATTAAACCTATTTCTGATTTAAATACGCATATCATTTTTTTTCTACATGTAGATTATGGGTGGAATTGTTTATAAATATATATAGGAAACTATTTAACCCATTTCTGATAAGAATATGCATATAATTATTTTTCTACATTGGGATTATGGGTGGGATATTGCAGTTAAACATACATAGGAATATATTAAGTCTATTTCTGAAATGAATATGCATAAAATTATTTTTCTACATGGGGATTATGGGTGGAATGTTGTTTATAAATATAAATAGGAACCCATTTAACCCATTTCTGATAGGAATATGCATATAATTATTTTTCTGCATGGGGATTATAGGTGGAATATTGTTTATAAATATACATAGGAAGCTATTTAACCCATTTCTGATAAGAATATGCATATAATTATTTTCTACATGGGGATTATGGGTGGAATATTGTTTATAAATATACATGGCAAAATATTAAACCTATTTCTGATAAGAATAAGCATATAATTATTTTTCTATATTGAGACTATGGGTGGAATATTGTTTATAAACATAGATAGGAACCTATTTAACCCATTTCTAATAAGAATAGGAATATGCATATAATTATTTTTCTACATGGGAATTGTGGGTGGAATATTGTAGTTAAATATACATAGGAATATATTAAGTGTATTTCTGATATGAATATGCATAAAATTATTTTTCTACATGGGGATTATGGGTGGAATATTGTTTATAAATATACATAGCAAAATATTAAACCTATTTCTGAAAAGAATATGCATATAATTATTTTTCTACATGTGGATTATATGTGAACTATTGTTTATAAATATACATAGGAACCTATGTAACCCATTTCTGATAAGAATATGCATATAATTATTTTTCTACATGGATATTGTGGGTGGAATATTGTAGTTAAACATACATAGGAATATATTAAGTCTATTTCTGATATGAATATGCATAAAATTATTTTTCTACATGGGGATCATGGGTGGAATATTGTTTATAAATATACATAGGAACCTATTTAACCCATTTTTGATAAAAATATGCTTATAATTAGTTTTCTACATTGGGATTATGGGTGGAATATTGTTTATAAATATACATATTAACCTATTTAACCCATTTCTGAAAAGAATATGCATATAATTACTTTTCTACATGGGGATTGTTGGTGGAATATTGTTTACAAATATACATAGGACCCTATTTAACCCATTTCTGGTAAGACTATGCATATAATTATTTTTCTGCATGGGGATTATAGGTGGAATATTGTTTATAAATTTACATAGGAACCTATTTAACCAATTTCTGATAAGAATATGCATAAAATTATTTTTCTACATGGGGTTTATGGGTGGAATATTGTTACTAAATATACATAGCAACCTATTTAACCTGTTTCTCATAAGAATTTGCATATAATTATTTTCTACATTGGGACTATGGGTGGAATATTGTTTATAAACATAGATAGGCACCTATTTAACCCATTTCTGATATGAATATGCATAAAATTATTTTTCTACATTGGTATAATGGGTGGAATATTACTTATAATTATACATAGGAACCTATGTAACCCATTTCTGATAAGAATATTCATATAATTATTTTTCTACATTGGGATAATGGGTGGAATATTGTAGTTAAAGATACATAGGAATATATTAAGCCTATTTCTGATATGAATATGTATAAAATTATTTTTCTACATTGGGATTATGGGTGGAATATTGTTTATAAATATACAAAGCAACATAATAAATCTATTTCTGATATGAATATGTATATAAAAATGTTTTCTACATGAGGAGTATGGATGGAATTTTGTTAATAACTATACATAGGAACCTATTTAACCAATTTCTAATAAGAATATGCATATAATTATTTTTCTACATGGGGATTATGGGTAAAACATTGTATATAAACTTACATATCAACATATTAAACCTATTTCTGATTTAAATATGCATATCATTATTTTTCTACATGTGGATTATGGGTGGAATATTGTTTATAAATATACATAGGAACCTATTTAACCCATTTCTGATAAGAATATGCATATAATTACTTTTCTACATGGGGATTATGGGTGGAATATTGTATATAAATATAGATAGGAACATATTTAACCTTTTTCTAATAAGAATATGCATATAATTATTTTTCTACATTGGGATAATGGGTGGAATATTGTAGTTAAAGATACATAGGAAAATATTAAGCCTATTTCTGATATGAATATGCATAAAATTATTTTTCTACTTTGGGATTATGGGTGGAATATTATTTATAAGTATACATAGGAACCTATGTAACCCATTTCTGATAAGAATATGCATATAATTATTTTTCTACATGGGGATTGTGGGTGGAATATTGTAGTTAAACATACAAAGGAATATATTAAGTTTATTTCTGATATGAATATGGATAAAATTATTTTTCTACATTATTATGGGTGGAATATTGTTTATAAATATACATAGGAACCTATTTAACCCATTTCTGATAAGAATATGCATATAATTTTTTTTCTACATGGGGATTATGGGTGAACTATTGTTTATAAATATACATAGGAACCTATTTAACCCATTTCTGATAAGAATATGCATATAATTACTTTTCTACGTGGGGATTATGGGTGGAATATTGTATATAAATATACATAGGAACATATTTAACCCATTTCTGATATGAATATGCATAAAATTATTTTTCTACATGGGGATTATGGGTGGAATATTGTTTATAAATATACATAGGAACCTATTTAACCAATTTCTGATAAGAATATGCACATAATTTTTTTTCTACATGGGGATTACGGGTGAACTATTGTTTATAAATATACATAGGAACCTATTTAACCCATTTCTGATAAGAATATGCATATAATTACTTTTCTACATGGGGATTATGGTTGGAATATTGTATATAAATATACATAGGAACATATTTAACCCATTTCAGATAAGAATATGCATTAAATTATTTTTCTACATGGGGATTATGGGTAGAATATTTTTAATAAATATACATAGCAACCTATTTAACCCATTTCTGATAAGATTATGCATATGATTATTTTCTCCATGGGGATTATGGGTGGAATATTGTTTATCAATATACATAGCAAAATATTAAACCTATTTCTGATAAGAATATGCATATAATTATTTTTCTACATTGGGACTATGGGTGGAATATTGTTTATAAACATAGATAGGAACATATTTAACCCATTTCTAATAAGAATATGCATATAATTATTTTTCTACATTGGGATAATGGGTGGAATATTGTAGTTAAAGATACATAGGAAATATTAAGCCTATTTCTGATATGAATATGCATAAAATTATTTTTCTACTTTGGGATTATGGGTGGAATATTATTTATAAGTATACATAGGAACCTATGTAACCCATTTCTGATAAGAATATGCATATAATTATTTTTCTACATGGGGATTGTGGGTGGAATATTGTAGTTAAACATACATAAGAATATATTAAGTTTATTTCTGATATGAATATGGATAAAATTATTTTTCTACATTATTATGGGTGGAATATTGTTTATAAATATACATAGGAACCTATTTAACCCATTTCTGATAAGAATATGCATATAAATATTTTTCTACATGGGGTTTATGGGTGGATTATTGTTTATAAATATACATAGTAACCTATTTAACCCATTTCTGATAAGCATATGCGTATAATTATTTTTCTACATGGGGATTATGGGTGGAATATTGTTTATAAATATACATAGTAACTTATTTAACCAATTTCTGAAAAGAATATGCATATAATTACTTTTCTACATGGGGATTATGGGTGGAATATTGTTTATAAACATACATAGGAACCTATTTAACCCATTTCTGATAAAAATATGCATAAAATTATTTTTCTACATGGGGATTATGGGTGGAATATTTTTAATAAATATACATAGCAACATTTTTAACCCAATTTTGATAAGAATATGCATATAATTATTTTCTATATTGGGACTATGAGTGGAATATTGTTTATAAACATAGATAGGAACCTGTTTAACCCGTTTCTTATAAGAATATGCATATAATTATTTTTGTACATTGGGATTATGGGTGGAATATTGTTGTTAAAGATACATACGAATATATTAAGCCTATTTCTGATATGAATATGCATAAAATTATTTTCTACATTGGGATTATGGGTGGAATATTGTTTATAAGTATACATAGGAACCTATCTAACCCATTTCTGATAAGAATATGTATATAATTATTTTTCTACATTTTGAGTGTGGGTGGAATATTGTAGTTAAATATACATAGGAATATATTAAGTCTATTTCTGATATGAATATGCATAAAATTATTTTTCTACATGGGGATTATGGGTGGAATATTGTTTATAAATATACATAGGAACCTATTTAACCCATTTCTGATAAGAATATACATATAATTTTTTTTTCTACATGGGGATTATGGGTGAACTATTGTTTATAAATATACATAGGAACCTATTTAACCCATTTCTGATAAGAATTTGCATAAAATTATTTTTCTACATGGGGATTATGAGTAGAATATTTTTAATAAATATACATAGCAACCTATTAAACCTATTTCTGATAAGAATATGCATATAATTATTTTTCTACATTGGGACTATGGGTGGAATATTGTTTATAAACATAGATAGGAACATATTTAACCCATTTCTAATAAGAATATGCATATAATTATTTTTCTACATTGGGATAATGGGTGGAATATTGTAGTTAAAGATACATAGGAAAATATTAAGCCTATTTCTGATATGTATATGCATAAAATTATTTTTCTACTTTGGGATTATGGGTGGAATATTATTTATAAGTATACACAGGAATCTATGTAACCCATTTCTGATAAGAATATGCATATAATTATTTTTCTACATGGGGATTGTGGGTGGAATATTGTAGTTAACCATACATAGGAATATATTAAGTTTATTTCTGATATGAATATGGATAAAATTATTTTTCTACATTATTATGGGTGGAATATTGTTTATAAATATACATAGGAACCTATTTAACCCATTTCTGATAAGAATATGCATATAAATATTTTTCCACATGGGGTTTATGGGTGGATTATTGTTTATAAATATACATAGTAACCTATTTAACCAATTTATGATAAGAATATGCGTATAATTATTTTTCTACATGGGGATTATGGGTGGAATATTGTTTATAAATATACATAGTAACCTATTTAACCCATTTCTGAAAAGAATATTCATATAATCACTTTTCTACATGGGGATTATGGGTGGAATATTGTTTATAAATATACATAGGAACCTATTTAACCCATTTCTGATAAGACTATGCATATAATTATTTTTCTGCATGGGGATTATAGGTGGAATATTGTTTATAAATATACATAGGAACCTATATAACCCATTTCTGATAAGAATATGCATAAAATTATTTTTCTACATGGGGTTTATGGGTGGAATATTGTTAATAAATATACACAGCAACCTATTTAACCCATTTCTGATAAGAATATGCATATAATTATTTTCTACATTGGGACTAAGGGTGGAATATTGTTTATAAACATACATAGCAACCTATTTAACCCATTTCTGATAAGATTATGCATATGATTATTTTCTCCATGGGGATTATGGGTGGAATATTGTTTATAAATATACATAGCAACCGATTTAACCCATTTCTGATAAGTATATGAATATAATTATTTTTCTACATGGGTATTATGGGTGGAATATTGTTTATAAATATACATAGGAACCTATTTAACCCATTTATGATAAGAATATGCATATAATTATTTTTCTACATGGGAAATATGGGTAGAATATTGTATATAAATATACATAGCAATCTATTTAACACATTTGTGATAAGAATATGCGTATAATTGTTTTTCTACATGGGGATTATGGGAGGAATATTGTTTTTAATAATACATAAGAACCTATTTAACCCATTTCTGAAAAGAATATGCATATAATTATTTTTCTACATGGGGATTATGGGTGTTATATTGTTTATAAAAATACATAGTAACCTATTTAACCCATTTCTGATAAGAATATGCATATAATTATGTTTCTGCAAAGGGATTAGAGGTGGAATATTGTTTATAAATATACATAGGAACCTATATAACCCATTTCTGAAAAGAGTATGCATATAATTATTTTTCTACATTTGGATTATGGTTTGAATATTGTTTATAAATATACATAGAAACATATTAAACCTATTTCTGATATGAATATGCATATAATTATTTTTCTACATGGGGATTATGGTTGGAATATTGTTTATAAATATGCATAGTAACCTATTTCACCAATTTCTGAAAAGAATATGAATATAATTATTTTTCTACATTTGGATTATGGTTGGAATATTGTTTATAATTATAGATAGGAACCTATTTAACCCATTTCTGATAAGTATATGCATATAATTATTTTTCTACACGAGGATTATGGATGGAATATTGTTAATAAATATGCATAGCAACATATTAAACCTATTTCTGTTATGAATATGCATATAATTATTTTTCTACATGGGAATTATGGGTGGAATATTGTAGTTAAACATACATAGGAATATATTAAACCTATTTCTGATTTGAATAAGCATTAAATTATTTTTCTACATCGGGATTATGGGTGGAATATTGTTTATAAATATAGATAGCAACATATTAAACCCATTTGTGATATGAATATGCACATAATTATTTTTCTACATGGGGATTATGGATGGAATATTGATAATAAATATACATTGCAACATATTATACCTATTTCTGATATGAATATGTATGTAATTATTTTTCTACATGGGATTATGGGCTGAATATTGTAGATAAACATACATAGCAATATATTAAACCTATTTCTGATAAAAATATGCATATAATTATTTTTCTACATCTGGATTATGGGTGGAATATTGTTTATAAATATATATAGGAACCTAGTTAACCCATTTCTGATAAGAATGTGCATGTAATTATTTTTCTACATGGGAATTATTGGTGGAATATTGTTTTTAAATGTACATAGGAACCTATTTAACCCTTTCTGATAAGAATATGCATATAATTCTTTTTCTACATGGGGATTATGGGTAGAATATTGATTATAAATATAGATAGCAACACATTGAACCTATTTTTGATATGAATATGCATACAATTATTTTTCTACATGGGGATTATGGGTGGAATATTCCTTACAACTATACATAGGAACCTATTTAACCCATTTCTGATAAGAATATGCAAATAATTATTTTTCTACATGGGGATTATGGGTGGAATATTGTGTATAAATATACATAGGAACCCATTTAACCCATTTCTGATAAGAATATGCATATAATTATTTTTCTACATGGGGATTATGGATGGAAAATTGTTTATAAATATACATAGGAACCTATATAACCCATTTCTGAAAAGAGTATGCATATAATAATTTTTCTACATTTGGATTATGGTTTGAATATTGTTTATAAATATACATAGAAACATATTAAACTTATTTCTGATATGAATATGCATATAATTATTTTTCTACATGGGGATTATGGTTGGAATATTGTTTATAAATATATATAGTAACCTATTTAACCAATTTCTGAATAGAATATGCATATAATTATTTTTCTACATTTGGATTATGGTTGGAATATTGTTTATAAATATACATAGGAACCTATTTAACCCAATTCTGATAAGTATATGCATATAATTATTTGTCTACACGAGGATTATGGATGGAATATTGTTAATAAATATGCAAAGCAACATATTTAACCTATTTCTGTTATGAATATGCATATAATTATTTTTCTACATGGGGATTATGGGTGGAATATTGTTTATAAATATACATAGGAACCTATTTAACCCATTTCTGATAATAATATGTATATAATTATTTTTCTACTTTGGATTATGGGCAGAATATGGTTTAAAAATATACATAGGAACCTATTTAACCCAATTCTGATAAGAATATGCATATAATTTTTTTCTACATGGGGATTATAGGATGATGATTGTTTATAGATATAGATAGCAACATATTAAGCCTATTTCTGATAAGAATATGCATATAATTATTTTTCTACATGGGGATTACGAGTGGAATATTGTTTATAAATATACATAGCAACATATTAATACTATTTCTGATATGAACATGCATATCATTTTTTTTTATTCCTTTATTTTGTACAGAAGGCATAGATACATTGTCCAGAATACGGCAGGTCATACATTTCCATACATTAACACGTTATGAGTCATATAAATTGAATCCGTAGACCAAAATCAGGTTATCCACCAAACACGTGTGGTACTATAAGTATGTTCTAGCCAAACATATAACTTTTCCATACATGGTAAATCAAGGTTGCCTACAAATGGGCCTCCTTGCATAAACCTTAAACTGAAATTAAACAATTTTGATATGAAATGCAATGTTTAAACCTTTATAAACCTTTATAAATATACATAGGAACCTATTTAACCCATTTCTGATAAGAATATGCATATAATTATTTTTCTGCAAAGGGATTATAGGTGGAATATTGTTTATAAATATACATAGGAACCTATATAACCCATTTCTGAAAAGAGTATGCATATAATTATTTTTCTACATTTGGATTATGGTTTGAATATTGTTTATGAATATACATAGAAACATATTAAACCTATTTCTGATATGAAGATGCATATAATTATTTTTCTACATGGGGATTACGGTTGGAATATTGTTTATAAATATACATAGTAACCTATTTAACCAATTTCTGAAAAGAATATGCATATATTTATTTTTCTACATTTGGATTATGGTTGGAATATTGTTTATAAACATACATAGGAACCTATTTAACCCATTTCTGATAAGTATATGCATATAATTATTTTTTTACACGAGGATTATGGATGGAATATTGTTAATAAATATGCATAGCAACATATTAAACCTATTTCTGTTATGAATATGCATATAATTATTTTTCTACATGGGAATTATATGTGGAATATTGTAGTTAAACATACATAGGAATATATTAAACCTATTTCTGATTTGAATAGGCATTAAATTATTTTTCTACATCGGGATTATGGGTGGAATATTGTTTATAAATTTATAAATAGGAACCTATTTAACCCATTTCTGAAAAGAATATGCATATCATTCTTTTTCTACATGGGGATTATGGGTGGAATATGTTTATAAATATAGATAGCAACCTATTTCTGATTAGAATATGCATATCATTATTTTTCTACATCTGGATTATGGGTGGAATTTTGTTTATAAATATATATAGGAACCTATTTAACCCATTTCTGATAAGAATGTGCATGTAATTATTTTTCTACATGGGAATTATGGGTGGAATATTGTTTATAAATATACATGGGAACCTATTTAACCATTTTCTGATAAGAATATGCATATAATTCTTTTTCTACATGGGGATTATGGGTAGAATATTGATTATAAATATAGATAGCAACACATTAAACCTATTTCTGATATGAATATGCATATAATTATTTTTCTACATCGGGATTATGGGTGGAAAATTGTTTATAAATATACATAGCAACCTATTTAACCCATTTCTGATAAGAATATGCATATAATAATTTTTCTACATGGGGATAATGGGCGGAATATTGTTTATAAATATACATAGCAACATATTAAACTTATTTCTGGTATGAATATGAATATAATTATTTTATTACATGGGTATTATGGGTGGAATATTGTCTATAAATATACATGGTAACCTATTTAACGCATTTCTGAAAAGAATATGCATATAATTATTTTTTCTACATAGGAATCATGGGTGTAATATTGTATATAGATATACAGAGGAACTTATTTAACACATTTCTGATAAGAATATGCATATAATTATTTTTCTACATGGGGATTACGGGTGGAATATTGTTTATAAATATAGATAGCAACATATTAAACCTATTTCTGATAAGAATATGCATATAATTATTTTTCAACATTGGGAGTATGGGTGGAATATTGTTTATAAATATACATAGTAACCTATTTAATCCATTTCTTATAAGAATATGCATATCATTTTTTTTCTACATAGGAATTATGGTTGGAATATTGTTTATAAAAATACATAGCAACATATTAAACCCATATGTGATATGAATATGCATATAATTATTTTTCTACATGGGGATTATGGATGGAATATCGTTAATAAATATACATTGCAACATATTATACCTATTTCTGTAATGAATATGTATGTAATTATTTTTCTACATGGGATTATGGGCAGAATATTGTCGATAAACATACATAGCAACATATTGAACCTGTTTCTGATAAAAATATGCATATAATTTTTTTCCTACATCTGGATTATGGGTGGAATATAGTTTATAAATATATATAGGAACCTATTTAACCCATTTCTGATAAGAATGTGCATATAATTATTTTTCTACATGGGAATTATGGGTGGAATATTGTTTATAAATATACATAGGAACCTATTTAACCCTTTTTTGATAAGAATACGCATATAATTCTTTTTCTACATGGGGATTTTGGGTAGAATATTGATTATAAATATAAATAGCAACACATTAAATCTATTTCTGATATGAACATGCATACAATTATTTTTCTACATCGAGATTATGGGTGGAATATTCCTTACAAATATAAATAGGAACCAATTTAACCCATTTCTGATAAGAATATGCAAGTAATTATTTTTCTACTTCGGGATTATGGGTGGAAAATTGTTTATAAAAATACATAGCAACCTATTTAACCCATTTCTGATAAGAATATGCACATAATAATTTTTCTACATGGGGATAATTATTATTATTATTATTATACAGGATTTATATAGCGCCGACAGTTTACGCAGCGCTTTACAACATTAGGGCAGACAATACAAGTACAATACAATTCAATACAGGAGGAATCAGAGGGCCCTGCTCGTTAGAGCTTACAATCTAGGAGGGAGAGTCAAGTTATACAAAAGGGTAATAGCTGTGGGGGATGAGCTAATGGAGAAAATAGTGCAGTTATTAGATGGAGGCAGGATATGCTTCTTTGAAGAGGAAAGTTTTCAGGGATCGCCTAAAAGTGGGTACATTTGGAGACAGTCTGACAGATTGGGGTAGGGAATTCCAGAGGATGGGCGAGGCTTGGGAGATGTCCCGGAGGTGGATATGGGAGGAGGTGATGAGGGAGCTAGAGAGCAGGAGGTCTTGGGAGGAACGGAGATGGCGATTGGCTTGGTATTTTGAGACTAGGTTAGTGATGTAGCTGGGGGCAGAGTTATGGATGGCTTTGTAACTTATTGTTAGTATTTTGAATTTAATTCGTTTGGCGAGTGGCAGCCAATGGAGGGATTGGCAGAGAGGGGTAGCAGACACTGAATGGTTTGTAAGGTGGATAAGTCTGGCAGCAGCATTCATGATGGACTGCAGGGGGATAGTCTGTTGAAAGGTAAGCCAATGAGGAGTGAGTTGCAGTAGTCAAGGCGAGAGATAACCAGGGAGTGAATCAGGAGCTTTGTGGTTTCATTGGTTAGAAAGGGACGTAGTTTAGAGATGTTGCGGAGGTTGAAGCGGCAAACTTTGGAAAGTGATTGGATGTGGGGCTGAAAGGAGAGTTCAGAATCCAGGATAACACCTAGCACCCTGACATGTGGGGACGGGTGGATGGTTGTGCCATTGCTCTTGACAGAGAAGTCAAGGGAAGAGGCACGTGGGGGAGGAAATATTATAAGCTCAGTTTTGGACAAGTTGAATTTGAGGAAGTGGTGTGACATCCATACAGATATGTCGGTTAGTAAGTTAGTGATGCGTGAAGAGACTGATGGAGTGAGTTGAGGGGTGGAGAGATAGATTTGCGTGTCATCAACATAGAAATGACATTGAAAGCCATGAGATGCTATCAGCTGACCCAGGGAAGAGGTGTAGATTGAAAATAAAAGAGGTCCAAGAACAGAACCTTGGGGGACCCCGACAGAGAAGGGAAGAGGAGTGGAGGAAGTAGAATTGTAAGTGACACTGAAGGTGCGTTGGGATAGGTAGGATGAGAGCCACTGAAGAGCGCAGTCAAGGAGACCGAGGGAGTAAAGTTTTTTGAGGAGGAGGGGGTGGTCAACCGTGTCAAAGGCAGCTGAAAGATCCAGAAGTAGGAGTACAGAATAGTGTCCATTGGTTTTTGCAGTTAGTAGGTCATTTGTGAGTTTTAAAAGAGCAGTTTCTGTGGAGTGTTGAGGGCGGAATCCAGATTTAAGGGGATCAAGAAGGTTGTTTTTAATGAGGTGGTCACTCAATTGGTTGTAAACCAGGCGTTCAAGGAGTTTAGAGGAAAAGGGGAGCAAGGAGATAGGGCGTAGGTTGTTAAGATTGGTAGGGTCCAAGGATGGCTTTTTGAGTATGGGGGTGACCAGTGCATGTTTTAGAGCGTCGGGGAAGATGCCAGAGGTGAGGGAGAGATTGAAGATGTGGGTTAGAGAGTGTAGGATGGGGTCAGAGGGTGACCGTAGCATTTGAGAGGGAATAGGGTCCAGGGGACAGGTGGTTAGGTGGGCGATAGAAAGGAGTTTAGCAACTTCATCTGTAGTAGCAGATTTGAATAGGGGGAGTGTCAGTTGTGCCTGTTGACATGGGGTCTTAGCTGGGGGAGATACCTGTAGAATGGAGATTTCATCACGGATTGTATCAATCTTGTTTTTGAAGTGATTAGCAATCTGCTGGGCAGTGAGTGAGTCAGTGGGTGGAGGCGGTGGAGGACAAAGTAGAGAGTTGAAGGTAGAGAAGAGTTTACGGGGATTGGATGAGAAGGTGTTAATAAGAGTTGTAAAATAGGTTTGCTTGGCAGTGTGGAGGAAAGAATAGTATTTTTGGAGGGCAGATTTGTATTGATTGAAGTCTTTGAGAGACTTAGTCTTGTGCCACAGACGCTCAAGAGCACGACTACGTTTTTTGAGACTTTTGGTGTCATCTGTTTGCCAGGGTTGTAGGGGTCGAGGCCTGATTCTGCATGTAGTGAGGGGAGCGAGCTTGTCCAGGGTGGTGGACAGAGATTTATTGTAGATGGATGTGGCTTGGTTGGGGCAGGACAGGGGAGAGATTTTGTCATAGAGGTGGTCAGTAGCAGAATAGAGGAGAGAGGAGTTGAAGTTGCGAAAGTTTCTACGGGTGATGGTTAGGCGATTGGAGGGAAAGGTGGTGGAAGACAGGGGGAGAGAGAAACTAATAAGATGGTGGTCAGAGAGAAGAAAAGGATTGTTTGAGAAGTTGCATGGAGTGCATAGGTAGGAGAATACAAGGTCAAGGGTATTGCCATCAGAGTGAGTAGAAGCCTGTACCCATTGCTTCAGGTCAAAATGAAGAGGTTAGACTAAGAAGTTTAGAAGTAGCAGGAGTGTTTGTATTAGCAGGGATGTTGAAATCACCGAGAATGATTGTTGGAATCTCCAAAGAGAGAAAGTAGGGTAGCCAGGCAGAAAACTCATCAAGGAAAGTTGATAATGGTCCAGGGGGCCGGTAAATCACAGCAATTCTTAGGGAAGTAAGAGAGAATAGACGTATACAGTGGGCCTCAAATGATGAGAGGGAAAAAGAGGGAGGAGGGTGAATAACCTGGAAGGGGCTCTGGGGGGATAGGAGGAATCCCACTCCACCTCCATTGCGTCCATTAGGCCTAGGGGAGTGAGTCCAGTGAAGGCCACCCTGGGAGAGGGAAGCAAGAGAAGGGGTGTCATATTCGTGGAGCCAGGTTTCGGTGAGAGCAAGTAGATTGAAGGAATTAGTGACAAAGAGGTCATGAACAGCAGTGAGTTTGTTGCAGACAGAGCGGGCGTTCCAGAGGGCGCAGGAGAGAGGGAGGCTGGTGTTGGGAAGAAGAGGAATGGAGACTAAATTGTGTAGATTGCAACTACTGCCAGAGGATGTAGGGTAATGGTGATGGGTGTGTTGGGTACAGTTAAATAAGGGAGGCCCAGGGTTTGGGGAAATATCTCCAGCGATTAGGAGAAGCAGAAGAGTGAGGGAGGTAATATGAGAATATGATTTGTATGAGGGGACATGCTTCAGTATCCTGGGGGGTATGTTAGCAAGTGGGCTTAGAGTTAGAAAGAGGTGATGAGTGCAGTAATAGGGGGAGGGGAGAAGTGAGGGTGATATGTACAGATTGTTTGGTGGAGCAGAGGGATGTAGAAAAGAGAGCTTGAGGAGAGAGGCTGCAATTGTGAAGAGGAGGAGAGGTAAAGAGTGCATGTTTCAGAGAAGGAGAGATAATATGATAATGAGATCACCTGCAATCTGCTATGGTTTGCTTTGTGCAAATCGCTGAAGTGCAAGAGCAGAAGTGCCACTTATTTTAAGAACGCCACTTCTTTGGAAGAACCCCTGTATGTGCAGCCCCCTGTATGTGCTCCCCGTAAAGAAAGCCTTGTTATATACTGTGTTGGGTGTGGATGGAATCTGGCAATTAATCAATGAGGAGGGCATATTAGGAACACAGCAAGCAGGGCACAACTTTCACACCACAATCAAACTGCAAGGGGACTAAAAGGCCAAAATTGTAAAGATAAGGAAACCCATAATTTAGGTAAGACTTTAGCCATTGCTAAATACAGATGTAGTTGAGACAGCGGTGACAAACAGATTACCAAAAATGTATATAAGCGGTCAGTCAGTTTTCAGTTTGCAGGACATGGGAATATAAACGCAGATTACCAAAAATGTAAATAAGCGGTCAGTCAGTTTTCAGTTTGCAGGACATGGGAATATAAACGCAGATTACCAAAAAAGTAAATAAGGGGTCAGTCAGTTTTCAGTTTGCAGGACATGGGAATATAAACGTAGATTACCAAAAATGTAAATAAGCGGTCAGTCAGTTTTCAGTTTGCAGGACATGGGAATATAAACGCAGATTACCAAAAATGTACATAAGCAGTCAGTCAGTTTTCAGTTTGCAGGACATGGGAATATAAATGCAGATTACCAAAAATGTAAATAAGCGGTCAGTCAGTTTTCAGTTTGCAGGACATGGGAATATAAACGCAGATTACCAAAAATGTAAATAAGCGGTCAGTCAGTTTTCAGTTTGCAGGACATGGGAATATAAACGCAGATTACCAAAAATGTAAATAAGCGGTCAGTCAGTTTTCAGTTTGCAGGACATGGGAATATAAACGCAGATTACAAAAAATGTAAATAAGCGGTCAGTCAGTTTTCAGTTTGCAGGACATGGGAATATAAACACAGATTACCAAAAATGTAAATAAGCGGTCAGTCAGTTTTCAGTTTGCAGGACATGGGAATATAAACGCAGATTACCTGTGAAGAGAAAAGAAAATGTTCAAATGGATGGAGCAAGAGCAGAAGTGCCACTTATTTTAAGAACGCCACTTCTTTGGAAGAACCCCTGTATGTGCAGCCCCCTGTATGATAATGATGATAATGGGCGGAATATTGTTTATAAATATACATAGCAACATATTAAACCTATTTCTGATATGAATATGAATATAATTATTTTATTACATGGGTATAATGGGTGGAATATTGTCTATAAATATACATGGTAACCTATTTAACGCATTTCTGAAAAGAATATGCATATAATTATTTTTTCTACATAGGAATTATGGGTGTAATATTGTTTATAGATATACATAGGAACCTATTTAACACATTTCTGATAAGAATATGCATATAATTATTTTTCTACATGGGGATTATGGGTGGAATATTGTTTATAAATATAGATAGCAAAATATTAAACCTATTTCTGATAAGAATATGCATATAATTATTTTTCAACATTGGGAGTATGGGTGGAATATTGTTTATAAATATACATAGTAACCTATTTAATCCATTTCGGATAAGAATATGCATATAATTTTTTTTCTACATAGGAATTATGGTTGGAATATTGTTTATAAATACACATAGCAACATATTAAACCCATATGTGATATGAATATGCATATAATTATTTTTCTACATGGGGATTCTGGATGGAATATTGTTAATAAATATACATTGCAACATATTATACCTATTTCTGTATTGAATATGTATGTAATTATTTTTCTACGTGGGATTATGGACAGAATATTGTAGATAAACATACATAGCAACATATTAAACCTATTTCTGATAAAAATATGCATATCATTATTTTTCTACATCTGGATTATGGGATGAATATTGTTTATAATTATATATAGGAACCTATTTAACCCATTTCTGATAAGTATGTGCATGTAATTATTTTTCTACATGGGAATTATGGGTGGAATATTGTTTATAAATATACATAGGAACCTATTTAACCCTTTTCTGATAAGAATATGCATATAATGCTTTTTCAACATGGGGATTATGGGTAGAATATTGATTATAAATATAGATAGCAACACATTAAACCTATTTCTGATATGAATATGCATATAATTATTTTTCTACATGGGGATTATGGGTGGAAAATTGTTTATAAATATACATAGCAACCTATTTAACCCATTTCTGATAAGAATATGCATATAATAATTTTTCTACATGGGGATAATGGGCGGAATATTGTTTATAAATATACATAGCAACATATTAAACCTATTTCTGATATGAATATGAATATAATTATTTTTTTACATGGGTATTATGTGTGGAATACTGTCTATAAATATAGATAGTAACCTATTTAACCCATTTCTGAAAAGAATATGCATATAATTATTTTTCTACATGCTAATTATGGTTGGAATATTGTTTATAAGTATACATAGCGACATATTAAACCTATTTGTTATATGAATATGCATATAATTTTTTTTCTACATAGGGATTATGAATGGAATATTGTTAATAAATATACATAGCAACATATAAAACCTATTTATGATAAGAATATGCATATAATTTTTTTTCTACATGGGGATTATGCGTGGAATATTTCTTAGAAATATACATAGGAATATATTTAACCCATTTCGGATAAAAATATGCATATCATTATTTTTCTACATCTGGATTATGGGTGGAATATTGTTTATAAATATATATAGGAACCTATTTAACACATTTCTGATAAGAATACGCATATAATAATTTTTCTACATGGGGATAATGGGCAGAATATTGTTTATAAATATACATAGCAACATATTAAACCTATTTCTGATATGAATATGAATATAATTATTTTTTAAATGGGTATAAATGTCTATAAATATAAATGGTAACCTATTTAACCCATTTCTGAAAAGAATATGCATATAATTATTTTTTCTACATAGGAATTATGGGTGTAATATTTTATATAAATATACATAGAAACCTATTTAACACATTTCTGATAAGAATATGCATATAATTATTTTTCTACATGGGGATTATGGGTAGAATATTGTTTATAAATAAAGATAGCAACATATTAAACCTATTTCTGATAAGAATATGCATATAATTATTTTTCAGCATTGGGATAATGGGTGGAATATTGTTTATAAATAGACATAGGATCCTATTTAACCCTTTTCTGATAAGAATATGCATATCATTCTTTTTCTACATGGGGATTATGGGTAGAATATTGATTATAAATATAGATAGCAACACATTAAACCTATTTCTGATATGAATATGCATACAATTATTTTTCTACATCGGGATTATGGGTGGAATATTCCTTACAAATATACATATAAACCTATTTTACCCATTTCTGATAAGAATATTCAAGTAATATTTTTTTTCTGCATCGGGATTATGGGTGGAATATTGTGTCTAAATATACATAGGAACCTATTTAACCCATTTCTGATAAGAATATGCATATAATTATTTTTCTACATGGGGATAATGGGCGGAATATTGTTTATAAATATATATAGCAACATATTAAAACTATTTCTGATATGAATATAATTATTTTTTTACATGGGTATTATGGGTAGAATATTGTCTATAAATATAGATAGTAACCTATTTAAACCATTTCTGAAAAGAATATGCATATAATTATTTTTCTACATGCTAATTATATTTGGAATATTGTTTATAAATATACATAGTGACATATTAAACCTATTTGTTGTATGAATATGCATATAATTATTTTTCTACATGGGGATTATGAATGGAATATTGTTAATACATATACATAGCAACATATTAAGCCTATTTATGATAAGAATATGCATATAATTTTTTTTCTACATGGGGATTATGCGTGGAATATTTCTTAGAAATATACATAGGAATATATTTAACCCATTTCGGATAAAAATATGCATATCATTATTTTTTTACATCTGGATTATGGGTGGAATATTGTTTATAAATATATATAGGAACCTATTTAACACATTTCTGATAAGAATATGCATATAATAATTTTTCTACATGGGGATAATGGGCAGAATATTGTTTATAAATATACATAGCAACATATTAAACTTATTTCTGATATGAATATGAATATAATTATTTTTTACATGGGTACAAATGTCTATAAATATAAATGGTAACCTATTTAACCCATTTCTGAAAAGAATATGCATATAATTATTTTTTCTACATAGGAATTATGGGTGTAATATTTTATATAAATATACATAGAAACCTATTTAACACATTTCTGATAAGAATAAGCATATAATTATTTTTCTACATGGGGAATATGGATGGAATTTTGTTAATAAATGTACATTGCAACATATTATACCTATTTCTGTATTGAATATGTATGTAATTATTTTTCTACATAGGGATTATGGACAGAATATTATAGATAAACATACATAGCAACATATCAAACCTATTTCTGATAAAAATATGCATATCATTATTTTTCTACATCTGGATTATGGGTGGAATATTGTTTATAAATATATATAGGAACCTATTTAACCCATTTCTGATAAGAATGTGCATGTAATTATTTTTCTACATGGGAATTATGGGTGGAATATTGTTTATAAATATACATAGGAACCTGTTTAACCCTTTTCTGATAAGAATAGGCATATAATTCTTTTTCTACGTGGGGATTATGGGTAGAATATTAATTATAAATATAGATAGCAACACATTAAACCTATTTCTGATATGAATATGCATATAATTATTTTTCTACATGAGGATTATGGGTGGAATATTGTTTATAAATATACATAGCAACCTATTTAAGCCATTTCTGATAAGAATATGCATATAATAATTTTTCTACATGAGGATAATGGGTGGAATATTGTTTATAAATATACATAGCAACATATTAAACCTATTTCTGATATGAATATGAATATAATTCTTTTTCAACATTGGGAGTATGGGTTGTATATTGTCTATAAATATACATGGTAACCCATTTAACGCATTTCTGAAAAGAATATGCATATAATTGTTTTTTCTACATAGGAATTATGGGTGTAATATTGTATATAAATATAGATAGAAACATATTAAACCTATTTCTGATAAGAATATGCATACAATTATTTTTCTACATGGGGATTATGGGTGGAATATTCCTTACAAATATACATAGGAACCAATTTAACCCATTTCTGATAAGAATATGCAAGTAATTATTTTTCTACATCGGGATTATGGGTGGAAAATTGTTTATAAATATACATAGCAACCTATTTAACCCATTTCTGATAAGAATATGCATATAATAATTTTTCTACATGGGGATAATGGGCGGAATATTGTTTATAAATATATATAGCAACATATTAAACCTATTTCTGATATGAATATGAATATAATTATTTTATTACATGGGTGGAATATTGTCTATAAATATACATGGTAACCTATTTAACGCATTTCTGAAAAGAATATGCATATAATTATTTTTTCTACATAGGAATTATGGGTGTAATATTGTATATAGATATACATAGGAACCTATTTAACACATTTCTGATAAGAATATGCATATAATTATTTTTCTACATGGGGCTTATGGGTGGAATATTGTTTATAAATATAGATAGCAACATATTAAACCTGTTTCTGATAAGAATATGCATATAATTATTTTTCAACATTGGGAGTATGGGTGGAATATTGTTTATAAATATACATAGTACCTATTTAATCCATTTCTGATAAGAATATGCATATTATTTTTTTTCTACATAGGAATTATGGTTGGAATATTGTTTATAAATATACATAGCAACATATTAAACCCATATGTGATAAGAATATGCATATAATTATTTTTCTACATGGGGATTATGGATGGAATATTGTTAATAAATATACATTGCAACATATTATACCTATTTCTGTAATGAATATGTATGTAATTATTTTTCTACAAGGGATTATGGGCAGAATATTGTAGATAAACATACATAGCAACATATTGAACCTATTTCTGATAAAAATATGCATATCATTATTTTTCTACATCTGGATTATGGGTGGAATATTGTTTATAAATATATATAGGAACCTATTTAACCCATTTCTGGTAAGAATGTGCATATAATTATTTTTCTACATGGGAATTATGGGTGGAATATTGTTTATAAATATACATAGGAACCTATTTAACCCTTTTTTGATAAGAATACGCATATAATTCTTTTTCTACATGGGGATTTTGGGTAGAATATTGATTATAAATATAGATAGCAACATATTAAACCTATTTCTGATATGAATATGCATACAATTATTTTTCTACATGGGGATTATGGGTGGAATATTCCTTACAAATATACATAGGAACCAATTTAACCCATTTCTGATAAGAATATGCAAGTAATTATTATTCTACATCGGGATTATGGGTGGAAAATTGTTTATAAATATACATAGCAACCTATTTAACCCATTTCTGATAAGAATATGCATATAATAATTTTTCTACATGGGGATAATGGGCGGAATAGTGTTTATAAATATACATAGCAACATATTAAACCTATTTCTGATATGAATATGAATATGAATATAATTATTTTATTACATGGGTATTATGGGTGGAATATTGTCTATAAATATACATAGAAACATATTAAACTTATTTCTGATAAGAATATGCATATAATTTTTTTCTACATAGGGATTATGCGTGGAATATTTCTTTGAAATATACATAGGAATATATTTAACCCATTTCTGATAAAAAATATGCATATCATTATTTTTCTACATTTGAATTATGGGTGGAATATTGTTTATAAATATATATAGGAACCTATTTAACCCATTTCTGATAAGAATGTGCATATAATTATTTTTCTACATGGGAATTATGGGTGGAATATTGTTTATAAATATATATAGGAACCTATTTAACCCTTTTCTGATAAGAATATGCATATAATTCTTTTTCTACATGGGGATTTTGGGTAGAATATTGATTATAAATATAGATATCAACACATTAAATCTAGTTCTGATATGAACATGCATACAATTATTTTTCTACATCGAGATTATGGGTGTAATATTCCTTACAAATATAAATAGGAACCAATTTAACCCATTTCTGATAAGAATATGCAAGTAATTATTTTTCTACATCGGGATTATGGGTGGAAAATTGTTTATAAATATACATAGCAACCTATTTAACCCATTTCTGATAAGAATATGCATATAATAACTTTTCTACATGGGGATAATGGGCGGAATATTGTTTATGAATATAAATAGCAACATATTAAACCTATTTCTGATATGAATATGAATATAATTATTTTATTACATGGGTATTATGGGTGGAATATTGTCTATAAATATACATGGTAACCTATTTAACGCATTTCTGAAAAGAATATGCATATAATTATTTTTTCTACATAGGAATTATGGGTGTAATATTGTATATAGATATACATAGGAACCTATTTAACACATTTCTGAAAAGAATATGCATATAATTATTTTTCTACATGGGGATTATGGGTGGAATATTGTTTATAAATATAGATAGCAACATATTAAACCTATTTCTGATAAGAATATGCATATAATTATTTTTCAACATTGGGAGTATGGGTGGAATATTGTTTATAAATATACATAGTAACCTATTTAAGCCATTTCTGATAAGAATATGCATATAATTTTTTTTCTACATAGGAATTATGGTTGGAATATTGTTTATAAATATACATAGCAACATATTAAACCCATATGTGATATGAATATGCATATAATTATTTTTCTACATGGAAATTATGGATGGAATATTCTTAATAAATATACATTGCAACATATTATACCTATTTCTGTAATGAATATGTATGTAATTATTTTTCTACATGGGATTATGGGCAGAATATTGTAGATAAACATACATAGTAACATATTGAACCTATTTCTGATAAAAATATGCATATCATTATTTTTCTACATCTGGATTATGGGTGGAATATTGTTTATAAATATATATAGAAACCTATTTAACCCATTTCTGATAAGAATGTGCATATAATTATTTTTCTACATGGGAATTATGGGTGGAATATTGTTTATAAATATACATAGGAACCTATTTAACCCTTTTTTGATAAGAATACGCATATAATTCTTTTTCTACATGGGGATTTTGGGTAGAATATTGATTATAAATATAGATAGCAACACATTAAATCTATTTCTGATATGAACAAGCATACAATTATTTTTCTACATCGAGATTATGGGTGGAATATTCCTTACAAATATACATAGGAACCAATTTAACCCATTTCTGATAAGAATATGCAAGTAATTATTTTTCTACATCAGGATTATGGGTGGCAAATTGTTTATAAATATTAATAGCAACCTATTTAACCCATTTCTGATAAGAATATGCATATAATAATTTTTCTACATGGGGATAATGGGCGGAATATTGTTTATAAATATACATAGCAACATATTAAACCTATTTCTGATATGAATATAATTATTTTATTACATGGGTATTATGGGTGGAATATTGTCTATAAATGTACATGGTAACCTATTTAACCCATTTCTGAAAAGAATATGCATATAATCATTTTTTCTACATAGGAATTATGGGTGTAATATTGTATATAAATATACATAGGAACCTATTTAGCATATTTCTGATAAGAATATGCATATAATTATTTTTCTACATGGGGATTATGGGTGGAATATTGTTTATAAATATAGATAGAAACATATTAAACCTATTTCTGATAAGAATATGCATATCATTATTTTTCAACATTGGGATTATGGGTGGAATAATGTTTATAAATATACATAGTAACCTATTTAATCCATTTCTGATAAGAATATGCATATACTTTTTTTTCTACATAGGAATTATGGTTGGAATATTGTTTATAAATATACATAGCAACATATTAAACCCATATGTGATATGAATATGCATATAATTATTTTTCTACATGGGGATTATGGATGGAATTTTGTTAATAAATATACATTGCAACATATTATACCTATTTCTGTATTGAATATGTATCTAATTATTTTTCTACATGGGATTATGGACAGAATATTGTTGATAAACATACATAGCAACATATTAAACCTATTTCTGATAAAAATATGCATATCATTATTTTTCTACATCTGGATTTTGGGTGGAATATTGTTTATAAATATATATAGGAACCTATTTAACACATTTCTCATAAGAATGTGCATGTAATTATTTTTCTACATAGGAATTATGGGTGGAATATTGTTTATAAATATACATAGGAACCTATTTAACCCTTTTCTGATAAGAATATGCATATAATTCTTTTTCTACATGGGGATTATGGGTAGAATATTGATTATAAATATAGATAGCAACATACTAAACCTATTTCTGATATGAATATGAATATAATTATTTTTTTACATGGGTATTATGGGTGGAATACTGTCTATAAATATAGATTGTAACCTATTTAACCCATTTCTGAAAAGAATATGCATATAATTATTTTTCTACATGCTAATTATGGTTGGAATATTGTTTAGAAGTATACATAGCGACATATTAAACCTATTTGTTATATGAATATGCATATAATTATTTTTCTACATGGGGATTATGAATGGAATATTTTTAATAAATATACATAGCAACTTATTAAACCTATTTCTGATAAGAATATGCATATAATTTTTTTTTCTACATGGGGATTATGCGTGGAATATTTCTTAGAAATATACACAGGAATATATTTAAACCATTTCGGATAAAAATATGCATATCATTATTTTTCTACATCTGGATTATGGGTGGAATATTGTTTATAAATATATATAGGAACCTATTCAACACATTTCTGATAAGAATATGCATATAATAATTTTTCTACATGGGGATAATGGGCAGAATATTGTTTATAAATATACATAGCAACATATTAAACCTATTTCTGATATGAATATGAATATAATTATTTTTTACATGGGTATAAATGTCTATAAATATAAATGGTAACCTATTTAACCCATTTCTGAAAGGAATATGCATATAATTATTTTTTCTACATAGAAATTATGGGTGTAATATTTTATATAAATATACATAGAAACCTATTTAACACATTTTTGATAAGAATATGCATATAATTATTTTTCTACATGGGGATTATGGGTGGAAAAGTGTTTATAAATAAAGATAGCAACATATTAAACCTATTTCTGATAAGAATATGCATATAATTATTTTTTAGCATTGGGATTATGGGTGGAATATTGTTTATAAATATACATAGGATCCTATTTAACCCTTTTCTGATAAGAATATGCATATAATTCTTTTTCTATATGGGGATAATGGGCGGAATATTGTTTATAAATATACATAGCAACATATTAAAACTATTTCTGATATGAATATAATTATTTTTTTACATGGGTATTATGGGTAGAATATTGTCTATAAATATAGAGAGTAACCTATTTAACCCATTTCTGAAAAGAATATGCATATAATTATTTTTCTACATGCTAATTATATTTGGAATATTGTTTATAAATATACATAGCAACATATTAAACTTATTTCTGATAAGAATATGCATATAATTATTTTTCTATAGGGGGATTATGGATGGAATATTGTTAATAAATATACATAGCAACATATTAAACTTATTTCTGATAAGAATATGCATATAATTTTTTCTACATAGGGATTATGCGTGGAATATTTCTTAGAAATATACATAGGAATATATTTAACCCATTTCTGATAAAAAATATGCATATCATTATTTTTCTACATTTGGATTATGAGTGGAATATTGTTTATAAATATATATAGGAATCTATTTAACCCATTTCTGATAAGAATGTGCATATAATTATTTTTCTACATGGGAATTATGGGTGGAATATTGTTTATAAATATACATAGGAACCAATTTAACCCTTTTCTGATAAGAATATGCATATAATTCTTTTTCTACATGGGGATTTTGGGTAGAATATTGATTATAAATATAGATAGCAACACATTAAATCTATTTCTGATATGAACATGCATACAATTATTTTTCTACATCGAGATTATGGGTGGAATATTCCTTACAAATATACATAGGAACCAATTTAACCCATTTCTGATAAGAATATGCAAGTAATTATTTTTCTACATCGGGATTATGGGTGGAAAATTGTTTATAAATATACCTAGCAACCTATTTAACCCATTTCTGATAAGAATATGCATATAATAATTTTTCTACATGGGGATAATGGGCGGAATATTGTTTATAAATATACATAGCAACATATTAAACCTATTTCTGGTATAAATATGAATATAATTATTTTATTATATGGGTATTATGGGTGGAATATTGTCTATAAATATACATGGTAACCTATTTAACGCATTTCTGAAAAGAATATGCATATAATTATTTTTTCTACATAGGAATTATGGGTGTAATATTGTATATAGATATACATAGGAACCTATTTAACACATTTCTGATAAGAATATGCATATAATTATTTTTCTACATGGGGATTATGGGTGGAATATTGTTTATAAATATAGATAGCAACATATTAAACCTATTTCTGATAAGAATATGCATATAATTATTTTTCAACATTGGGAGTGTGGGTGGAATATTGTTTATAAATATACATAGTAACCTATTTAATCCATTTCTGATTAGAATATGCATATAATTTTTTTTCTACATAGGAATTATGGTTGGAATATTGTTTATAAATATACATAGCAACATATTAAACCCATATGTGATATGAATATGCATATAATTATTTTTCTACATGGGGATTATGGATGGAATATTGTTAATAAATATACATTGCAACATATTATACCTATTTCTGTAATGAATATGTATGTAATTATTTTTCTACATGGGATTATGGGCAGAATATTGTAGGTAAACATACATAGCAACATATTGAACCTATTTCTGATAAAAATATGCATATCATTATTTTTCTACATCTGGGTTATGGGTGGAATATTGATTATAAATATACATAGGAACCTATTTAACCCTTTTTTGATAAGAATACGCATATAATTCTTTTTCTACATGGGGGTTTTGGGTAGAATATTGATTATAAATATAGATAGCAACACATTAAATCTATTTCTGATATGAACAAGCATACAATTATTTTTCTACATCGAGATTATGGGTGGAATATTCCTTACAAATATACATAGGAACCAATTTAACCCATTTCTGATAAGAATATGCAAGTAATTTTTTTTCTACTTCGGGATTATGGGTGGAAAATTGTTTATAAATATACATAGCAACCTATTTAACCCATTTCTGATAAGAATATGCATATAATAATTTTTCTACATGGGGATAATGGGCGGAATAGTGTTTATAAATATACATAGCAACATATTAAACCTATTTCTGATATGAATATGAATATAATTATTTTATTACATGGGTATTATGGGTGGAATATTGTCTATAAATATACATAGCAACATATTAAACTTATTTCTGATAAGAATATGCATATAATTTTTTTCTACATAGGGATTATGCGTGGAATATTTCTTAGAAATATACATAGGAATATATTTAACCCATTTCGGATAAAAATATGCATATCATTATTTTTCTACATCTGGATTATGGGTGGAATATTGTTTATAAATATATATAGGAACCTATTTAACACATTTCTGATAAGAATATTCATATAATAATTTTTCTACATGGGGATAATGGGCAGAATATTGTTTATAAATATACATAGCAACATATTAAACCTATTTCTGATATGAATATGAATATAATTATTTTTTACATGGGTATAAATGTCTATAAATATAAATGGTAACCTATTTAACCCATTTCTGAAAAGAATATGCATATAATTATTTTTTCTACATAGGAATTATGGGTGTAATATTTTATATAAATACACATTGAAACCTATTTAACACATTTCTGATAAGAATATGCATATAATTATTTTTCTACTTGGGGATTATGGGTGGAATATTGTTTATAAATAAAGATAGCAACATATTAAACATATTTCTGATAAGAATATGCAAGTAATTATTTTTCTGCATCGGGATTATGGGTGGAATATTGTGTATAAATATACATAGGAACCTATTTAACCCATTTCTGATAAGAATATGCAAATAATTATTGTTCTACATGGGGATAATGGGTGGAATATTGTTTATAAATATACATAGCAACATATTAAAACTTTTTCTGATATGAATATAATTATTTTTTTACATGGGTATTATGGGTAGAATATTGTCTATAAATATAGATAGTAACCTATTTAACCCATTTCTGAAAAGAATATGCATATATTTAATTTTCTACATGCTAATTATATTTGGAATATTGTTTATAAATATACATAGCGACATATTAAACCTATTTGTTGTATGAATATGCATATAATTATTTTTCTACATGGGGATTATGGATGGAATATTGTTAATAAATATACATAGCAACATATTAAACTTATTTCTGATAAGAATATGCATATATTTTTTTTCTACATAGGGATTATGCGTGGAATATTTCTTAGAAATATACATAGGAATATATTTAACCCATTTCTGATAAAAAATATGCATATCATTATTTTTCTACATTTGGATTATGGGTGGAATATTGTTTATAAATATATATAGGAACCTATTTAACCCATTTCTGATAAGAATGTGCATATAATTATTTTTCTACATTGGAATTATGGGTGGAATATTGTTTATAAATATACATAGGAACCTATTTAACCCTTTTCTGATAAGAATATGCATATAATTCTTTTTCTACATGGGGATTTTGGGTAGAATATTGATTATAAATATAGATAGCAACACATTAAATTTAATTCTGATATGAACAAGCATACAATTAATTTTCTACATCGAGATTATGGGTGGAATATTCCTTACAAATATACATAGCAACATATTAAACCTATTTCTGATATGAATATGAATATAATTATTTTATTACATGGGTATTATGGGTGGAATATTGTCTATAAATATACATGGTAACCTATTTAACCCATTTCTGAAAAGAATATGCATATAATTATTTTTTCTACATAGGAATTATGGGTGTAATATTGTATATAAATATACATAGGAACCTATTTAGCACATTTCGGATAAGAATATGCATATAATTATTTTTCTACATGGGGATTATGGGTGGAATATTGTTTATAAATATATATAGGAACCTATTTCACCCATTTCTGATAAGAATGTGCATATAATTATTTTTCTACATGGGAATTATGGGTGGAATATTGTTTATAAATATACATAGGAACCTATTTAACCCTTTTTTGATAAGAATATGTATATAATTCTTTTTCTACATGGGGATTTTGGGTAGAATATTGATTATAAATATAGATAGCAACACATTAAATCTATTTCTGATATGAACAAGCATACAATTATTTTTCTACATCGAGATTATGGGTGGAATATTCCTTACAAATATACATAGGAACCAATTTAACCCATTTCTGATAAGAATATGCAAGTAATTATTTTTCTACATCGGGATTATGGGTGGAAAATTGTTTATAAATATACATAGCAACCTATTTAACCCATTTCTGATAAGAATATGCATATAATAATTTTTCTACATGGGGATAATGGGCGGAATATTGTTTATAAATATATAGGAACATATTAAACCTATTTCTGATATGAATATGAATATAATTATTTTATTACATGGGTATTATGGGTGGAATATTGCCTATAAATATATATGGTAACCTATTTAACCCATTTCTGAAAAGAATATGCATATAATTATTTTTTCTACTTAAGAATTATGGGTGTAATATTGTATAAAAATATACATAGGAACCTATTTATCACATTTCGGATAAGAATATGCATATAATTATTTTTCTACATGGGGATTATGGGTGGAATATTGTTTATAAATATAGATAGAAACATATTAAACCTATTTCTGATAAGAATGTGCATATAATTATTTTTCAACATTGGGATTATGGGTGGAATATTGTTTATAAATATACATAGTAACCTATTTAATCCATTTCTGATAAGAATATGCATAAACTTTTTTTTTCTACATAGGAATTATGGTAGGAATATTGTTTATAAATTTACATAGCAACATATTAAACCCATATGTGATAAAAATATGCATATAATTATTTTTCTACATGGGGATTATGGATGGAATTTTGTTCATAAATATACATTGCAACATATTATACCTATTTCTGTATTGAATATGTATGTAATTATTTTTCTACATGGGATTATGGACAGAATATTGTAGATAAACATACATAGCAACATATTAAACCTATTTCTGATAAAAATATGCATATCATTATTTTTCTACATATGGATTATGGGTGGAATATTGTTTATAAATATATATAGGAACCTATTTAACCCATTTCTGATAAGAATGTGCATGTAATTATTTTTCTACATGGGAATTATGGGTGGAATATTGTTTATAAATATACATAGGAATCTATTTAACCCTTTTCTGATAAGAATATGCATATAATTCTTTTTCTACATGGGGATTATGGGCAAAATATTGATTATAAATATAGATAGCAACACATTAAACCTATTTCTGATATGAATATGCATATAATTATTTTTGTACATGGGGATTATGGGTGGAAAATTGTTTATAAATATACATAGCAACCTATTTAACCCATTTCTGATAAGAATATGCATATAATAATTTTTCTACATGGGGATAATGGGCGGAATATTGTTTATAAATATACATAGCAACATATTAAAACTATTTCTGATATGAATATGAATATAATTATTTTATTACATGGGTATTATGGGTGGAATATTGTCTATAAATATACATGGTAACCTATTTAATGCATTTCTGAAAAGAATATGCATATAATTATTTTTTCTATATAGGAATTATGGGTGTAATATTGTATATAGATATACATAGGAACCTATTTAACACATTTCTGATAAGAATATGCATATAATCATTTTTCTACATGGGGATTATGGGTGGAATATTGTTTATAAATATAAGTAGCAACATATTAAATCTATTTCTGATAAGAATATGCATATAATTATTTTTCAACATTGGGAGTATGGGTGGAATATTGTTTATAAATATACATAGTAACCTATTTAATCCATTTCTGATAAGAATATGCATATAATTTTTTTTTTACATAGGAATTATGGTTGGAATATTTTTTATAAATATACATAGCAACATATTAAACCCATATGTGATATGAATATGCATATAATTATTTTTCTACATGGGTATTATGGATGGAATATTGTTAATAAATATACATTGCAACATATTATACCTATTTCTGTAATGAATATGTATGTAATTATTTTTCTACATGGGATAATGGGCAGAATATTGTAGATAAACATACATAGCAACATATTGAACCTATTTCTGATAAAAATATGCATATCATTATTTTTCTACATCTGGATTATGGGTGGAATATTGTTTATAAATATATATAGGAACCTATTTAACCCATTTCTGATAAGAATGTGCATGTAATTATTTTTCTACATGGGAATTATGGGTGGAATATTGTTTATAAATATAGATAGCAACACATTAAACCTATTTCTGATATGAATATGCATATAATTATTTTTCTACATGGGGATTATGGGTGGAAAATTGTTTATAAATATACATAGCAACCTATTTAACCCATTTCTGATAAGAATATGCATATAATAATTTTTCTACATGGGGATAATGGGCGGAATATTGTTTATAAATATACATAGCAACATATTAAACCTATTTCTGATATGAATATGAATATAATTATTTTATTACATGGGTATTATGGGTGGAATATTGTCTATAAATATACATGGTAACCTATTTAACGCATTTCTGAAAAGAATATGCATATAATTATTTTTTCTACATAGGAATTATGGGTGTAATATTGTATATAGATATACATAGGAACCTATTTAACACATTTCTGATAAGTATATGCATATAATTATTTTTCTACATGGGGATTATGGGTGGAATATTGTTTATAAATATAAATAGCAACATATTAAATCTATTTCTGATAAGAATATGTATATAATTATTTTTCAACATTGGGAGTATGGGTGGAATATTGTTTATAAATATACATAGTAACCTATTTAATCCATTTCTGATAAGAATATGCATATAATTTTTTTTCTTCATAGGAATTATGGTTGGAATATTTTTTATAAATATACATAGCAACATATTAAACCCATATGTGATATGAATATGCATATAATTATTTTTCTACATGTGGATTATGGGTGGAAAATTGTTTATAAATATACATAGCAACCTATTTAACCCATTTCTGATAAGAATATGCATATAATAATTTTTCTACATGGGGATAATGGGCGGAATATTGTTTATAAATATACATAGCAACATATTATACCTATTTCTGATATGAATATAAATATAATTATTTTTTTACATGGGTATTATGGGTGGAATACTGTCTATAAATATAGCTAGTAACCTATTTAACCCATTTCTGAAAAGAATATGCATATAATTATTTTTCTACATGCTAATTATGGTTGGAATATTGTTTATAAGTATACATAGCGACATATTAAACCTATTTGTTATATGAATATGCATATAATTATTTTTCTACATGGGGATTATGAATGGAATATTGTTAATAAATATACATAGCAACATATTAAACCTATTTCTGATAAGAATATGCATATATTTTTTTTTCTACATGGGGATTATGGGTGGAATATTTCTTAGAAATATACATAGGAATATATTTAACCCATTTCGGATAAAAATATGCATATCATTATTTTTCTACATCTGGATTATGGGTGGAATATTGTTTATAAATATATATAGGAACCTATTTAACACATTTCTGATAAGAATATTCATATAATAATTTTTCTACATGGGGATAATGGGCAGAATATTGTTTATAAATATACATAGCAACATATTAAACCTATTTCTGATATGAATATGAATATAATTATTTTTTACATGGGTATAAATGTCTATAAATATAAATGGTAACCTATTTAACCCATTTCTGAAAAGAATATGCATATAATTATTTTTTCTACATAGGAATTATGGGTGTAATATTTTATATAAATACACATTGAAACCTATTTAACACATTTCTGATAAGAATATGCATATAATTATTTTTCTACTTGGGGATTATGGGTGGAATATTGTTTATAAATAAAGATAGCAACATATTAAACATATTTCTGATAAGAATATGCAAGTAATTATTTTTCTGCATCGGGATTATGGGTGGAATATTGTGTATAAATATACATAGGAACCTATTTAACCCATTTCTGATAAGAATATGCAAATAATTATTGTTCTACATGGGGATAATGGGTGGAATATTGTTTATAAATATACATAGCAACATATTAAAACTTTTTCTGATATGAATATAATTATTTTTTTACATGGGTATTATGGGTAGAATATTGTCTATAAATATAGATAGTAACCTATTTAACCCATTTCTGAAAAGAATATGCATATATTTAATTTTCTACATGCTAATTATATTTGGAATATTGTTTATAAATATACATAGCGACATATTAAACCTATTTGTTGTATGAATATGCAAATAATTATTTTTCTACATGGGGATTATGGATGGAATATTGTTAATAAATATACATAGCAACATATTAAACTTATTTCTGATAAGAATATGCATATATTTTTTTTCTACATAGGGATTATGCGTGGAATATTTCTTAGAAATATACATAGGAATATATTTAACCCATTTCTGATAAAAAATATGCATATCATTATTTTTCTACATTTGGATTATGGGTGGAATATTGTTTATAAATATATATAGGAACCTATTTAACCCATTTCTGATAAGAATGTGCATATAATTATTTTTCTACATGGGAATTATGGGTGAAATATTGTTTATAAATATACATAGGAACCTATTTAACCCTTTTCTGATAAGAATATGCATATAATTCTTTTTCTACATGGGGATTTTGGGTAGAATATTGATTATAAATATAGATAGCAACACATTAAATTTAATTCTGATATGAACAAGCATACAATTATTTTTCTACATCGAGATTATGGGTGGAATATTCCTTACAAATATACATAGCAACATATTAAACCTATTTCTGATATGAATATGAATATAATTATTTTATTACATGGGTATTATGGGTGGAATATTGTCTATAAATATACATGGTAACCTATTTAACCCATTTCTGAAAAGAATATGCATATAATTATTTTTTCTACATAGGAATTATGGGTGTAATATTGTATATAAATATACATAGGAACCTATTTAGCACATTTCGGATAAGAATATGCATATAATTATTTTTCTACATGGGGATTATGGGTGGAATATTGTTTATAAATATATATAGGAACCTATTTCACCCATTTCTGATAAGAATGTGCATATAATTATTTTTCTACATGGGAATTATGGGTGGAATATTGTTTATAAATATACATAGGAACCTATTTAACCCTTTTTTGATAAGAATATGTATATAATTCTTTTTCTACATGGGGATTTTGGGTAGAATATTGATTATAAATATAGATAGCAACACATTAAATCTATTTCTGATATGAACAAGCATACAATTATTTTTCTACATCGAGATTATGGGTGGAATATTCCTTACAAATATACATAGGAACCAATTTAACCCATTTCTGATAAGAATATGCAAGTAATTATTTTTCTACATCGGGATTATGGGTGGAAAATTGTTTATAAATATACATAGCAACCTATTTAACCCATTTCTGATAAGAATATGCATATAATAATTTTTCTACATGGGGATAATGGGCGGAATATTGTTTATAAATATATAGGAACATATTAAACCTATTTCTGATATGAATATGAATATAATTATTTTATTACATGGGTATTATGGGTGGAATATTGCCTATAAATATATATGGTAACCTATTTAACCCATTTCTGAAAAGAATATGCATATAATTATTTTTTCTACTTAAGAATTATGGGTGTAATATTGTATAAAAATATACATAGGAACCTATTTATCACATTTCGGATAAGAATATGCATATAATTATTTTTCTACATGGGGATTATGGGTGGAATATTGTTTATAAATATAGATAGAAACATATTAAACCTATTTCTGATAAGAATGTGCATATAATTATTTTTCAACATTGGGATTATGGGTGGAATATTGTTTATAAATATACATAGTAACCTATTTAATCCATTTCTGATAAGAATATGCATAAACTTTTTTTTTCTACATAGGAATTATGGTAGGAATATTGTTTATAAATTTACATAGCAACATATTAAACCCATATGTGATAAAAATATGCATATAATTATTTTTCTACATGGGGATTATGGATGGAATTTTGTTCATAAATATACATTGCAACATATTATACCTATTTCTGTATTGAATATGTATGTAATTATTTTTCTACATGGGATTATGGACAGAATATTGTAGATAAACATACATAGCAACATATTAAACCTATTTCTGATAAAAATATGCATATCATTATTTTTCTACATATGGATTATGGGTGGAATATTGTTTATAAATATATATAGGAACCTATTTAACCCATTTCTGATAAGAATGTGCATGTAATTATTTTTCTACATGGGAATTATGGGTGGAATATTGTTTATAAATATACATAGGAATCTATTTAACCCTTTTCTGATAAGAATATGCATATAATTCTTTTTCTACATGGGGATTATGGGCAAAATATTGATTATAAATATAGATAGCAACACATTAAACCTATTTCTGATATGAATATGCATATAATTATTTTTGTACATGGGGATTATGGGTGGAAAATTGTTTATAAATATACATAGCAACCTATTTAACCCATTTCTGATAAGAATATGCATATAATAATTTTTCTACATGGGGATAATGGGCGGAATATTGTTTATAAATATACATAGCAACATATTAAAACTATTTCTGATATGAATATGAATATAATTATTTTATTACATGGGTATTATGGGTGGAATATTGTCTATAAATATACATGGTAACCTATTTAATGCATTTCTGAAAAGAATATGCATATAATTATTTTTTCTATATAGGAATTATGGGTGTAATATTGTATATAGATATACATAGGAACCTATTTAACACATTTCTGATAAGAATATGCATATAATCATTTTTCTACATGGGGATTATGGGTGGAATATTGTTTATAAATATAAGTAGCAACATATTAAATCTATTTCTGATAAGAATATGCATATAATTATTTTTCAACATTGGGAGTATGGGTGGAATATTGTTTATAAATATACATAGTAACCTATTTAATCCATTTCTGATAAGAATATGCATATAATTTTTTTTTTACATAGGAATTATGGTTGGAATATTTTTTATAAATATACATAGCAACATATTAAACCCATATGTGATATGAATATGCATATAATTATTTTTCTACATGGGTATTATGGATGGAATATTGTTAATAAATATACATTGCAACATATTATACCTATTTCTGTAATGAATATGTATGTAATTATTTTTCTACATGGGATAATGGGCAGAATATTGTAGATAAACATACATAGCAACATATTGAACCTATTTCTGATAAAAATATGCATATCATTATTTTTCTACATCTGGATTATGGGTGGAATATTGTTTATAAATATATATAGGAACCTATTTAACCCATTTCTGATAAGAATGTGCATGTAATTATTTTTCTACATGGGAATTATGGGTGGAATATTGTTTATAAATATAGATAGCAACACATTAAACCTATTTCTGATATGAATATGCATATAATTATTTTTCTACATGGGGATTATGGGTGGAAAATTGTTTATAAATATACATAGCAACCTATTTAACCCATTTCTGATAAGAATATGCATATAATAATTTTTCTACATGGGGATAATGGGCGGAATATTGTTTATAAATATACATAGCAACATATTAAACCTATTTCTGATATGAATATGAATATAATTATTTTATTACATGGGTATTATGGGTGGAATATTGTCTATAAATATACATGGTAACCTATTTAACGCATTTCTGAAAAGAATATGCATATAATTATTTTTTCTACATAGGAATTATGGGTGTAATATTGTATATAGATATACATAGGAACCTATTTAACACATTTCTGATAAGTATATGCATATAATTATTTTTCTACATGGGGATTATGGGTGGAATATTGTTTATAAATATAAATAGCAACATATTAAATCTATTTCTGATAAGAATATGTATATAATTATTTTTCAACATTGGGAGTATGGGTGGAATATTGTTTATAAATATACATAGTAACCTATTTAATCCATTTCTGATAAGAATATGCATATAATTTTTTTTCTTCATAGGAATTATGGTTGGAATATTTTTTATAAATATACATAGCAACATATTAAACCCATATGTGATATGAATATGCATATAATTATTTTTCTACATGTGGATTATGGGTGGAAAATTGTTTATAAATATACATAGCAACCTATTTAACCCATTTCTGATAAGAATATGCATATAATAATTTTTCTACATGGGGATAATGGGCGGAATATTGTTTATAAATATACATAGCAACATATTATACCTATTTCTGATATGAATATAAATATAATTATTTTTTTACATGGGTATTATGGGTGGAATACTGTCTATAAATATAGCTAGTAACCTATTTAACCCATTTCTGAAAAGAATATGCATATAATTATTTTTCTACATGCTAATTATGGTTGGAATATTGTTTATAAGTATACATAGCGACATATTAAACCTATTTGTTATATGAATATGCATATAATTATTTTTCTACATGGGGATTATGAATGGAATATTGTTAATAAATATACATAGCAACATATTAAACCTATTTCTGATAAGAATATGCATATATTTTTTTTTCTACATGGGGATTATGGGTGGAATATTTCTTAGAAATATACATAGGAATATATTTAACCCATTTCGGATAAAAATATGCATATCATTATTTTTCTACATCTGGATTATGGGTGGAATATTGTTTATAAATATATATAGGAACCTATTTAACACATTTCTGATAAGAATATTCATATAATAATTTTTCTACATGGGGATAATGGGCAGAATATTGTTTATAAATATACATAGCAACATATTAAACCTATTTCTGATATGAATATGAATATAATTATTTTTTACATGGGTATAAATGTCTATAAATATAAATGGTAACCTATTTAACCCATTTCTGAAAAGAATATGCATATAATTATTTTTTCTACATAGGAATTATGGGTGTAATATTTTATATAAATACACATTGAAACCTATTTAACACATTTCTGATAAGAATATGCATATAATTATTTTTCTACTTGGGGATTATGGGTGGAATATTGTTTATAAATAAAGATAGCAACATATTAAACATATTTCTGATAAGAATATGCAAGTAATTATTTTTCTGCATCGGGATTATGGGTGGAATATTGTGTATAAATATACATAGGAACCTATTTAACCCATTTCTGATAAGAATATGCAAATAATTATTGTTCTACATGGGGATAATGGGTGGAATATTGTTTATAAATATACATAGCAACATATTAAAACTTTTTCTGATATGAATATAATTATTTTTTTACATGGGTATTATGGGTAGAATATTGTCTATAAATATAGATAGTAACCTATTTAACCCATTTCTGAAAAGAATATGCATATATTTAATTTTCTACATGCTAATTATATTTGGAATATTGTTTATAAATATACATAGCGACATATTAAACCTATTTGTTGTATGAATATGCAAATAATTATTTTTCTGCATGGGGATTATGGATGGAATATTGTTAATAAATATACATAGCAACATATTAAACTTATTTCTGATAAGAATATGCATATATTTTTTTTCTACATAGGGATTATGCGTGGAATATTTCTTAGAAATATACATAGGAATATATTTAACCCATTTCTGATAAAAAATATGCATATCATTATTTTTCTACATTTGGATTATGGGTGGAATATTGTTTATAAATATATATAGGAACCTATTTAACCCATTTCTGATAAGAATGTGCATATAATTATTTTTCTACATGGGAATTATGGGTGAAATATTGTTTATAAATATACATAGGAACCTATTTAACCCTTTTCTGATAAGAATATGCATATAATTCTTTTTCTACATGGGGATTTTGGGTAGAATATTGATTATAAATATAGATAGCAACACATTAAATTTAATTCTGATATGAACAAGCATACAATTATTTTTCTACATCGAGATTATGGGTGGAATATTCCTTACAAATATACATAGCAACATATTAAACCTATTTCTGATATGAATATGAATATAATTATTTTATTACATGGGTATTATGGGTGGAATATTGTCTATAAATATACATGGTAACCTATTTAACCCATTTCTGAAAAGAATATGCATATAATTATTTTTTCTACATAGGAATTATGGGTGTAATATTGTATATAAATATACATAGGAACCTATTTAGCACATTTCGGATAAGAATATGCATATAATTATTTTTCTACATGGGGATTATGGGTGGAATATTGTTTATAAATATACATAGTAACCTATTTAATCCATTTCTGATAAGAATATGTATATACTTTTTTTTTCTACATAGGAATTATGGTTCGAATATTGTTTATAAATATACATAGCAACATATTAAACCCATATGTGGTATGAATATGCATATAATTATTTTTCTACATGGGGATTATGGATGGAATTTTGTTAATAAATATACATTGCAACATATTATACCTATTTCTGTATTGAATATGTATGTAATTATTTTTCTACATGGGATTATGGACAGAATATTGTAGATAAACATACATAGTAACATATTAAACCTATTTCTGATAAAAATATGCATATCATTATTTTTCTACATCTGGATTATGAGTGGAATATTGTTTATAAATATATATAGGAACCTATTTAACCCATTTCTGATAAGAATGTGCATGTAATTATTTTTCTACATGGGAATTATGGGTGGAATATTGTTTATAAATATACAAAGGAACCTATGTAACCCTTTTCTGATATGAATATGCATATAATTCTTTTTCTACATGGGGATTATGGGTGGAAAATTGTTTATAAATATACATAGCAACATATTAAACCTATTTCTGATATGAATATAAATATAATTATTTTATTACATGGGTATTATGGGTGGAATATTGTCTATCAATATACATGGTAACCTATTTAACGCATTTCTGAAAAGAATATGCATATAATTATTTTTTCTACATAGGAATTATGGGTGTAATATTGTATATAGATATACATAGGAACCTATTTAACACATTTCTGATAAGAATATGCATATAATTATTTTTCTACATGGGGATTATGGGTGGAATATTGTTTATAAATATAAATAGCAACATATTAAATCTATTTCTGATAAGAATATGCATATAATTATTTTTCAACATTGGGAGTATGGGTGGAATATTGTTTATAAATATACATAGTAACCTATTTAATCCATTTCTGATAAGAATATGCATATAATTTTTTTTCTACATAGGAATTATGGTTGGAATATTTTTTATAAATATACATAGCAACATATTAAACCCATATGTGATATGAATATGCATATAATTATTTTTCTACATGGGGATTATGGATGGAATATTGTTAATAAATATACATTGCAACATATTATACCTATTTCTGTAATGAATATGTATGTAATTATTTTTCTACATGGGATAATGGGCAGAATATTGTAGATAGATAAAGTCCCAAATCTCCCCCCCTTTTATATTCAAATATTACCGGGATGGAAGCAATTGGTTATATGGGATTGGTAGTGTTCCCCTACCATCCCTGTGTGAGGTTCACCCCTATTTCATAGGGGATCACTATGTATAGGACAGTGTCCCGGTCATACGTGAACAGACACATACGTTCCCTAGTTGTGGACATATTATTGTCTAATTTACTCTTTATTTCAATCTTTTTTTCATGCAGCAACTTGGTCACTGATCCCATGCCCCACTTGGTTTTTTTCTTACATATGCCCCAGACACACCTGCCACCTGACCAGCATTTGTGCTCTGTGTGTCATGGTTGGGCGTGCAGGTGGTGCTGGACTTCTCCTCTCTACGGGAGCTGCGATGCGCCAGTGGGTCCTCCCGTTCTCCCCATCTACTGCATGATCAGGGGTTCGGGCGGACGCCCCCTTGCGCATCCGCGCCACGCCCCCTGCGTCGTGCGCGTGACGTCAGTCTTTGACGTCACTGCCTCGACGTTCAGCGTGTTTCCATCTCGGTGCCCTTAGGGAGGAGCCTCTCCACACCGACGGCTGAGTGTAACTCGGTTCAGGTGCGGCGACTCCTCCTCTGCGTCACCCACGTGGCGTTGGCGGCATATTTATACTCCCCACTTGGAACTGGCTGTTCACACGGCCAGTCTCTTTCTGGGGTCTATGCAGACCAGCCCTACGTTGCACGTTTGGTTGCTGGTGCCTTTGATGCTGCATCTGGGTAGGTTCTATGTCCCCTTTTCCTCTCTTTCCCCTCCTGCTTTGTTTTTTGGTTCTCTCTTGGTATATGTGTTTATTTCTATGGTGGTCTTATCTTATTCTCTCTTATCTGTCACTATTCTTTTCTATTTTCTCCCACACTTTTTGCTCTCATGCCTTCACTTCCTTTGGTCACTTCTACCCCCACTCTTATGCCTTCACTTATAAACACAGATCTCTATATACACACACTCTCTATTCACATTATCACCGCTTTTGGAACTCCCTGGGTACATTATCTTTTTTTTTTTTTACTTACTTAATATCATTATTAATTAGATATACACTTAATGAAACATATTGTTTTGTTCCCAGAATTGCCTGTTCTTATGACAATACATTTTCACTTGTGGACACTCTCTACTCCATTCTATCTCCTTCTTCCTGCCCGATGTCGCATCTACATTTATGGTAACCTATTTAACCCATTTCTGAAAAGAATATGCATATAATTATTTTTTCTACATAGGAATTATGGGTGTAATATTTTATATAAATATACATAGAAGCCTATTTAACACATTTCTGATAAGAATATGCATATAATTATTTTTCTACATGGGGATTATGGGTGGAATATTGTTTATAAATAAAGATAACAACATATTAAACATATTTCTGATAAGAATATGCATATAATTATTTTTCAGCATTGGGATTATGGGTGGAATATTGTTTATAAATATACATAGGATCCTATTTAACCCTTTTCTGATAAGAATATGCATATAATTCTTTTTCTACATGGGGATTATGGGTAGAATATTGATTATAAATATACATTGCAACATATTATATCTATTTCTGTAATGAATATGTATGTAATTATTTTTCTACATGGGATTATGGGCAGAATATTGTAGATAAACATACATAGCAACATATTGAACCTATTTCTGATAAAAATATGCATATCATTATTTTTCTACATCTGGATTATGGGTGGAATATTGTTTATAAATATATATAGGAACCTATTTAACCCATTTCTGATAAGAATGTGCATGTAATTATTTTTCTACATGGGAATTATGGGTGGACTATTGTTTATAAATATACATAGGAACCTATTTAACCCTTTTCTGATAAGAATATGCATATAATTCTTTTTCTACATGGGGTTTATGGGTAGAATATTGATTATAAATATAGATAGCAACACATTAAACCTATTTCTGATATGAATATGCATATAATTATTTTTCTACATGGGGATTATGGGTGGAAAATTGTTTATAAATATACATAGCAACCTATTTAACCCATTTCTGATAAGAATATGCATATAATAATTTTTCTACATGGGGATAATGGGCGGAATATTGTTTATAAATATACATAGCAACATATTAAACCTATTTCTGATATGAATATGAATATAATTATTTTATTACATGGGTATTATGGGTGGAATATTGTCTATAAATATAGATGGTAACCTATTTAACGCATTTCTGAAAAGAAATTGCATATAATTATTTTTTCTACATAATAATTATGGGTGGAATACTGTATATAGATATACATAGGAACCTATTTAACACATTTCTGATAAGAATATGCATATAATTATTTTTCTACATGGGGATTATGGGTGGAATATTGTTTATAAATATAAATAGCAACATATTAAATCTATTTCTGATAAGAATATGCATATAATTATTTTTCAACATTGGGAGTATGGGTGGAATATTGTTTATAAATATACATAGTAACCTATTTAATCCATTTCTGATAAGAATATGCATATAATTTTTTTCTACATAGGAATTATGGTTGGAATATTTTTTATAAATATACATAGCAACATATTAAACCCATATGTGATATGAATATGCATATAATTATTTTTCTACATGGGGATTATGGATGGAATATTGTTAATAAATATACATTGCAACATATTATACCTATTTCTGTAATGAATATGTATGTAATTATTTTTCTACATGGGATTATGGGCAGAATATTGTAGATAAACATACATAGCAACATATTGAACCTATTTCTGATAAAAAAATGCATATCACTATTTTTCTACATCTGGATTATGGGTGGAATATTGTTTATAAATATATATAGGAACCTATTTAACCCATTTCTGATAAGAATGTGCATGTAATTATTTTTCTACATTGGAATTATGGGTGGAATACTGTCTATAAATATAGCTAGTAACCTATTAAACCCATTTCTGAAAAGAATATGCATATAATTATTTTTCTACATGCTAATTATGGTTGGAATATTGTTTATAAGAATACATAGCGACATATTAAACCTATTTGTTATATGAATATGCATATAATTATTTTTCTACATGGGGATTATGAATGGAATATTGTTAATAAATATACATAGCAACATATTAAACCTATCTCTGATAAGAATATGCATATATTTTTTTTCTACATGGGGATTATTCGTGGAATATTTCTTAGAAATATACATAGGAATATATTTAACCCATTTCGGATAAAAATATACATATCATTATTTTTCTACATCTGGATTATGGGTGGAATATTGTTTATAAATATATATAGGAACCTATTTAACACATTTCTGATAAGAATATGCATATAATAATTTTTCTACATGGGGATAATGGGCAGAATATTGTTTATAAATATACATAGCAACATATTAAACCTATTTCTGATATGAATATGAATATAATTATTTTTTACATGGGTATAAATGTCTATAAATATAAATGGTAACCTATTTAACCCATTTCTGAAAAGAATATGCATATAATTATTTTTTCTACATAGGAATTATGGGTGTAATATTTTATATAAATATACATTGAAACCTATTTAACACATTTCTGATAAGAATATGCATATAATTATTTTTCTACTTGGGGATTATGGGTGGAATATTGTTTATAAATAAAGATAGCAACATATTAAACATATTTCTGATAAGAATATGCAAGTAATTATTTTTCTGCATCGGGATTATGGGTGGAATATTGTGTATAAATATACATAGGAACCTATTTAACCCATTTCTGATAAGAATATGCAAATAATTATTGTTCTACATGGGGATAATGGGTGGAATATTGTTTATAAATATACATAGCAACATATTAAAACTTTTTCTGATATGAATATAATAATTTTTTTACATGGGTATTATGGGTAGAATATTGTCTATAAATATAGATAGTAACCTATTTAACCCATTTCTGAAAAGAATATGCATATATTTATTTTTCTACATGCTAATTATATTTGGAATATTGTTTATAAATATACATAGCGACATATTAAACCTATTTGTTGTATGAATATGCATATAATTATTTTTCTACATATTAAACTTATTTCTGATAAGAATATGCATATATTTTTTTTCTACATAGGGATTATGCGTGGAATATTTCTTAGAAATATACATAGGAACCTATTTAACCCATTTCTGATAAGAATGTGCATATAATTATTTTTCTACATGGGAATTATGGGTGGAATATTGTTTATAAATATACATAGGAACCTATTTAACCCTTTTTTGATAAGAATACGTATATAATTCTTTTTCTACATGGGGATTTTGGGTAGAATATTGATTATAAATATAGATAGCAACACATTAAATCTATTTCTGATATGAACAAGCATACAATTATTTTTCTACATCGAGATTATGGGTGGAATATTCCTTGCAAATATACATAGGAACCAATTTAACCCATTTCTGATAAGAATATGCAAGTAATTATTTTTCTACATCGGGATTATGGTTGGAAAATTGTTTATAAATATACATAGCAACCTATTTAACCCATTTCTGATAAGAATATGCATATAATATTTTTTCTACATGGGGATAATGGGCGGAATATTGTTTATAAATATACATAGCAACATATTAAACCTATTTCTGATATGAATATGCATATAATTATTTTATTACATGGGTATTATGGGTGGAATATTGTCTATAAATATACATGGTAACCTATTTAACCCATTTCTGAAAAGAATATGCATATAATTATTTTTTCTACATAGGAATTATGGGTGTAATATTGTATATAAATATACATAGGAACCTATTTAGCACATTTCGGATAAGAATATGCATATCATTATTTTTCTACATATGGATTATGGGTGAAATATTGTTTATAAATATATATAGGAACCTATTTAACCCATTTCTGATAAGAATGTGCATGTAATTATTTTTCTACATGGGAATTATGGGTGGAATATTGTTTATAAATATACACAGGAACCTATTTAACCCTTTTCTGATAAGAATATGCATATAATTATTTTTCAACATGGGGATTATGAGTGGAATATTGTTTATAAATATACATAGTAACCTATTTAATCCATTTCTGATAAGAATATGCATATAATTATTTTTCTACATGGGGATTATGGATGGAATTTTGTTAATAAATATACATTGCAACATATTATACCTATTTCTGTATTGAATATGTATGTAATTATTTTTCTACATGGGATTATGGACAGAATATTGTAGATGAACATACATAGCAACATATTAAACCTATTTCTGATAAAAATATACATATCATTATTTTTCTACATCTGGATTATGGGTGGAATATTGTTTATAAATATATATAGGAACCGATTTAACCCATTTCTGATAAGAATGTGCATGTAATTATTTTTCTACATGGGAATTATGGGTGGAATATTGTTTATAAATATACATAGGAACCTATTTAACCCTTTTCTGATAAGAATATGCATATAATTATTTTTCTACATGGGGATTATGGGTAGAATATTGATTATAAATATAGATAGCAACACATTAAACCTATTTCTGATATGAATATGCATATAATTATTTTTCTACATGGGGATTATAGGTGGAAAATTGTTTATAAATATACATAGCAACCTATTTAACCCATTTCTGATAAGAATATGCATATAATAAATTTTCTACATGGGGATAATGGGTGGAATATTGTTTATAAATATACATAGCAACATATTAAACCTATTTCTGATATGAATATGAATATAATTATTTTTTTACATGGGTATTATGGGTGGAATACTGTCTATAAATATAGATAGTAACCTATTTAATCCATTTCTGATAAGAATATGCATATAATTATTTTTCTACATGGGGATTATGGATGGAATTTTGTTAATAAATATACATTGCAACATATTATACCTATTTCTGTATTGAATATGTATGTAATTATTTTTCTACATGGGATTATGGACAGAATATTGTAGATAAACATACATAGCAACATATTAAACCTATTTCTGATAAAAATATACATATCATTATTTTTCTACATCTGGATTATGGGTGGAATATTGTTTATAAATATATATAGGAACCTATTTAACCCATTTCTGATAAGAATGTGCATGTAATTATTTTTCTACATGGGAATTATGTGTGGAATATTGTTTATAAATATACATAGTGACATATTAAACCTATTTGTTATATGAATATGCATATAATTATTTTTCTACATAAGGATTATGAATGGAATATTGTTAATAAATATACATAGCAACATATTAAACCTATTTCTGATAAGAATATGCATATAATTTTTTTTTCTACATGGGGATTATGCATGGAATATTTCTTAGAAATATACATAGGAATATATTTAACCCATTTTGGATAAAAATATGCATATCATTATTTTTCTACATCTGGATTATGGGTGGAATATTGTTTATAAATATATATAGGAACCTATTTAACCCATTTCTGATAAGAATGTGCATATAATTATTTTTCTACATGGGAATTATGGGTGGAATATTGTTTATAAATATACATAGGAACCTATTTAACCCTTTTCTGATAAGAATATGCATATAATTCTTTTTCTACATGGGGATTTTGGGTAGAATATTGATTATAAATATAGATAGCAACACATTAAATCTATTTCTGATAAGAACATGCATACAATTATTTTTCTACATCGAGATTATGGGTGGAATATTCCTTACAAATATACATAGGAACCAATTTAACCCATTTCTGATAAGAATATGCAAGTAATTATTTTTCTACATCGGGATTATGGGTGGAAAATTGTTTATAAATATACATAGCAACCTATTTAACCCATTTCTGATAAGAATATGCATATAATAATTTTTCTACATGGGGATAATGGGCGGAATATTGTTTATAAATATACATAGCAACATATTAAACCTATTTCTGATATGAATATGAATATAATTATTTTATTACATGGGTATTATGGGTGGAATATTGTCTATAAATATACATGGTAACCTATTTAACGCATTTCTCAAAAGAATATGCATATAATTATTTTTTCTACATAGGAATTATGGGTGTAATATTGTATATAAATATACATAGGAACCTATTTAACACATTTCTGATAAGAATATGCATATAATTATTTTTCTATATGGGGATTATGGGTGGAATATTGTTTATAAATATACATAGTAACCTATTTAATCCATTTCTGATAAGAATATGCATATACTTTTTTTTTCTACATAGGAATTATGGTTGGAATATTGTTTATGAATATACATAGCAACATATTAAACCCATATGTGATATGAATATGCATATAATTATTTTTCTACATGGGGATTATGGATGGAATTTTGTTAATAAATATACATTGCAACATATTATACCTATTTCTGTAATGAATATGTATGTAATTATTTTTCTACATGTGATTATGGGCAGAATATTGTAGATAAACATACATAGCAACATAATGAACTTATTTGTGATAAAAATATGCATATCATTATTTTTCTACATCTGGATTATGGGTGGGATATTGTTTATAAATATATATAGGAACCTATTTAACCCATTTCTGATAAGAATGTGCATATAATTATTTTTCTAAATGGGAATTATGGGTGGAATATTGTTTATAAATATACATAGGAACCTATTTAACCCTTTTCTGATAAGAATATGCATATAATTCTTTTTCTACATGGGGATTTTGGGTAGAATATTGATTATAAATATAGATAGCAACACATTAAACCTATTTCTGATATGAATATGCATATAATTATTTTTCTACATGGGGATTATGGGTGGAAAATTGTTTATAAATATACATAGCAACCTATTTAACCCATTTCTGATAAGAATATGCATAGAATAATTTTTCTACATGGGGATAATGGGCGGAATATTGTTTATAAATATACATAACAACATATTAAACCTATTTCTGATATGAATATGAATATAATTATTTTTTTAAATAGTATTATGGGTGGAATACTGTCTATAAATATAGATAGTAACCTATTTAACCCATTTCTGAAAAGAATATGCATATAATTATTTTTCTACATGCTAATTATGGTTGGAATATTGTTTATAAGTATACATAGCGACATATTAAACCTATTTGTTATATGAATATGCATATAATTATTTTTCTACATGGGGATTATGAATGGAATATTGTTAATAAATATACATAGCAACATATTAAACCTATTTCTGATAAGAATATGCATATAATTTTTTTTTCTACATGGGGATTATGCGTGGAATATTTCTTAGAAATATACATAGGAATATATTTAACCCATTTCGGATAAAAATATGCATATCATTATTTTTCTACATCTGGATTATGGGTGGAATATTGTTTATAAATATATATAGAAACCTATTTAACACATTTCTGATAAGAATATGCATATAATAATTTTTCTACATGGGGATAATGGGAAGAATATTGTTTATAAATATACATAGCAACATATTAAACCTATTTCTGATATGAATATGAATATAACTATTTTTTACATGGGTATAAATGTCTATAAATATAAATGGTAACCTATTTAACCCATTTCTGAAAAGAATATGCATATAATTATTTTTTCTACATAGGAATTATGGGTGTAATATTTTATATAAATATACATAGAAATCTATTTAACACTTTTCTGATAAGAATATGCATATAATTATTTTTCTACATGGGGATTATGGGTGGAATATTGTTTATATATAAAGATAGCAACATATTAAACCTATTTCTGATAAGAATATGCATATAATTATTTTTCAGCATTGGGATTATGGGTGGAATATTGTTTATAAATATACATAGGATCCTATTTAACCCTTTTCTGATAAGAATATGCATATAATTCTTTTTCTACATGGGGATTATGGGTAGAATATTGAATATAAACATAGATAGCAACACATTAAACCTATTTCTGATATGAATATGCATACAATTATTTTTCTACATTGGGATTATGGGTGGAATATTCCTTACAAATATACATATAAACCTATTTAACCCATTTCTGATAAAAATATGCAAGTAATTATTTTTCTGCATCGGGATTATGGGTGGAATATTGTGTATAAATATACATAGGAACCAATTTAACCCATTTCTGATAAGAATATGCATATAATTATTTTTCTACATGGGGATAATGGGCGGAATATTGTTTATAAATATACATAGCAACATATTAAAACTATTTCTGATATGAATATAATTATTTTTTTACATGGGTATTATGGGTAGAATATTGTCTATAAATATAGATAGTAACCTATTTAACCCATTTCTGAAAAGAATATGCATATAATTATTTTTCTACATGCTAATTATATTTGGAATATTGTTTATAAATATACATAGCGACATATTAAACCTATTTGTTGTATGAATATGCATATAATTATTTTTCTACATGGGGATTATGGATGGAATATTGTTAATAAATATACATAGCAACATATTAAACTTATTTCTGATAAGAATATGCATATAATTTTTTTCTACATAGGGATTATGCGTGGAATATTTCTTAGAAATATACATAGGAATATATTTAACCCATTTCTGATAAAAAATATGCATATCATTATTTTTCTACATTTGGATTATGGGTGGAATATTGTTTATAAATATAGATAGGAACCTATTTAACCCATTTCTGATAAGAATGTGCATATAATTATTTTTCTACATGGGAATTATGGGTGGAATATTGTTTATAAATATACATAGGAACCTATTTAACCCTTTTTTGATAAGAATATGCATATAAATCTTTTTCTACATGGGGATTTTGGGTAGAATATTGATTATAAATATAGATAGCAACACATTAAATCTATTTCTGATATGAACATGCATACAATTATTTTTCTACATCGAGATTATGGGTGGAATATTCCTTACAAATATACATAGGAACCAATTTAACCCATTTCTGATAAGAATATGCATATAATAATTTTTCTACATGGGGATAATGGGCGGAATATTGTTTATAAATATACATAGCAACATATTAAACCTATTTCTGATATGAATATGAATATAATTATTTTATTACATGGGTATTATGGGTGGAATATTGTCTATAAATATACATGGTAACCTATTTAACGCATTTTTGAAAAGAATATGCATATAATTATTTTTTCTACATAGGAATTATGGGTGTAATATTGTATATAGATATACATAGGAACCTATTTAACACATTTCTGATAAGAATATGCATATAATTATTTTTCTACATGGGGATTATGGGTGGAATATTGTTTATAAATATAGATAGCAACATATTAAACCTATTTCTGATAAGAATATGCATATAATTATTTTTCAACATTGGGAGTATGGGTGGAATATTGTTTATAAATATACATAGTAACCTATTTAATCCATTTCTGATAAGAATATGCATATAATTTTTCTTCTACATAGGAATTATGGTTGGAATATTGTTTATAAATATACATAGCAACATATTAAACCCATATGTGATATGAATATGCATATAATTATCTTTCTACATGAGGATTATGGATGGAATATTGTTAATAAATATACATTGCAACATATTATATCTATTTCTGTAATGAATATGTATGTAATTATTTTTCTACATGGGATTATGGGCAAAATATTGTAGATAAACATACATAGCAACATATTGAACCTATTTCTGATAAAAATATGCATATCACTATTTTTCTACATCTGGATTATGGGTGGAATATTGTTTATAAATATATATAGGAACCTATTTAACCCATTTCTGATAAGAATGTGCATGTAATTATTTTTCTACATGGGAATTATGGGCGGAATATTGTTTATAAATATACATAGGAACCAGTCTATGTGAAAAACTCAATAAAACCTTGGTTACAAATATACATAGGAACCTATTTAACCCTTTTCTGATAAGAATATGCATATAATTCTTTTTCTACATGGGATTTATGGGTAGAATATTGATTATAAATATAGATAGCAACACATTAAACCTATTTCTGATATGAATATGCATATAATTATTTTTCTACATGGGGATTATGGGTGGAAAATTGTTTATAAATATACATAGCAACCTATTTAACCAATTTCTGATAAGAATATGCATATAATAATTTTTCTACATGGGGATAATGGGCGGAATATTGTTTATAAATATACATAGCAACATATTATACCTATTTCTGATATGAATATAAATATAATTATTTTTTTACATGGGTATTATGGGTGGAATACTGTCTATAAATATAGCTAGTAACCTATTTAACCCATTTCTGAAAAGAATATGCATATAATTATTTTTCTACATGCTAATTATGGTTGGAATATTGTTTATAAGTATACATAGCGACATATTAAACCTATTTGTTATATGAATATGCATATAATTATTTTTCTACATGGGGATTATGAATGGAATATTGTTAATAAATATACATAGCAACATATTAAACCTATTTCTGATAAGAATATGCATATATTTTTTTTTCTACATGGGGATTATGCGTGGAATATTTCTTAGAAATATACATAGGAATATATTTAACCCATTTCGGATAAAAATATGCATATCATTATTTTTCTACATCTAGATTATGGGTGGAATATTGTTTATAAATATATATAGGAACCTATTTAACACATTTCTGATAAGAATATTCATATAATAATTTTTCTACATGGGGATAATGGGCAGAATATTGTTTATAAATATACATAGCAACATATTAAACCTATTTCTGATATGAATATGAATATAATTATTTTTTACATGGGTATAAATGTCTATAAATATAAATGGTAACCTATTTAACCCATTTCTGAAAAGAATATGCATATAATTATTTTTTCTACATAGGAATTATGGGTGTAATATTTTATATAAATACACATTGAAACCTATTTAATTTCTAATAAGAATATGCATATAATTATTTTTCTACTTGGGGATTATGGGTGGAATATTGTTTATAAATAAAGATAGCAACATATTAAACATATTTCTGATAAGAATATGCAAGTAATTATTTTTCTGCATCGGGATTATGGGTGGAATATTGTGTATAAATATACATAGGAACCTATTTAACCCATTTCTGATAAGAATATGCAAATAATTATTGTTCTACATGGGGATAATGGGTGGAATATTGTTTATAAATATACATAGCAACATATTAAAACTTTTTCTGATATGAATATAATTATTTTTTTACATGGGTATTATGGGTAGAATATTGTCAATAAATATAGATAGTAACCTATTTAACCCATTTCTGAAAAGAATATGCATATAATTATTTTTTCTACATAGGAATTATGGGTGTAATATTGTATATAAATATACATAGGAACCTATTTAGCACATTTCGGATAAGAATATGCATATAATTATTTTTCTACATGAGGATTATGGGTGGAATATTGTTTATAAATATACATAGTAACCTATTTAATCCATTTCTGATAAGAATATGTATATACTTTTTTTTTCTACATAGGAATTATGGTTCGAATATTGTTTATAAATATACATAGCAACATATTAAACCCATATGTGATATGAATATGCATATAATTATTTTTCTACATGGGGATTATGGATGGAATTTTGTTAATAAATATACATTGCAACATATTATACCTATTTCTGTATTGAATATGTATGTAATTATTTTTCTACATGGGATTATGGACAGAATATTGTAGATAAACATACATAGCAACATATTAAACCTATTTCTGATAAAAATATGCATATCATTATTTTTCTACATCTGGATTATGAGTGGAATATTGTTTATAAATATATATAGGAACCTATTTAACCCATTTCTGATAAGAATGTGCATGTAATTATTTTTCTACATGGGAATTATGGGTGGAATATTGTTTATAAATATACAAAGGAACCTATGTAACCCTTTTCTGATATGAATATGCATATAATTCTTTTTCTACATGGGGATTATGGGTGGAAAATTGTTTATAAATATACATAGCAACATATTAAACCTATTTCTGATATGAATATAAATATAATTATTTTATTACATGAGTATTATGGGTGGAATATTGTCTATCAATATACATGGTAACCTATTTAACGCATTTCTGAAAAGAATATGCATATAATTATTTTTTCTACATAGGAATTATGGGTGTAATATTGTATATAGATATACATAGGAACCTATTTAACACATTTCTGATAAGAATATGCATATAATTATTTTTCTACATGGGGATTATGGGTGGAATATTGTTTATAAATATAATTAGCAACATATTAAATCTATTTCTGATAAGAATATGCATATAATTATTTTTCAACATTGGGAGTATGGGTGGAATATTGTTTATAAATATACATAGTAACCTATTTAATCCATTTCTGATAAGAATATGCATATAATTTTTTTTCTACATAGGAATTATGGTTGGAATATTTTTTATAAATATACATAGCAACATATTAAACCCATATGTGATATGAATATGCATATAATTATTTTTCTACATGGGGATTATGGATGGAATATTGTTAATAAATATACATTGCAACATATTATACCTATTTCTGTAATGAATATGTATGTAATTATTTTTCTACATGGGATAATGGGCAGAATATTGTAGATAGATAAAGTCCCAAATCTCCCCCCCTTTTATATTCAAATATTACCGGGATGGAAGCAATTGGTTATATGGGATTGGTAGTGTTCCCCTACCATCCCTGTGTGAGGTTCACCCCTATTTCATAGGGGATCACTATGTGTAGGACAGTGTCCCGGTCATACGTGAACAGACACATACGTTCCCTAGTTGTGGACATATTATTGTCTAATTTACTCTTTATTTCAATCTTTTTTTCATGCAGCAACTTGGTCACTGATCCCATGCCCCACTTGGTTTTTTTCTTACATATGCCCCAGACACACCTGCCACCTGACCAGCATTTGTGCTCTGTGTGTCATGGTTGGGCGTGCAGGTGGTGCTGGACTCTCCTCTCTACGGGAGCTGCGATGCGCCAGTGGGTCCTCCCGTTCTCCCCATCTACTGCATGATCAGGGGTTCGGGCGGACGCCCCCTTGCGCATCCGCGCCACGCCCCCTGCGTCGTGCGCGTGACGTCAGTCTTTGACGTCACTGCCCCGACGTTCAGCGTGTTTCCATCTCGGTGCCCTTAGGGAGGAGCCTCTCCACACCGACGGCTGAGTGTAACTCGGTTCAGGTGCGGCGACTCCTCCTCTGCGTCACCCACGTGGCGTTGGCGGCATATTTATACTCCCCACTTGGAACTGGCTGTTCACACGGCCAGTCTCTTTCTGGGGTCTATGCAGACCAGCCCTACGTTGCACGTTTGGTTGCTGGTGCCTTTGATGCTGCATCTGGGTAGGTTCTATGTCCCCTTTTCCTCTCTTTCCCCTCCTGCTTTGTTTTTTGGTTCTCTCTTGGTATATGTGTTTATTTCTATGGTGGTCTTATCTTATTCTCTCTTATCTGTCACTATTCTTTTCTATTTTCTCCCACACTTTTTGCTCTCATGCCTTCACTTCCTTTGGTCACTTCTACCCCCACTCTTATGCCTTCACTTATAAACACAGATCTCTATATACACACACTCTCTATTCACATTATCACCGCTTTTGGAACTCCCTGGGTACATTATCTTTTTTTTTTTTTACTTACTTAATATCATTATTAATTAGATATACACTTAATGAAACATATTGTTTTGTTCCCAGAATTGCCTGTTCTTATGACAATACATTTTCACTTGTGGACACTCTCTACTCCATTCTATCTCCTTCTTCCTGCCCGATGTCGCATCTACATTTATGGTAACCTATTTAACCCATTTCTGAAAAGAATATGCATATAATTATTTTTTCTACATAGGAATTATGGGTGTAATATTTTATATAAATATACATAGAAGCCTATTTAACACATTTCTGATAAGAATATGCATATAATTATTTTTCTACATGGGGATTATGGGTGGAATATTGTTTATAAATAAAGATAACAACATATTAAACCTATTTCTGATAAGAATATGCATATAATTATTTTTCAGCATTGGGATTATGGGTGGAATATTGTTTATAAATATACATAGGATCCTATTTAACCCTTTTCTGATAAGAATATGCATATAATTCTTTTTCTACATGGGGATTATGGGTAGAATATTGATTATAAATATACATTGCAACATATTATATCTATTTCTGTAATGAATATGTATGTAATTATTTTTCTACATGGGATTATGGGCAGAATATTGTAGATAAACATACATAGCAACATATTGAACCTATTTCTGATAAAAATATGCATATCATTATTTTTCTACATCTGGATTATGGGTGGAATATTGTTTATAAATATATATAGGAACCTATTTAACCCATTTCTGATAAGAATGTGCATGTAATTATTTTTCTACATGGGAATTATGGGTGGAATATTGTTTATAAATATACATAGGAACCTATTTAACCCTTTTCTGATAAGAATATGCATATAATTCTTTTTCTACATGGGGTTTATGGGTAGAATATTGATTATAAATATAGATAGCAACACATTAAACCTATTTCTGATATGAATATGCATATAATTATTTTTCTACATGGGGATTATGGGTGGAAAATTGTTTATAAATATACATAGCAACCTATTTAACCCATTTCTGATAAGAATATGCATATAATAATTTTTCTACATGGGGATAATGGGCGGAATATTGTTTATAAATATACATAGCAACATATTAAACCTATTTCTGATATGAATATAATTATTTTATTACATGGGTATTATGGGTGGAATATTGTCTATAAATATAGATGGTAACCTATTTAACGCATTTCTGAAAAGAAATTGCATATAATTATTTTTTCTACATAATAATTATGGGTGGAATACTGTATATAGATATACATAGGAACCTATTTAACACATTTCTGATAAGAATATGCATATAATTATTTTTCTACATGGGGATTATGGGTGGAATATTGTTTATAAATATAAGTAGCAACATATTAAATCTATTTCTGATAAGAATATGCATATAATTATTTTTCAACATTGGGAGTATGGGTGGAATATTGTTTATAAATATACATAGTAACCTATTTAATCCATTTCTGATAAGAATATGCATATAATTTTTTTCTACATAGGAATTATGGTTGGAATATTTTTTATAAATATACATAGCAACATATTAAACCCATATGTGATATGAATATGCATATAATTATTTTTCTACATGGGGATTATGGATGGAATATTGTTAATAAATATACATTGCAACATATTATACCTATTTCTGTAATGAATATGTATGTAATTATTTTTCTACATGGGATTATGGGCAGAATATTGTAGATAAACATACATAGCAACATATTGAACCTATTTCTGATAAAAAAATGCATATCACTATTTTTCTACATCTGGATTATGGGTGGAATATTGTTTATAAATATATATAGGAACCTATTTAACCCATTTCTGATAAGAATGTGCATGTAATTATTTTTCTACATGGGAATTATGGGTGGAATACTGTCTATAAATATAGCTAGTAACCTATTAAACCCATTTCTGAAAAGAATATGCATATAATTATTTTTCTACATGCTAATTATGGTTGGAATATTGTTTATAAGAATACATAGCGACATATTAAACCTATTTGTTATATGAATATGCATATAATTATTTTTCTACATGGGGATTATGAATGGAATATTGTTAATAAATATACATAGCAACATATTAAACCTATCTCTGATAAGAATATGCATATATTTTTTTTCTACATGGGGATTATGCGTGGAATATTTCTTAGAAATATACATAGGAATATATTTAACCCATTTCGGATAAAAATATGCATATCATTATTTTTCTACATCTGGATTATGGGTGGAATATTGTTTATAAATATATATAGGAACCTATTTAACACATTTCTGATAAGAATATGCATATAATAATTTTTCTACATGGGGATAATGGGCAGAATATTGTTTATAAATATACATAGCAACATATTAAACCTATTTCTGATATGAATATGAATATAATTATTTTTTACATGGGTATAAATGTCTATAAATATAAATGGTAACCTATTTAACCCATTTCTGAAAAGAATATGCATATAATTATTTTTTCTACATAGGAATTATGGGTGTAATATTTTATATAAATATACATTGAAACCTATTTAACACATTTCTGATAAGAATATGCATATAATTATTTTTCTACTTGGGGATTATGGGTGGAATATTGTTTATAAATAAAGATAGCAACATATTAAACATATTTCTGATAAGAATATGCAAGTAATTATTTTTCTGCATCGGGATTATGGGTGGAATATTGTGTATAAATATACATAGGAACCTATTTAACCCATTTCTGATAAGAATATGCAAATAATTATTGTTCTACATGGGGATAATGGGTGGAATATTGTTTATAAATATACATAGCAACATATTAAAACTTTTTCTGATATGAATATAATAATTTTTTTACATGGGTATTATGGGTAGAATATTGTCTATAAATATAGATAGTAACCTATTTAACCCATTTCTGAAAAGAATATGCATACATTTATTTTTCTACATGCTAATTATATTTGGAATATTGTTTATAAATATACATAGCGACATATTAAACCTATTTGTTGTATGAATATGCATATAATTATTTTTCTACATGGGGATTATGGATGGAATATTGTTAATAAATATACATAGCAACATATTAAACTTATTTCTGATAAGAATATGCATATATTTTTTTTCTACATAGGGATTATGCGTGGAATATTTCTTAGAAATATACATAGGAACCTATTTAACCCATTTCTGATAAGAATGTGCATATAATTATTTTTCTATATGGGAATTAAGGGTGGAATATTGTTTATAAATATACATAGGAACCTATTTAACCCTTTTTTGATAAGAATACGTATATAATTCTTTTTCTACATGGGGATTTTGGGGTAGAATATTGATTATAAATATAGATAGCAACACATTAAATCTATTTCTGATATGAACAAGCACACAATTATTTTTCTACATCGAGATTATGGGTGGAATATTCCTTGCAAATATACATAGGAACCAATTTAACCCATTTCTGATAAGAATATGCAAGTAATTATTTTTCTACATCGGGATTATGGTTGGAAAATTGTTTATAAATATACATAGCAACCTATTTAACCCATTTCTGATAAGAATATGCATATAATATTTTTTCTACATGGGGATAATGGGCGGAATATTGTTTATAAATATACATAGCAACATATTAAACCTATTTCTGATATGAATATGCATATAATTATTTTATTACATGGGTATTATGGGTGGAATATTGTCTATAAATATACATGGTAACCTATTTAACCCATTTCTGAAAAGAATATGCATATAATTATTTTTTCTACATAGGAATTATGGGTGTAATATTGTATATAAATATACATAGGAACCTATTTAGCACATTTCGGATAAGAATATGCATATCATTATTTTTCTACATATGGATTATGGGTGAAATATTGTTTATAAATATATATAGGAACCTATTTAACCCATTTCTGATAAGAATGTGCATGTAATTATTTTTCTACATGGGAATTATGGGTGGAATATTGTTTATAAATATACACAGGAACCTATTTAACCCTTTTCTGATAAGAATATGCATATAATTATTTTTCAACATGGGGATTATGAGAGGAATATTGTTTATAAATATACATAGTAACCTATTTAATCCATTTCTGATAAGAATATGCATATAATTATTTTTCTACATGGGGATTATGGATGGAATTTTGTTAATAAATATACATTGCAACATATTATACCTATTTCTGTATTGAATATGTATGTAATTATTTTTCTACATGGGATTATGGACAGAATATTGTAGATGAACATACATAGCAACATATTAAACCTATTTCTGATAAAAATATACATATCATTATTTTTCTACATCTGGATTATGGGTGGAATATTGTTTATAAATATATATAGGAACCGATTTAACCCATTTCTGATAAGAATGTGCATGTAATTATTTTTCTACATGGGAATTATGGGTGGAATATTGTTTATAAATATACATAGGAACCTATTTAACCCTTTTCTGATAAGAATATGCATATAATTATTTTTCTACATGGGGATTATGGGTAGAATATTGATTATAAATATAGATAGCAACACATTAAACCTATTTCTGATATGAATATGCATATAATTATTTTTCTACATGGGGATTATAGGTGGAAAATTGTTTATAAATATACATAGCAACCTATTTAACCCATTTCTGATAAGAATATGCATATAATAAATTTTCTACATGGGGATAATGGGTGGAATATTGTTTATAAATATACATAGCAACATATTAAACCTATTTCTGATATGAATATGAATATAATTATTTTTTTACATGGGTATTATGGGTGGAATACTGTCTATAAATATAGATAGTAACCTATTTAATCCATTTCTGATAAGAATATGCATATAATTATTTTTCTACATGGGGATTATGGATGGAATTTTGTTAATAAATATACATTGCAACATATTATACCTATTTCTGTATTGAATATGTATGTAATTATTTTTCTACATGGGATTATGGACAGAATATTGTAGATAAACATACATAGCAACACATTAAAACTATTTCTGATAAAAATATACATATCATTATTTTTCTACATCTGGATTATGGGTGGAATATTGTTTATAAATATATATAGGAACCTATTTAACCCATTTCTGATAAGAATGTGCATGTAATTATTTTTCTACATGGGAATTATGGGTGGAATATTGTTTATAAATATACATAGTGACATATTAAACCTATTTGTTATATGAATATGCATATAATTATTTTTCTACATAAGGATTATGAATGGAATATTGTTAATAAATATACATAGCAACATATTAAACCTATTTCTGATAAGAATATGCATATAATTTTTTTTTCTACATGGGGATTATGCATGGAATATTTCTTAGAAATATACATAGGAATATATTTAACCCATTTTGGATAAAAATATGCATATCATTATTTTTCTACATCTGGATTATGGGTGGAATATTGTTTATAAATATATATAGGAACCTATTTAACCCATTTCTGATAAGAATGTGCATATAATTATTTTTCTACATGGGAATTATGGGTGGAATATTGTTTATAAATATACATAGGAACCTATTTAACCCTTTTCTGATAAGAATATGCATATAATTCTTTTTCTACATGGGGATTTTGGGTAGAATATTGATTATAAATATAGATAGCAACACATTAAATCTATTTCTGATAAGAACATGCATACAATTATTTTTCTACATCGAGATTATGGGTGGAATATTCCTTACAAATATACATAGAAACCAATTTAACCCATTTCTGATAAGAATATGCAAGTAATTATTTTTCTACATCGGGATTATGGGTGGAAAATTGTTTATAAATATACATAGCAACCTATTTAACCCATTTCTGATAAGAATATGCATATAATAATTTTTCTACATGGGGATAATGGGCGGAATATTGTTGATAAATATACATAGCAACATATTAAACCTATTTCTGATATGAATATGAATATAATTATTTTATTACATGGGTATTATGGGTGGAATATTGTCTATAAATATACATGGTAACCTATTTAACGCATTTCACAAAAGAATATGCATATAATTATTTTTTCTACATAGGAATTATGGGTGTAATATTGTATATAAATATACATAGGAACAAATTTAACACATTTCTGATAAGAATATGCATATAATTATTTTTCTATATGGGGATTATGGGTGGAATATTGTTTATAAATATACATAGTAACCTATTTAATCCATTTCTGATAAGAATATGCATATACTTTTTTTTCTACATAGGAATTATGGTTGGAATATTGTTTATAAATATACATAGCAACATATTAAACCCATATGTGATATGAATATGCATATAATTATCTTTCTACATGAGGATTATGGATGGAATATTGTTAATAAATATACATTGCAACATATTATATCTATTTCTGTAATGAATATGTATGTAATTATTTTTCTACATGGGATTATGGGCAAAATATTGTAGATAAACATACATAGCAACATATTGAACCTATTTCTGATAAAAATATGCATATCACTATTTTTCTACATCTGGATTATGGGTGGAATATTGTTTATAAATATATATAGGAACCTATTTAACCCATTTCTGATAAGAATGTGCATGTAATTATTTTTCTACATGGGAATTATGGGCGGAATATTGTTTATAAATATACATAGGAACCAGTCTATGTGAAAAACTCAATAAAACCTTGGTTACAAATATACATAGGAACCTATTTAACCCTTTTCTGATAAGAATATGCATATAATTCTTTTTCTACATGGGGTTTATGGGTAGAATATTGATTATAAATATAGATAGCAACACATTAAACCTATTTCTGATATGAATATGCATATAATTATTTTTCTACATGGGGATTATGGGTGGAAAATTGTTTATAAATATACATAGCAACCTATTTAACCAATTTCTGATAAGAATATGCATATAATAATTTTTCTACATGGGGATAATGGGCGGAATATTGTTTATAAATATACATAGCAACATATTATACCTATTTCTGATATGAATATAAATATAATTATTTTTTTACATGGGTATTATGGGTGGAATACTGTCTATAAATATAGCTAGTAACCTATTTAACCCATTTCTGAAAAGAATATGCATATAATTATTTTTCTACATGCTAATTATGGTTGGAATATTGTTTATAAGTATACATAGCGACATATTAAACCTATTTGTTATATGAATATGCGTATAATTATTTTTCTACATGGGGATTATGAATGGAATATTGTTAATAAATATACATAGCAACATATTAAACCTATTTCTGATAAGAATATGCATATATTTTTTTTTCTACATGGGGATTATGCGTGGAATATTTCTTAGAAATATACATAGGAATATATTTAACCCATTTCGGATAAAAATATGCATATCATTATTTTTCTACATCTAGATTATGGGTGGAATATTGTTTATAAATATATATAGGAACCTATTTAACACATTTCTGATAAGAATATTCATATAATAATTTTTCTACATGGGGATAATGGGCAGAATATTGTTTATAAATATACATAGCAACATATTAAACCTATTTCTGATATGAATATGAATATAATTATTTTTTACATGGGTATAAATGTCTATAAATATAAATGGTAACCTATTTAACCCATTTCTGAAAAGAATATGCATATAATTATTTTTTCTACATAGGAATTATGGGTGTAATATTTTATATAAATACACATTGAAACCTATTTAATTTCTAATAAGAATATGCATATAATTATTTTTCTACTTGGGGATTATGGGTGGAATATTGTTTATAAATAAAGATAGCAACATATTAAACATATTTCTGATAAGAATATGCAAGTAATTATTTTTCTGCATCGGGATTATGGGTGGAATATTGTGTATAAATATACATAGGAACCTATTTAACCCATTTCTGATAAGAATATGCAAATAATTATTGTTCTACATGGGGATAATGGGTGGAATATTGTTTATAAATATACATAGCAACATATTAAAACTTTTTCTGATATGAATATAATTATTTTTTTACATGGGTATTATGGGTAGAATATTGTCTATAAATATAGATAGTAACCTATTTAACCCATTTCTGAAAAGAATATGCATATAATTATTTTTTCTACATAGGAATTATGGGTGTAATATTGTATATAAATATACATAGGAACCTATTTAGCACATTTCGGATAAGAATATGCATATAATTATTTTTCTACATGGGGATTATGGGTGGAATATTGTTTATAAATATACATAGTAACCTATTTAATCCATTTCTGATAAGAATATGTATATACTTTTTTTTTCTACATAGGAATTATGGTTCGAATATTGTTTATAAATATACATAGCAACATATTAAACCCATATGTGATATGAATATGCATATAATTATTTTTCTACATGGGGATTATGGATGGAATTTTGTTAATAAATATACATTGCAACATATTATACCTATTTCTGTATTGAATATGTATGTAATTATTTTTCTACATGGGATTATGGACAGAATATTGTAGATAAACATACATAGCAACATATTAAACCTATTTCTGATAAAAATATGCATATCATTATTTTTCTACATCTGGATTATGAGTGGAATATTGTTTATAAATATATATAGGAACCTATTTAACCCATTTCTGATAAGAATGTGCATGTAATTATTTTTCTACATGGGAATTATGGGTGGAATATTGTTTATAAATATACAAAGGAACCTATGTAACCCTTTTCTGATATGAATATGCATATAATTCTTTTTCTACATGGGGATTATGGGTGGAAAATTGTTTATAAATATACATAGCAACATATTAAACCTATTTCTGATATGAATATAAATATAATTATTTTATTACATGAGTATTATGGGTGGAATATTGTCTATCAATATACATGGTAACCTATTTAACGCATTTCTGAAAAGAATATGCATATAATTATTTTTTCTACATAGGAATTATGGGTGTAATATTGTATATAGATATACATAGGAACCTATTTAACACATTTCTGATAAGAATATGCATATAATTATTTTTCTATATGGGGATTATGGGTGGAATATTGTTTATAAATATAGATAGCAACATATTAAACCTATTTCTGATAAGAATATGCATATTATTTTTTTTTCTAAATAGGAATTATGGTTGGAATATGGTTTATAAATATACATAGCAACATATTAAACCCATATGTGATATGAATATGCATATAATTATTTTTCTACATGGGGATTATGGATGGAATATTGTTAATAAATATACATTGCAACATATTATACCTATTTCTGTAATGAATATGTATGTAATTATTTTTCTACATGTGATTATGGGCAGAATATTGTAGATAAACATACATAGCAACATAATGAACCTATTTCTGATAAAAATATGCATATCATTATTTTTCTACATCTGCATTATGGGTGGAATATTGTTTATAAATATATATAGGAACCTATTTAACCCATTTCTGATAAGAATGTGCATATAATTATTTTTCTACATGGGAATTATGGGTGGAATATTGTTTATAAATATACATAGGAACCTATTTAACCCTTTTTTGATAAGAATACGCACATGCGTATTTTAATTCTTTTTCTACATGGGGATTTTGGGTAGAATATTGATTATAAATATAGATAGCAACACATTAAATCTATTTCTGATATGAACAAGCATACAATTATTTTTCTAAATCGAGATTATGGGTGGAATATTCCTTACAAATATACATAGGAACCAATTTAACCCATTTCTGATAAGAATATGCAAGTAATTATTTTTCTACATCGGGATTATGGGTGGAAAATTGTTTATAAATATACATAGGAACCTATTTAACCCTTTTCTGATAAGAATATGCATATAATTCTTTTTCTACATGGGGATAATAGGCGGAATATTGTTTATAAATATACATAGCAACATATTAAACCTATTTCTGATATGAATATGAATATAATTATTTTATTACATGGGTATTATGAGTGGAATATTGTCTATAAATATACATGGTAAACTATTTAACCCATTTCTGATAAGAATATGCATATAATAAATTTTCTACATGGGGATAATGGATGGAATATTGTTTATAAATATACATAGCAACATATTAAACCTATTTCTGATATGAATATGAATATAATTATTTTTTTACATGGGTATTATGGGTGGAATACTGTCTATAAATATAGATAGTAACCTATTTAATCCATTTCTGATAAGAATATGCATATAATTATTTTTCTACATGGGGATTATGGATGGAATTTTGTTAATAAATATACTTTGCAACATATTATACCTATTTCTGTATTGAATATGTATGTAATTATTTTTCTACATGGGATTATGGACAGAATATTGTAGATAAACATACATAGCAACATATTAAACCTATTTCTGATAAAAATATACATATCATTATTTTTCTACATCTGGATTATGGGTGGAATATTGTTTATAAATATATATAGGAAATTATTTAACCCATTTCTGATAAGAATGTGCATGTAATTATTTTTCTACATGGGAATTATGGGTGGAATATTGTTTATAAATATACATAGTGACATATTAAACCTATTTGTTATATGAATATGCATATAATTATTTTTCTACATAAGGATTATGAATGGAATATTGTTAATAAATATACATAGCAACATATTAAACCTATTTCTGATAAGAATATGCATATAATTTTTTTTTCTACATGGGGATTATGCATGGAATATTTCTTAGAAATATACATAGGAATATATTTAACCCATTTTGGATAAAAATATGCATATCATTATTTTTCTACATCTGGATTATGGGTGGAATATTGTTTATAAATATATATAGGAACCTATTTAACCCATTTCTGATAAGAATGTGCATATAATTATTTTTCTACATGGGAATTATGGGTGGAATATTGTTTATAAATATACATAGGAACCTATTTAACCCTTTTCTGATAAGAATATGCATATAATTCTTTTTCTACATGGGGATTTTGGGTAGAATATTGATTATAAATATAGATAGCAACACATTAAATCTATTTCTGATAAGAACATGCATACAATTATTTTTCTACATCGAGATTATGGGTGGAATATTCCTTACAAATATACATAGGAACCAATTTAACCCATTTCTGATAAGAATATGCAAGTAATTATTTTTCTACATCGGGATTATGGGTGGAAAATTGTTTATAAATATACATAGCAACCTATTTAACCCATTTCTGATAAGAATATGCATATAATAATTTTTCTACATGGGGATAATGGGCGGAATATTGTTTATAAATATACATAGCAACATATTAAACCTATTTCTGATATGAATATGAATATAATTATTTTATTACATGGGTATTATGGGTGGAATATTGTCTATAAATATACATGGTAACCTATTTAACGCATTTCTCAAAAGAATATGCATATAATTATTTTTTCTACATAGGAATTATGGGTATAATATTCTATATAGATATACATAGGAACCTATTTAACACATTTCTGATAAGAATATGCATATAATTATTTTTCTATATGGGGATTATGGGTGGAATATTGTTTATAAATATAGATAGCAACATATTAAACCTATTTCTGATAAGAATATGCATATCATTTTTTTTCTAAATAGGAATTATGGTTGGAATATGGTTTATAAATATACATAGCAACATATTAAACCCATATGTGATATGAATATGCATATAATTATTTTTCTACATGGGGATTATGGATGGAATATTGTTAATAAATATACATTGCAACATATTATACCTATTTCTGTAATGAACATGTATGTAATTATTTTTCTACATGTGATTATGGGCAGAATATTGTAGATAAACATACATAGCAACATAATGAACCTATTTCTGATAAAAATATGCATATCATTATTTTTCTACATCTGGATTATGGGTGGAATATTGTTTATAAATATATATAGGAACCTATTTAACCCATTTCTGATAAGAATGTGCATATAATTATTTTTCTACATGGGAATTATGGGTGGAATATTGTTTATAAATATACATAGGAACCTATTTAACCCTTTTTTGATAAGAATACGCACATGCGTATTTTAATTCTTTTTCTACATGGGGATTTTGGGTAGAATATTGATTATAAATATAGATAGCAACACATTAAATCTATTTCTGATATGAACAAGCATACAATTATTTTTCTAAATCGAGATTATGGGTGGAATATTCCTTACAAATATACATAGGAACCAATTTAACCCATTTCTGATAAGAATATGCAAGTAATTATTTTTCTACATCGGGATTATGGGTGGAAAATAGTTTATAAATATACATAGGAACCTATTTAACCCTTTTCTGATAAGAATATGCATATAATTCTTTTTCTACATGGGGATAATAGGCGGAATATTGTTTATAAATATACATAGCAACATATTAAACCTATTTCTGATATGAATATGAATATAATTATTTTATTACATGGGTATTATGAGTGGAATATTGTCTATAAATATACATGGTAAACTATTTAACCCATTTCTGATAAGAATATGCATATAATAAATTTTCTACATGGGGATAATGGGTGGAATATTGTTTATAAATATACATAGCAACATATTAAACCTATTTCTGATATGAATATGAATATAATTATTTTTTTACATGGGTATTATGGGTGGAATACTGTCTATAAATATAGATAGTAACCTATTTAATCCATTTCTGATAAGAATATGCATATAATTATTTTTCTACATGGGGATTATGGATGGAATTTTGTTAATAAATATACTTTGCAACATATTATACCTATTTCTGTATTGAATATGTATGTAATTATTTTTCTACATGGGATTATGGACAGAATATTGTAGATAAACATACATAGCAACATATTAAACCTATTTCTGATAAAAATATACATATCATTATTTTTCTACATCTGGATTATGGGTGGAATATTGTTTATAAATATATATAGGAACCTATTTAACCCATTTCTGATAAGAATGTGCATGTAATTATTTTTCTACATGGGAATTATGGGTGGAATATTGTTTATAAATATACATAGTGACATATTAAACCTATTTGTTATATGAATATGCATATAATTATTTTTCTACATAAGGATTATGAATGGAATATTGTTAATAAATATACATAGCAACATATTAAACCTATTTCTGATAAGAATATGCATATAATTTTTTTTTCTACATGGGGATTATGCATGGAATATTTCTTAGAAATATACATAGGAATATATTTAACCCATTTTGGATAAAAATATGCATATCATTATTTTTCTACATCTGGATTATGGGTGGAATATTGTTTATAAATATATATAGGAACCTATTTAACCCATTTCTGATAAGAATGTGCATATAATTATTTTTCTACATGGGAATTATGGGTGGAATATTGTTTATAAATATACATAGGAACCTATTTAACCCTTTTCTGATAAGAATATGCATATAATTCTTTTTCTACATGGGGATTTTGGGTAGAATATTGATTATAAATATAGATAGCAACACATTAAATCTATTTCTGATAAGAACATGCATACAATTATTTTTCTACATCGAGATTATGGGTGGAATATTCCTTACAAATATACATAGGAACCAATTTAACCCATTTCTGATAAGAATATGCAAGTAATTATTTTTCTACATCGGGATTATGGGTGGAAAATTGTTTATAAATATACATAGCAACCTATTTAACCCATTTCTGATAAGAATATGCATATAATAATTTTTCTACATGGGGATAATGGGCGGAATATTGTTTATAAATATACATAGCAACATATTAAACCTATTTCTGATATGAATATGAATATAATTATTTTATTACATGGGTATTATGGGTGGAATATTGTCTATAAATATACATGGTAACCTATTTAACGCATTTCTCAAAAGAATATGCATATAATTATTTTTTCTACATAGGAATTATGGGTATAATATTCTATATAGATATACATAGGAACCTATTTAACACATTTCTGATAAGAATATGCATATAATTATTTTTCTATATGGGGATTATGGGTGGAATATTGTTTATAAATATAGATAGCAACATATTAAACCTATTTCTGATAAGAATATGCATATCATTTTTTTTCTAAATAGGAATTATGGTTGGAATATGGTTTATAAATATACATAGCAACATATTAAACCCATATGTGATATGAATATGCATATAATTATTTTTCTACATGGGGATTATGGATGGAATATTGTTAATAAATATACATTGCAACATATTATACCTATTTCTGTAATGAACATGTATGTAATTATTTTTCTACATGTGATTATGGGCAGAATATTGTAGATAAACATACATAGCAACATAATGAACCTATTTCTGATAAAAATATGCATATCATTATTTTTCTACATCTGGATTATGGGTGGAATATTGTTTATAAATATATATAGGAACCTATTTAACCCATTTCTGATAAGAATGTGCATATAATTATTTTTCTAAATGGGAATTATGGGTGGAATATTGTTTATAAATATACATAGGAACCTATTTAACCCTTTTCTGATAAGAATATGCATATAATTCTTTTTCTACATGGGGATTTTGGGTAGAATATTGATTATAAATATAGATAGCAACACATTAAATCTATTTCTGATATGAACAAGCATACAATTATTTTTCTACATCGAGATTATGGGTGGAATATTCCTTACAAATATACATAGGAACCAATTTAACCCATTTCTGATAAGAATATGCAAGTAATTATTTTTCTACATCGGGATTATGGGTGGAAAATTGTTTATAAATATACATAGCAACCTATTTAACCCATTTCTGATAAGAATATGCATATAATAATTTTTCTACATGGGGATAATAGGCGGAATATTGTTTATAAATATACATAGCAACATATTAAACCTATTTCTGATATGAATATGAATATAATTATTTTATTACATGGGTATTATGGGTGGAATATTGTCTATAAATATAGATGGTAACCTATTTAACGCATTTCTGAAAAGAATATACATATAATTATTTTTTCTACATAATAATTATGGGTGGAATACTGTATATAGATATACATAGGAACCTATTTAACACATTTCTGATAAGAATATGCATATAATTATTTTTCTACATGGGGATTATGGGTGGAATATTGTTTATAAATATAAATAGCAACATATTAAATCTATTTCTGATAAGAATATGCATATAATTATTTTTCAACATTGGGAGTATGGGTGGAATATTGTTTATAAATATACATAGTAACCTATTTAATCCATTTCTGATAAGAATATGCATATAATTTTTTTCTACATAGGAATTATGGTTGGAATATTTTTTATAAATATACATAGCAACATATTAAACCCATATGTGATATGAATATGCATATAATTATTTTTCTACATGGGGATTATGGATGGAATATTGTTAATAAATATACATTGCAACATATTATACCTATTTCTGTAATGAATATGTATGTAATTATTTTTCTACATGGGATTATGGGCAGAATATTGTAGATAAACATACATAGCAACATATTGAACCTATTTCTGATAAAAAAATGCATATCACTATTTTTCTACATCTGGATTATGGGTGGAATATTGTTTATAAATATATATAGGAACCTATTTAACCCATTTCTGATAAGAATGTGCATGTAATTATTTTTCTACATGGGAATTATGGGTGGAATATTGTTTATAAATATACATAGGAACCTATTTAACCCTTTTCTGATAAGAATATGCATATAAATCTTTTTCTACATGGGGTTTATGGGTAGAATATTGATTATAAATATAGATAGCAACACATTAAACCTATTTTTGATATGAATATGCATATAATTATTTTTCTACATGGGGATTATGGGTGGAAAATTGTTTATAAATATACATAGCAACCTATTTAACCCATTTCTGATAAGAATATGCATATAATAATTTTTCTACATGGGGATAATGGGCGGAATATTGTTTATAAATATACATAGCAACATATTAAACCTATTTCTGATATGAATATAAATATAATTATTTTTTTACATGGGTATTATGGGTGGAATACTGTCTATAAATATAGCTAGTAACCTATTTAACCCATTTCTGAAAAGAATATGCATATAATTATTTTTCTACATGCTAATTATGGTTGGAATATTGTTTATAAGAATACATAGCGACATATTAAACCTATTTGTTATATGAATATGCATATAATTATTTTTCTACATGGGGATTATGAATGGAATATTGTTAATAAATATACATAGCAACATATTAAACCTATCTCTGATAAGAATATGCATATATTTTTTTTCAACATGGGGATTATGCGTGGAATATTTCTTTGAAATATACATAGGAATATATTTAACCCATTTCAGATAAAAATATGCATATCATTATTTTTCTACATCTGGATTATGGGTGGAATATTGTTTATAAATATATATAGGAACCTATTTAACACATTTCTGATAAGAAAATGCATATAATAATTTTTCTACATGGGGATAATGGGCAGAATATTGTTTATAAATATACATAGCAACATATTAAACCTATTTCTGATATGAATATGAATATAATTATTTTTTACATGGGTATAAATGTCTATAAATATAAATGGTAACCTATTTAACCCATTTCTGAAAAGAATATGCATATAATTATTTTTTCTACATAGGAATTATGGGTGTAATATTTTATATAAATATACATTGAAACCTATTTAACACATTTCTGATAAGAATATGCATATAATTATTTTTCTACTTGGGGATTATGGGTGGAATATTGTTTATAAATAAAGATAGCAACATATTAAACATATTTCTGATAAGAATATGCAAGTAATTATTTTTCTGCATCGGGATTATGGGTGGAATATTGTGTATAAATATACATAGGAACCTATTTAACCCATTTCTGATAAGAATATGCAAATAATTATTGTTCTACATGGGGATAATGGGTGGAATATTGTTTATAAATATACATAGCAACATATTAAAACTTTTTCTGATATGAATATAATAATTTTTTTACATGGGTATTATGGGTAGAATATTGTCTATAAATATAGATAGTAACCTATTTAACCCATTTCTGAAAAGAATATGCATATATTTATTTTTCTACATGCTAATTATATTTGGAATATTGTTTATAAATATACATAGCGACATATTAAACCTATTTGTTGTATGAATATGCATATAATTATTTTTCTACATGGGGATTATGGATGGAATATTGTTAATAAATATACATAGCAACATATTAAACTTATTTCTGATAAGAATATGCATATATTTTTTTCTACATAGGGATTATGCGTGGAATATTTCTTAGAAATATACATAGGAACCTATTTAACCCATTTCTGATAAGAATGTGCATATAATTATTTTTCTACATGGGAATTATGGGTGGAATATTGTTTATAAATATACATAGGAACCTATTTAACCCTTTTTTGATAAGAATACGCATATAATTCTTTTTCTACATGGGGATTTTGGGTAGAATATTGATTATAAATATAGATAGCAACACATTAAATCTATTTCTGATATGAACAAGCATACAATTATTTTTCTACATCGAGATTATGGGTGGAATATTCCTTGCAAATATACATAGGAACCAATTTAACCCATTTCTGATAAGAATATGCAAGTAATTATTTTTCTACATCGGGATTATGGTTGGAAAATTGTTTATAAATATACATAGCAACCTATTTAACCCATTTCTGATAAGAATATGCATATAATATTTTTTCTACATGGGGATAATGGGCGGAATATTGTTTATAAATATACATAGCAACATATTAAACCTATTTCTGATATGAATATGCATATAATTATTTTATTACATGGGTATTATGGGTGGAATATTGTCTATAAATATACATGGTAATCTATTTAACCGATTTCTGAAAAGAATATGCATATAATTATTTTTTCTACATAGGAATTATGGGTGTAATATTGTATATAAATATACATAGGAACCTATTTAGCACATTTCGGATAAGAATATGCATATCATTATTTTTCTACATATGGATTATGGGTGAAATATTGTTTATAAATATATATAGGAACCTATTTAACCCATTTCTGATAAGAATGTGCATGTAATTATTTTTCTACATGGGAATTATGGGTGGAATATTGTTTATAAATATACATAGGAACCTATTTAACCCTTTTCTGATAAGAATATGCATATAATTATTTTTCAACATGGGGATTATGAGTGGAATATTGTTTATAAATATACATAGTAACCTATTTAATCCATTTCTGATAAGAATATGCATATAATTATTTTTCTACATGGGGAATATGGATGGAATTTTGTTAATAATTATACATTGCAACATATTATAGCTATTTCTGTATTGAATATGTATGTAATTATTTTTCTACATGGGATTATGGACAGAATATTGTAGATGAACATACATAGCAACATATTAAACCTATTTCTGATAAAAATATACATATCATTATTTTTCTACATCTGGATTATGGGTGGAATATTGTTTATAAATATATATAGGAACCGATTTAACCCATTTCTGATAAGAATGTGCATGTAATTATTTTTCTACATGGGAATTATGGGTGGAATATTGTTTATAAATATACATAGGAACCTATTTAACCCTTTTCTGATAAGAATATGCATATAATTATTTTTCTACATGGGGATTATGGGTAGAATATTGATTATAAATATAGATAGCAACACATTAAACCTATTTCTGATATGAATATGCATATAATTATTTTTCTACATGGGGATTATGGGTGGAAAATTGTTTATAAATATACATAGCAACCTATTTAACCCATTTCTGATAAGAATATGCATATAATAAATTTTCTACATGGGGATAATGGGTGGAATAGTGTCTATAAATATACATAGCAACATATTAAACCTATTTCTGATATGAATATGAATATAATTATTTTTTTACATGGGTATTATGGGTGGAATACTGTCTATAAATATAGATAGTAACCTATTTAATCCATTTATGATAAGAATATGCATATAATTATTTTTCTACATGGGGATTATGGATGGAATTTTGTTAATAAATATACTTTGCAACATATTATACCTATTTCTGTATTGAATATGTATGTAATTATTTTTCTACATGGGATTATGGACAGAATATTGTCTATAAATATACATAGCAACATATTAAACCTATTTCTGATATGAATATGAATATAATTATTTTTTTACATGGGTATTATGGGTGGAATACTGTCTATAAATATAGATAGTAACCTATTTAATCCATTTATGATAAGAATATGCATATAATTATTTTTCTACATGGGGATTATGGATGGAATTTTGTTAATAAATATACTTTGCAACATATTATACCTATTTCTGTATTGAATATGTATGTAATTATTTTTCTACATGGGATTATGGACAGAATATTGTAGATGAACATACATAGCAACATATTAAACCTATTTCTGATAAAAATATACATATCATTATTTTTCTACATCTGGATTATGGGTGGAATATTGTTTATAAATATATATAGGAACCGATTTAACCCATTTCTGATAAGAATGTGCATGTAATTATTTTTCTACATGGGAATTATGGGTGGAATATTGTTTATAAATATACATAGGAACCTATTTAACCCTTTTCTGATAAGAATATGCATATAATTATTTTTCTACATGGGAATTATGGGTGGAATATTGTTTATAAATATACATAGGAACCTATTTAACCCTTTTCTGATAAGAATATGCATATAATTCTTTTTCTACATGGGGATTTTGGGTAGAATATTGATTATAAATATAGATAGCAACACATTAAATCTATTTCTGATAAGAACATGCATACAATTATTTTTCTACATCGAGATTATGGGTGGAATATTCCTTACAAATATACATAGGAACCAATTTAACCCATTTCTGATAAGAATATGCAAGTAATTATTTTTCTACATCGGGATTATGGGTGGAAAATTGTTTATAAATATACATAGCAACCTATTTAACCCATTTCTGATAAGAATATGCATATAATAATTTTTCTACATGGGGATAATGGGCGGAATATTGTTTATAAATATACATAGCAACATATTAAACCTATTTCTGATATGAATATGAATATAATTATTTTATTACATGGGTATTATGGGTGGAATATTGTCTATAAATATACATGGTAACCTATTTAACGCATTTCTCAAAAGAATATGCATATAATTATTTTTTCTACATAGGAATTATGGGTATAATATTCTATATAGATATACATAGGAACCTATTTAACACATTTCTGATAAGAATATGCATATAATTATTTTTCTATATGGGGATTATGGGTGGAATATTGTTTATAAATATAGATAGCAACATATTAAACCTATTTCTGATAAGAATATGCATATCATTTTTTTTCTAAATAGGAATTATGGTTGGAATATGGTTTATAAATATACATAGCAACATATTAAACCCATATGTGATATGAATATGCATATAATTATTTTTCTACATGGGGATTATGGATGGAATATTGTTAATAAATATACATTGCAACATATTATACCTATTTCTGTAATGAACATGTATGTAATTATTTTTCTACATGTGATTATGGGCAGAATATTGTAGATAAACATACATAGCAACATAATGAACCTATTTCTGATAAAAATATGCATATCATTATTTTTCTACATCTGGATTATGGGTGGAATATTGTTTATAAATATATATAGGAACCTATTTAACCCATTTCTGACAAGAATGTGCATATAATTATTTTTCTACATGGGAATTATGGGTGGAATATTGTTTATAAATATACATAGGAACCTATTTAACCCTTTTCTGATAAGAATATGCATATAATTCTTTTTCTACATGGGGATTTTGGGTAGAATATTGATTATAAATATAGATAGCAACACATTAAATCTATTTCTGATATGAACAAGCATACAATTATTTTTCTACATCGAGATTATGGGTGGAATATTCCTTACAAATATACATAGGAACCAATTTAACCCATTTCTGATAAGAATATGCAAGTAATTATTTTTCTACATCGGGATTATGGGTGGAAAATTTTTTATAAATATACATAGCAACCTATTTAACCCATTTCTGATAAGAATATGCATATAATAATTTTTCTACATGGGGATAATAGGCGGAATATTGTTTATAAATATACATAGCAACATATTAAACCTATTTCTGATATGAATATGAATATAATTATTTTATTACATGGGTATTATGAGTGGAATATTGTCTATAAATATACATGGTAAACTATTTAACCCATTTCTGAAAAGAATATGCATATAATTATTTTTTCTACATAGGAATTATGGGTGTAATAATGTATACAAATATACATAGGAATCTATTTAGCACATTTCAGATAAGAATATGCATATAATTATTTTTCTACATGGGGATTATGGGTGGGATATTGTTTATAAATATAGATAGAAACATATTAAACCTATTTCTGATAAGAATATGCATATAATTATTTTTCAACATGGGGATTATGGGTGGAATATTGTTTATAAATATACATAGTAACCTATTTAATCCATTTCTGATAAGAATATGCATATACTTTTTTTTTTCTACATAGGAATTACGGTTGGAATATTGTTTATAAATATACATAGCAACATATTAAACCCATATGTGATATGAATATGCATATAATTATTTTTCTACATGGGGATTATGGATGGAATTTTGTTAATAAATATACATTGCAACATATTATACCTATTTCTGTATTGAATATGTATGTAATTATTTTTCTACATGGGATTATGGACAGAATATTGTAGATAAACATACATAGCAACATATTAAACCTATTTCTGATAAAAATATACATATCATTATTTTTCTACATCTGGATTATGGGTGGAATATTGTTTATAAATATATATAGGAACCTATTTAACCCATTTCTGATAAGAATGTGCATATAATTATTTTTCTACATGGGAATTATGGGTGGAATATTGTTTATAAATATACATAGGAACCTATTTAACCCTTTTTTGATAAGAATACGCATATAATTCTTTTTCTACATGGGGATTTTGGGTAGAATATTGATTATAAATATATATAGCAACACATTAAATCTATTTATGATATGAACAAGCATACAATTATTTTTCTACATCGAGATTATGGGTGGAATATTCCTTACAAATATACATAGGAACCAATTTAACCCATTTCTGTTAAGAATATGCAAGTAATTATTTTTCTACATCGGGATTATGAGTGGAAAATTGTTTATAAATATACATAGAAACCTATTTAACCCATTTCTGATAAGAATATGCATATAATAATTTTTCTACATGGGGATAATGGGCGGAATATTGTTTATAAATATACATAGCAACATATTAAACCTATTTCTGATATGAATATGAATATGAATATAATCATTTTATTACATGGGTATTATGGGTGGAATATTGTCTATAAATATACATGGTAACCTATTTAACCCATTTCTGAAAAGAATATGCATATAATTATTTTTTCTACATAGGAATTATGGGTGTAATATTGTATATAAATATAAATAGGAACCTATTTAGCACATTTCGGATAAGAATAGGCATATAATTATTTTTCTACATGGGGATTATGGGTGGAATATTGTTTATAAATATAGATAGAAACATATTAAACCTATTTCTGATAAGAATATGCATATAATTATTTTTAAACATGGGGATTATGAGTGGAATATTGTTTATAAATATACATAGTAACCTATTTAATCCATTTCTGATAAGAATATGCATATAATTATTTTTCTACATGGGGATTATGGATGGAATTTTGTTAATAAATATACATTGCAACATATTATACCTATTTCTGTATTGAATATGTATGTAATTATTTTTCTACATGGGATTATGGACAGAATATTGTAGATAAACATACATAGCAACATATTAAACCTATTTCTGATAAAAATATACATATCATTATTTTTCTACATCTGGATTATGGGTGGAATATTGTTTATAAATATATATAGGAACCTATTTAACTCATTTCTGATAAGAATATGCATATAATTCTTTTTCTACATGGGGATTATGGGTAGAATATTGATTATAAATATAGATAGCAACACATTAAACCTATTTCTGATATGAATATGCATATAATTATTTTTCTACATGGGGATTATGGGTGGAAAATTGTTTATAAATATACATAGCAACCTATTTAACCCATTTCTGAAAAGAATATGCATATCATTATTTTTCTACATGCTAATTATGGTTGGAATATTGTTTATAAGTATACATAGCGACATATTAAACCTATTTGTTATATGAATATGCATATAATTATTTTTCTACATAAGGATTATGAATGGAATATTGTTAATAAATATAATAGGCAACATATTAAAACTATTTCTGATAAGAATATGCATATAATTTTTTTTTCTACATGGGGATTATGCATGGAATATTTCTTAGAAATATACACTGGAATATATTTAACCCATTTCGGATAAAAATATGCATTTCATTATTTTTCTACATCTGGATTATGGGTGGAATATTGTTTATAAATATATATAGGAACCTATTTAACCCATTTCTGATAAGAATGTGCATATAATTATTTTTCTACATGGGAATTATGGGTGGAATATGGTTTATAAATATACATAGGAACCTATTTAACCCTTTTCTGATAAGAATATGCATATAATTCTTTTTCTACATGTGGATTTTGGGTAGAATATTGATTATAAATATAGATAGCAACACATTAAATCTATTTCTGATATGAACATGCATACAATTATTTTTCTACATCGAGATTATGGGTGGAATATTCCTTACAAATATACATAGGAACCAATTTAACCCATTTCTGATAAGAATATGCAAGTAATTATTTTTCTATATCGGGATTATGGTTGGAAAATTGTTTATAAATATACATAGCAACCTATTTAACCCATTTCTGATAAGAATATGCATATAATAATTTTTCTACATGGGGATAATGGGCGGAATATTGTTTATAAATATACATAGCAACATATTAAACCTATTTCTGATATGAATATGAATAAAATTATTTTATTACATGGGTATTATGGGTGGAATATTGTCTATAAATATACATGGTAACCTATTTAACGCATTTCTGAAAAGAATATACATATAATTATTTTTTCTACATAGGAATTATGGGTATAATATTCTATATAGATATACATAGGAACCTATTTAACACATTTCTGATAAGAATATGCATATAATTATTTTTCTACATGGCGATTATGGGTGGAATATTGTTTATAAATATAGATAGCAACATATTAAACCTATTTCTGATAAGAATATGCATATAATTATTTTTCAACATTGGGAGTATGGGTGGAATATTGTTTATAAATATACATAGTAACCTATTTAATCCATTTCTGATAAGAATATGCATATCATTTTTTTTCTACATATGAATTATGGTTGGAATATTGTTTATAAATATACATTGCAACATATTAAACCCATATGTGATATGAATATGCATATAATTATTTTTCTACATGGGGATTATGGATGGAATATTGTTAATAAATAAACATTGCAACATATTATACCAATTTTGGTAATGAATATGTATGTAATTATTTTTCTACATGGGATTATGGGCAGAATATTGTAGATAAACATACATAGCAACATATTGAACCTATTTCTGATAAAAATATGCATATCATTATTTTTCTACATCTGGATTATGGGTGGAATATTGTTTATAAATATATATAGGAACCTATTTAACCCATTTCTGATAAGAATGTGCATATAATTATTTTTCTACATGGGAATTATGGGTGGAATATTGTTTATAAATATACATAGGAACCTATTTAACCCTTTTTTGATAAGAATACGCACATGCGTATTTTAATTCTTTTTCTACATGGGGATTTTGGGTAGAATATTGATTATAAATATAGATAGCAACACATTAAATCTATTTCTGATATGAACAAGCATACAATTATTTTTCTACATCGAGATTATGGGTGGAATATTCCTTACAAATATACATAGGAACCAATTTAACCCATTTCTGATAAGAATATGAAAGTAATTATTTTTCTACATCGGGATTATGGGTGGAAAATTGTTTATAAATATACATAGGAACCTATTTAACCCTTTTCTGATAAGAATATGCATATAATTCTTTTTCTACATGGGGATTATGGGTAGAATATTGATTATAAATATAGATAGCAACACATTAAACCTATTTCTGATATGAATATGCATATAATTATTTTTCTACATGGGGATTATGGGTGGAAAATTGTTTATAAATATACATAGCAACCTATTTAACCCATTTCTGATAAGAATATGCATATAATAAATTTTCTACATGGGGATAATGGGTGGAATATTGTCTATAAATATACATAGCAACATATTAAACCTATTTCTGATATGAATATGAATATAATTATTTTTTTACATGGGTATTATGGGTGGAATACTGTCTATAAATATAGATAGTAACCTATTTAATCCATTTATGATAAGAATATGCATATAATTATTTTTCTACATGGGGATTATGGATGGAATTTTGTTAATAAATATACTTTGCAACATATTATACCTATTTCTGTATTGAATATGTATGTAATTATTTTTCTACATGGGATTATGGACAGAATATTGTCTATAAATATACATAGCAACATATTAAACCTATTTCTGATATGAATATGAATATAATTATTTTTTTACATGGGTATTATGGGTGGAATACTGTCTATAAATATAGATAGTAACCTATTTAATCCATTTATGATAAGAATATGCATATAATTATTTTTCTACATGGGGATTATGGATGGAATTTTGTTAATAAATATACTTTGCAACATATTATACCTATTTCTGTATTGAATATGTATGTAATTATTTTTCTACATGGGATTATGGACAGAATATTGTAGATGAACATACATAGCAACATATTAAACCTATTTCTGATAAAAATATACATATCATTATTTTTCTACATCTGGATTATGGGTGGAATATTGTTTATAAATATATATAGGAACCGATTTAACCCATTTCTGATAAGAATGTGCATGTAATTATTTTTCTACATGGGAATTATGGGTGGAATATTGTTTATAAATATACATAGGAACCTATTTAACCCTTTTCTGATAAGAATATGCATATAATTATTTTTCTACATGGGAATTATGGGTGGAATATTGTTTATAAATATACATAGGAACCTATTTAACCCTTTTCTGATAAGAATATGCATATAATTCTTTTTCTACATGGGGATTTTGGGTAGAATATTGATTATAAATATAGATAGCAACACATTAAATCTATTTCTGATAAGAACATGCATACAATTATTTTTCTACATCGAGATTATGGGTGGAATATTCCTTACAAATATACATAGGAACCAATTTAACCCATTTCTGATAAGAATATGCAAGTAATTATTTTTCTACATCGGGATTATGGGTGGAAAATTGTTTATAAATATACATAGCAACCTATTTAACCCATTTCTGATAAGAATATGCATATAATAATTTTTCTACATGGGGATAATGGGCGGAATATTGTTTATAAATATACATAGCAACATATTAAACCTATTTCTGATATGAATATGAATATAATTATTTTATTACATGGGTATTATGGGTGGAATATTGTCTATAAATATACATGGTAACCTATTTAACGCATTTCTCAAAAGAATATGCATATAATTATTTTTTCTACATAGGAATTATGGGTATAATATTCTATATAGATATACATAGGAACCTATTTAACACATTTCTGATAAGAATATGCATATAATTATTTTTCTATATGGGGATTATGGGTGGAATATTGTTTATAAATATAGATAGCAACATATTAAACCTATTTCTGATAAGAATATGCATATCATTTTTTTTCTAAATAGGAATTATGGTTGGAATATGGTTTATAAATATACATAGCAACATATTAAACCCATATGTGATATGAATATGCATATAATTATTTTTCTACATGGGGATTATGGATGGAATATTGTTAATAAATATACATTGCAACATATTATACCTATTTCTGTAATGAACATGTATGTAATTATTTTTCTACATGTGATTATGGGCAGAATATTGTAGATAAACATACATAGCAACATAATGAACCTATTTCTGATAAAAATATGCATATCATTATTTTTCTACATCTGGATTATGGGTGGAATATTGTTTATAAATATATATAGGAACCTATTTAACCCATTTCTGATAAGAATGTGCATATAATTATTTTTCTACATGGGAATTATGGGTGGAATATGGTTTATAAATATACATAGGAACCTATTTAACCCTTTTCTGATAAGAATATGCATATAATTCTTTTTCTACATGTGGATTTTGGGTAGAATATTGATTATAAATATAGATAGCAACACATTAAATCTATTTCTGATATGAACATGCATACAATTATTTTTCTACATCGAGATTATGGGTGGAATATTCCTTACAAATATACATAGGAACCAATTTAACCCATTTCTGATAAGAATATGCAAGTAATTATTTTTCTATATCGGGATTATGGTTGGAAAATTGTTTATAAATATACATAGCAACCTATTTAACCCATTTCTGATAAGAATATGCATATAATAATTTTTCTACATGGGGATAATGGGCGGAATATTGTTTATAAATATACATAGCAACATATTAAACCTATTTCTGATATGAATATGAATAAAATTATTTTATTACATGGGTATTATGGGTGGAATATTGTCTATAAATATACATGGTAACCTATTTAACGCATTTCTGAAAAGAATATACATATAATTATTTTTTCTACATAGGAATTATGGGTATAATATTCTATATAGATATACATAGGAACCTATTTAACACATTTCTGATAAGAATATGCATATAATTATTTTTCTACATGGCGATTATGGGTGGAATATTGTTTATAAATATAGATAGCAACATATTAAACCTATTTCTGATAAGAATATGCATATAATTATTTTTCAACATTGGGAGTATGGGTGGAATATTGTTTATAAATATACATAGTAACCTATTTAATCCATTTCTGATAAGAATATGCATATCATTTTTTTTCTACATATGAATTATGGTTGGAATATTGTTTATAAATATACATTGCAACATATTAAACCCATATGTGATATGAATATGCATATAATTATTTTTCTACATGGGGATTATGGATGGAATATTGTTAATAAATAAACATTGCAACATATTATACCAATTTTGGTAATGAATATGTATGTAATTATTTTTCTACATGGGATTATGGGCAGAATATTGTAGATAAACATACATAGCAACATATTGAACCTATTTCTGATAAAAATATGCATATCATTATTTTTCTACATCTGGATTATGGGTGGAATATTGTTTATAAATATATATAGGAACCTATTTAACCCATTTCTGATAAGAATGTGCATATAATTATTTTTCTACATGGGAATTATGGGTGGAATATTGTTTATAAATATACATAGGAACCTATTTAACCCTTTTTTGATAAGAATACGCACATGCGTATTTTAATTCTTTTTCTACATGGGGATTTTGGGTAGAATATTGATTATAAATATAGATAGCAACACATTAAATCTATTTCTGATATGAACAAGCATACAATTATTTTTCTACATCGAGATTATGGGTGGAATATTCCTTACAAATATACATAGGAACCAATTTAACCCATTTCTGATAAGAATATGAAAGTAATTATTTTTCTACATCGGGATTATGGGTGGAAAATTGTTTATAAATATACATAGGAACCTATTTAACCCTTTTCTGATAAGAATATGCATATAATTCTTTTTCTACATGGGGATTATGGGTAGAATATTGATTATAAATATAGATAGCAACACATTAAACCTATTTCTGATATGAATATGCATATAATTATTTTTCTACATGGGGATTATGGGTGGAAAATTGTTTATAAATATACATAGCAACCTATTTAACCCATTTCTGATAAGAATATGCATATAATAAATTTTCTACATGGGGATAATGGGTGGAATATTGTCTATAAATATACATAGCAACATATTAAACCTATTTCTGATATGAATATGAATATAATTATTTTTTTACATGGGTATTATGGGTGGAATACTGTCTATAAATATAGATAGTAACCTATTTAATCCATTTATGATAAGAATATGCATATAATTATTTTTCTACATGGGGATTATGGATGGAATTTTGTTAATAAATATACTTTGCAACATATTATACCTATTTCTGTATTGAATATGTATGTAATTATTTTTCTACATGGGATTATGGACAGAATATTGTCTATAAATATACATAGCAACATATTAAACCTATTTCTGATATGAATATGAATATAATTATTTTTTTACATGGGTATTATGGGTGGAATACTGTCTATAAATATAGATAGTAACCTATTTAATCCATTTATGATAAGAATATGCATATAATTATTTTTCTACATGGGGATTATGGATGGAATTTTGTTAATAAATATACTTTGCAACATATTATACCTATTTCTGTATTGAATATGTATGTAATTATTTTTCTACATGGGATTATGGACAGAATATTGTAGATGAACATACATAGCAACATATTAAACCTATTTCTGATAAAAATATACATATCATTATTTTTCTACATCTGGATTATGGGTGGAATATTGTTTATAAATATATATAGGAACCGATTTAACCCATTTCTGATAAGAATGTGCATGTAATTATTTTTCTACATGGGAATTATGGGTGGAATATTGTTTATAAATATACATAGGAACCTATTTAACCCTTTTCTGATAAGAATATGCATATAATTATTTTTCTACATGGGAATTATGGGTGGAATATTGTTTATAAATATACATAGGAACCTATTTAACCCTTTTCTGATAAGAATATGCATATAATTCTTTTTCTACATGGGGATTTTGGGTAGAATATTGATTATAAATATAGATAGCAACACATTAAATCTATTTCTGATAAGAACATGCATACAATTATTTTTCTACATCGAGATTATGGGTGGAATATTCCTTACAAATATACATAGGAACCAATTTAACCCATTTCTGATAAGAATATGCAAGTAATTATTTTTCTACATCGGGATTATGGGTGGAAAATTGTTTATAAATATACATAGCAACCTATTTAACCCATTTCTGATAAGAATATGCATATAATAATTTTTCTACATGGGGATAATGGGCGGAATATTGTTTATAAATATACATAGCAACATATTAAACCTATTTCTGATATGAATATGAATATAATTATTTTATTACATGGGTATTATGGGTGGAATATTGTCTATAAATATACATGGTAACCTATTTAACGCATTTCTCAAAAGAATATGCATATAATTATTTTTTCTACATAGGAATTATGGGTATAATATTCTATATAGATATACATAGGAACCTATTTAACACATTTCTGATAAGAATATGCATATAATTATTTTTCTATATGGGGATTATGGGTGGAATATTGTTTATAAATATAGATAGCAACATATTAAACCTATTTCTGATAAGAATATGCATATCATTTTTTTTCTAAATAGGAATTATGGTTGGAATATGGTTTATAAATATACATAGCAACATATTAAACCCATATGTGATATGAATATGCATATAATTATTTTTCTACATGGGGATTATGGATGGAATATTGTTAATAAATATACATTGCAACATATTATACCTATTTCTGTAATGAACATGTATGTAATTATTTTTCTACATGTGATTATGGGCAGAATATTGTAGATAAACATACATAGCAACATAATGAACCTATTTCTGATAAAAATATGCATATCATTATTTTTCTACATCTGGATTATGGGTGGAATATTGTTTATAAATATATATAGGAACCTATTTAACCCATTTCTGACAAGAATGTGCATATAATTATTTTTCTACATGGGAATTATGGGTGGAATATTGTTTATAAATATACATAGGAACCTATTTAACCCTTTTTTGATAAGAATACGCACATGCGTATTTTAATTCTTTTTCTACATGGGGATTTTGGGTAGAATATTGATTATAAATATAGATAGCAACACATTAAATCTATTTCTGATATGAACAAGCATACAATTATTTTTCTAAATCGAGATTATGGGTGGAATATTCCTTACAAATATACATAGGAACCAATTTAACCCATTTCTGATAAGAATATGCAAGTAATTATTTTTCTACATCGGGATTATGGGTGGAAAATTGTTTATAAATATACATAGGAACCTATTTAACCCTTTTCTGATAAGAATATGCATATAATTCTTTTTCTACATGGGGATAATAGGCGGAATATTGTTTATAAATATACATAGCAACATATTAAACCTATTTCTGATATGAATATGAATATAATTATTTTATTACATGGGTATTATGAGTGGAATATTGTCTATAAATATACATGGTAAACTATTTAACCCATTTCTGATAAGAATATGCATATAATAAATTTTCTACATGGGGATAATGGGTGGAATATTGTTTATAAATATACATAGCAACATATTAAACCTATTTCTGATATGAATATGAATATAATTATTTTTTTACATGGGTATTATGGGTGGAATACTGTCTATAAATATAGATAGTAACCTCTTTAATCCATTTCTGATAAGAATATGCATATAATTATTTTTCTACATGGGGATTATGGATGGAATTTTGTTAATAAATATACTTTGCAACATATTATACCTATTTCTGTATTGAATATGTATGTAATTATTTTTCTACATGGGATTATGGACAGAATATTGTAGATAAACATACATAGCAACATATTAAACCTATTTCTGATAAAAATATACATATCATTATTTTTCTACATCTGGATTATGGGTGGAATATTGTTTATAAATATATATAGGAACCTATTTAACCCATTTCTGATAAGAATGTGCATGTAATTATTTTTCTACATGGGAATTATGGGTGGAATATTGTTTATAAATATACATAGTGACATATTAAACCTATTTGTTATATGAATATGCATATAATTATTTTTCTACATAAGGATTATGAATGGAATATTGTTAATAAATATACATAGCAACATATTAAACCTATTTCTGATAAGAATATGCATATAATTTTTTTTTCTACATGGGGATTATGCATGGAATATTTCTTAGAAATATACATAGGAATATATTTAACCCATTTTGGATAAAAATATGCATATCATTATATTTCTACATCTGGATTATGGGTGGAATATTGTTTATAAATATATATAGGAACCTATTTAACCCATTTCTGATAAGAATGTGCATATAATTATTTTTCTACATGGGAATTATGGGTGGAATATTGTTTATAAATATACATAGGAACCTATTTAACCCTTTTCTGATAAGAATATGCATATAATTCTTTTTCTACATGGGGATTTTGGGTAGAATATTGATTATAAATATAGATAGCAACACATTAAATCTATTTCTGATAAGAACATGCATACAATTATTTTTCTACATCGAGATTATGGGTGGAATATTCCTTACAAATATACATAGGAACCAATTTAACCCATTTCTGATAAGAATATGCAAGTAATTATTTTTCTACATCGGGATTATGGGTGGAAAATTGTTTATAAATATACATAGCAACCTATTTAACCCATTTCTGATAAGAATATGCATATAATAATTTTTCTACATGGGGATAATGGGCGGAATATTGTTTATAAATATACATAGCAACATATTAAACCTATTTCTGATATGAATATGAATATAATTATTTTATTACATGGGTATTATGGGTGGAATATTGTCTATAAATATACATGGTAACCTATTTAACGCATTTCTCAAAAGAATATGCATATAATTATTTTTTCTACATAGGAATTATGGGTATAATATTCTATATAGATATACATAGGAACCTATTTAACACATTTCTGATAAGAATATGCATATAATTATTTTTCTATATGGGGATTATGGGTGGAATATTGTTTATAAATATAGATAGCAACATATTAAACCTATTTCTGATAAGAATATGCATATCATTTTTTTTCTAAATAGGAATTATGGTTGGAATATGGTTTATAAATATACATAGCAACATATTAAACCCATATGTGATATGAATATGCATATAATTATTTTTCTACATGGGGATTATGGATGGAATATTGTTAATAAATATACATTGCAACATATTATACCTATTTCTGTAATGAACATGTATGTAATTATTTTTCTACATGTGATTATGGGCAGAATATTGTAGATAAACATACATAGCAACATAATGAACCTATTTCTGATAAAAATATGCATATCATTATTTTTCTACATCTGGATTATGGGTGGAATATTGTTTATAAATATATATAGGAACCTATTTAACCCATTTCTGATAAGAATGTGCATATAATTATTTTTCTAAATGGGAATTATGGGTGGAATATTGTTTATAAATATACATAGGAACCTATTTAACCCTTTTCTGATAAGAATATGCATATAATTCTTTTTCTACATGGGGATTTTGGGTAGAATATTGATTATAAATATAGATAGCAACACATTAAATCTATTTCTGATATGAACAAGCATACAATTATTTTTCTACATCGAGATTATGGGTGGAATATTCCTTACAAATATACATAGGAACCAATTTAACCCATTTCTGATAAGAATATGCAAGTAATTATTTTTCTACATCGGGATTATGGGTGGAAAATTGTTTATAAATATACATAGCAACCTATTTAACCCATTTCTGATAAGAATATGCATATAATAATTTTTCTACATGGGGATAATAGGCGGAATATTGTTTATAAATATACATAGCAACATATTAAACCTATTTCTGATATGAATATGAATATAATTATTTTATTACATGGGTATTATGAGTGGAATATTGTCTATAAATATACATGGTAAACTATTTAACCCATTTCTGAAAAGAATATGCATATAATTATTTTTTCTACATAGGAATTATGGGTGTAATAATGTATACAAATATACATAGGAATCTATTTAGCACATTTCAGATAAGAATATGCATATAATTATTTTTCTACATGGGGATTATGGGTGGGATATTGTTTATAAATATAGATAGAAACATATTAAACCTATTTCTGATAAGAATATGCATATAATTATTTTTCAACATGGGGATTATGGGTGGAATATTGTTTATAAATATACATAGTAACCTATTTAATCCATTTCTGATAAGAATATGCATATACTTTTTTTTTTCTACATAGGAATTACGGTTGGAATATTGTTTATAAATATACATAGCAACATATTAAACCCATATGTGATATGAATATGCATATAATTATTTTTCTACATGGGGATTATGGATGGAATTTTGTTAATAAATATACATTGCAACATATTATACCTATTTCTGTATTGAATATGTATGTAATTATTTTTCTACATGGGATTATGGACAGAATATTGTAGATAAACATACATAGCAACATATTAAACCTATTTCTGATAAAAATATACATATCATTATTTTTCTACATCTGGATTATGGGTGGAATATTGTTTATAAATATATATAGGAACCTATTTAACCCATTTCTGATAAGAATGTGCATATAATTATTTTTCTACATGGGAATTATGGGTGGAATATTGTTTATAAATATACATAGGAACCTATTTAACCCTTTTTTGATAAGAATACGCATATAATTCTTTTTCTACATGGGGATTTTGGGTAGAATATTGATTATAAATATATATAGCAACACATTAAATCTATTTATGATATGAACAAGCATACAATTATTTTTCTACATCGAGATTATGGGTGGAATATTCCTTACAAATATACATAGGAACCAATTTAACCCATTTCTGTTAAGAATATGCAAGTAATTATTTTTCTACATCGGGATTATGAGTGGAAAATTGTTTATAAATATACATAGAAACCTATTTAACCCATTTCTGATAAGAATATGCATATAATAATTTTTCTACATGGGGATAATGGGCGGAATATTGTTTATAAATATACATAGCAACATATTAAACCTATTTCTGATATGAATATGAATATGAATATAATCATTTTATTACATGGGTATTATGGGTGGAATATTGTCTATAAATATACATGGTAACCTATTTAACCCATTTCTGAAAAGAATATGCATATAATTATTTTTTCTACATAGGAATTATGGGTGTAATATTGTATATAAATATAAATAGGAACCTATTTAGCACATTTCGGATAAGAATATGCATATAATTATTTTTCTACATGGGGATTATGGGTGGAATATTGTTTATAAATATAGATAGAAACATATTAAACCTATTTCTGATAAGAATATGCATATAATTATTTTTAAACATGGGGATTATGAGTGGAATATTGTTTATAAATATACATAGTAACCTATTTAATCCATTTCTGATAAGAATATGCATATAATTATTTTTCTACATGGGGATTATGGATGGAATTTTGTTAATAAATATACATTGCAACATATTATACCTATTTCTGTATTGAATATGTATGTAATTATTTTTCTACATGGGATTATGGACAGAATATTGTAGATAAACATACATAGCAACATATTAAACCTATTTCTGATAAAAATATACATATCATTATTTTTCTACATCTGGATTATGGGTGGAATATTGTTTATAAATATATATAGGAACCTATTTAACTCATTTCTGATAAGAATATGCATATAATTCTTTTTCTACATGGGGATTATGGGTAGAATATTGATTATAAATATAGATAGCAACACATTAAACCTATTTCTGATATGAATATGCATATAATTATTTTTCTACATGGGGATTATGGGTGGAAAATTGTTTATAAATATACATAGCAACCTATTTAACCCATTTCTGAAAAGAATATGCATATCATTATTTTTCTACATGCTAATTATGGTTGGAATATTGTTTATAAGTATACATAGCGACATATTAAACCTATTTGTTATATGAATATGCATATAATTATTTTTCTACATAAGGATTATGAATGGAATATTGTTAATAAATATAATAGGCAACATATTAAACCTATTTCTGATAAGAATATGCATATAATTTTTTTTTCTACATGGGGATTATGCATGGAATATTTCTTAGAAATATACACTGGAATATATTTAACCCATTTCGGATAAAAATATGCATTTCATTATTTTTCTACATCTGGATTATGGGTGGAATATTGTTTATAAATATATATAGGAACCTATTTAACCCATTTCTGATAAGAATGTGCATATAATTATTTTTCTACATGGGAATTATGGGTGGAATATGGTTTATAAATATACATAGGAACCTATTTAACCCTTTTCTGATAAGAATATGCATATAATTCTTTTTCTACATGTGGATTTTGGGTAGAATATTGATTATAAATATAGATAGCAACACATTAAATCTATTTCTGATATGAACATGCATACAATTATTTTTCTACATCGAGATTATGGGTGGAATATTCCTTACAAATATACATAGGAACCAATTTAACCCATTTCTGATAAGAATATGCAAGTAATTATTTTTCTATATCGGGATTATGGTTGGAAAATTGTTTATAAATATACATAGCAACCTATTTAACCCATTTCTGATAAGAATATGCATATAATAATTTTTCTACATGGGGATAATGGGCGGAATATTGTTTATAAATATACATAGCAACATATTAAACCTATTTCTGATATGAATATGAATAAAATTATTTTATTACATGGGTATTATGGGTGGAATATTGTCTATAAATATACATGGTAACCTATTTAACGCATTTCTGAAAAGAATATACATATAATTATTTTTTCTACATAGGAATTATGGGTATAATATTCTATATAGATATACATAGGAACCTATTTAACACATTTCTGATAAGAATATGCATATAATTATTTTTCTACATGGCGATTATGGGTGGAATATTGTTTATAAATATAGATAGCAACATATTAAACCTATTTCTGATAAGAATATGCATATAATTATTTTTCAACATTGGGAGTATGGGTGGAATATTGTTTATAAATATACATAGTAACCTATTTAATCCATTTCTGATAAGAATATGCATATCATTTTTTTTCTACATATGAATTATGGTTGGAATATTGTTTATAAATATACATAGCAACATATTAAACCCATATGTGATATGAATATGCATATAATTATTTTTCTACATGGGGATTATGGATGGAATATTGTTAATAAATAAACATTGCAACATATTATACCAATTTTGGTAATGAATATGTATGTAATTATTTTTCTACATGGGATTATGGGCAGAATATTGTAGATAAACATACATAGCAACATATTGAACCTATTTCTGATAAAAATATGCATATCATTATTTTTCTACATCTGGATTATGGGTGGAATATTGTTTATAAATATATATAGGAACCTATTTAACCCATTTCTGATAAGAATGTGCATATAATTATTTTTCTACATGGGAATTATGGGTGGAATATTGTTTATAAATATACATAGGAACCTATTTAACCCTTTTTTGATAAGAATACGCACATGCGTATTTTAATTCTTTTTCTACATGGGGATTTTGGGTAGAATATTGATTATAAATATAGATAGCAACACATTAAATCTATTTCTGATATGAACAAGCATACAATTATTTTTCTACATCGAGATTATGGGTGGAATATTCCTTACAAATATACATAGGAACCAATTTAACCCATTTCTGATAAGAATATGAAAGTAATTATTTTTCTACATCGGGATTATGGGTGGAAAATTGTTTATAAATATACATAGGAACCTATTTAACCCTTTTCTGATAAGAATATGCATATAATTCTTTTTCTACATGGGGATTATGGGTAGAATATTGATTATAAATATAGATAGCAACACATTAAACCTATTTCTGATATGAATATGCATATAATTATTTTTCTACATGGGGATTATGGGTGGAAAATTGTCTATAAATATACATAGCAACATATTAAACCTATTTCTGATATGAATATGAATATAATTATTTTTTTACATGGGTATTATGGGTGGAATACTGTCTATAAATATAGATAGTAACCTATTTAATCCATTTATGATAAGAATATGCATATAATTATTTTTCTACATGGGGATTATGGATGGAATTTTGTTAATAAATATACTTTGCAACATATTATACCTATTTCTGTATTGAATATGTATGTAATTATTTTTCTACATGGGATTATGGACAGAATATTGTCTATAAATATACATAGCAACATATTAAACCTATTTCTGATATGAATATGAATATAATTATTTTTTTACATGGGTATTATGGGTGGAATACTGTCTATAAATATAGATAGTAACCTATTTAATCCATTTATGATAAGAATATGCATATAATTATTTTTCTACATGGGGATTATGGATGGAATTTTGTTAATAAATATACTTTGCAACATATTATACCTATTTCTGTATTGAATATGTATGTAATTATTTTTCTACATGGGATTATGGACAGAATATTGTAGATGAACATACATAGCAACATATTAAACCTATTTCTGATAAAAATATGCATATCATTATTTTTCTACATCTGGATTATGGGTGGAATATTGTTTATAAATATATATAGGAACCGATTTAACCCATTTCTGATAAGAATGTGCATGTAATTATTTTTCTACATGGGAATTATGGGTGGAATATTGTTTATAAATATACATAGGAACCTATTTAACCCTTTTCTGATAAGAATATGCATATAATTATTTTTCTACATGGGAATTATGGGTGGAATATTGTTTATAAATATACATAGGAACCTATTTAACCCTTTTCTGATAAGAATATGCATATAATTCTTTTTCTACATGGGGATTTTGGGTAGAATATTGATTATAAATATAGATAGCAACACATTAAATCTATTTCTGATAAGAACATGCATACAATTATTTTTCTACATCGAGATTATGGGTGGAATATTCCTTACAAATATACATAGGAACCAATTTAACCCATTTCTGATAAGAATATGCAAGTAATTATTTTTCTACATCGGGATTATGGGTGGAAAATTGTTTATAAATATACATAGCAACCTATTTAACCCATTTCTGATAAGAATATGCATATAATAATTTTTCTACATGGGGATAATGGGCGGAATATTGTTTATAAATATACATAGCAACATATTAAACCTATTTCTGATATGAATATGAATATAATTATTTTATTACATGGGTATTATGGGTGGAATATTGTCTATAAATATACATGGTAACCTATTTAACGCATTTCTCAAAAGAATATGCATATAATTATTTTTTCTACATAGGAATTATGGGTATAATATTCTATATAGATATACATAGGAACCTATTTAACACATTTCTGATAAGAATATGCATATAATTATTTTTCTATATGGGGATTATGGGTGGAATATTGTTTATAAATATAGATAGCAACATATTAAACCTATTTCTGATAAGAATATGCATATCATTTTTTTTCTAAATAGGAATTATGGTTGGAATATGGTTTATAAATATACATAGCAACATATTAAACCCATATGTGATATGAATATGCATATAATTATTTTTCTACATGGGGATTATGGATGGAATATTGTTAATAAATATACATTGCAACATATTATACCTATTTCTGTAATGAACATGTATGTAATTATTTTTCTACATGTGATTATGGGCAGAATATTGTAGATAAACATACATAGCAACATAATGAACCTATTTCTGATAAAAATATGCATATCATTATTTTTCTACATCTGGATTATGGGTGGAATATTGTTTATAAATATATATAGGAACCTATTTAACCCATTTCTGATAAGAATGTGCATATAATTATTTTTCTACATGGGAATTATGGGTGGAATATTGTTTATAAATATACATAGGAACCTATTTAACCCTTTTTTGATAAGAATACGCACATGCGTATTTTAATTCTTTTTCTACATGGGGATTTTGGGTAGAATATTGATTATAAATATAGATAGCAACACATTAAATCTATTTCTGATATGAACAAGCATACAATTATTTTTCTAAATCGAGATTATGGGTGGAATATTCCTTACAAATATACATAGGAACCAATTTAACCCATTTCTGATAAGAATATGCAAGTAATTATTTTTCTACATCGGGATTATGGGTGGAAAATTGTTTATAAATATACATAGGAACCTATTTAACCCTTTTCTGATAAGAATATGCATATAATTCTTTTTCTACATGGGGATAATAGGCGGAATATTGTTTATAAATATACATAGCAACATATTAAACCTATTTCTGATATGAATATGAATATAATTATTTTATTACATGGGTATTATGAGTGGAATATTGTCTATAAATATACATGGTAAACTATTTAACCCATTTCTGATAAGAATATGCATATAATAAATTTTCTACATGGGGATAATGGGTGGAATATTGTTTATAAATATACATAGCAACATATTAAACCTATTTCTGATATGAATATGAATATAATTATTTTTTTACATGGGTATTATGGGTGGAATACTGTCTATAAATATAGATAGTAACCTATTTAATCCATTTCTGATAAGAATATGCATATAATTATTTTTCTACATGGGGATTATGGATGGAATTTTGTTAATAAATATACTTTGCAACATATTATACCTATTTCTGTATTGAATATGTATGTAATTATTTTTCTACATGGGATTATGGACAGAATATTGTAGATAAACATACATAGCAACATATTAAACCTATTTCTGATAAAAATATACATATCATTATTTTTCTACATCTGGATTATGGGTGGAATATTGTTTATAAATATATATAGGAACCTATTTAACCCATTTCTGATAAGAATGTGCATGTAATTATTTTTCTACATGGGAATTATGGGTGGAATATTGTTTATAAATATACATAGTGACATATTAAACCTATTTGTTATATGAATATGCATATAATTATTTTTCTACATAAGGATTATGAATGGAATATTGTTAATAAATATACATAGCAACATATTAAACCTATTTCTGATAAGAATATGCATATAATTTTTTTTTCTACATGGGGATTATGCATGGAATATTTCTTAGAAATATACATAGGAATATATTTAACCCATTTTGGATAAAAATATGCATATCATTATTTTTCTACATCTGGATTATGGGTGGAATATTGTTTATAAATATATATAGGAACCTATTTAACCCATTTCTAAAAAGAATGTGCATATAATTATTTTTCTACATGGGAATTATGGGTGGAATATTGTTTATAAATATACATAGGAACCTATTTAACCCTTTTCTGATAAGAATATGCATATAATTCTTTTTCTACATGGGGATTTTGGGTAGAATATTGATTATAAATATAGATAGCAACACATTAAATCTATTTCTGATAAGAACATGCATACAATTATTTTTCTACATCGAGATTATGGGTGGAATATTCCTTACAAATATACATAGGAACCAATTTAACCCATTTCTGATAAGAATATGCAAGTAATTATTTTTCTACATCGGGATTATGGGTGGAAAATTGTTTATAAATATACATAGCAACCTATTTAACCCATTTCTGATAAGAATATGCATATAATAATTTTTCTACATGGGGATAATGGGCGGAATATTGTTTATAAATATACATAGCAACATATTAAACCTATTTCTGATATGAATATGAATATAATTATTTTATTACATGGGTATTATGGGTGGAATATTGTCTATAAATATACATGGTAACCTATTTAACGCATTTCTCAAAAGAATATGCATATAATTATTTTTTCTACATAGGAATTATGGGTATAATATTCTATATAGATATACATAGGAACCTATTTAACACATTTCTGATAAGAATATGCATATAATTATTTTTCTATATGGGGATTATGGGTGGAATATTGTTTATAAATATAGATAGCAACATATTAAACCTATTTCTGATAAGAATATGCATATCATTTTTTTTCTAAATAGGAATTATGGTTGGAATATGGTTTATAAATATACATAGCAACCTATTTAACCCATTTCTGATAAGAATATGCATATAATAATTTTTCTACATGGGGATAATGGGCGGAATATTGTTTATAAATATACATAGCAACATATTAAACCTATTTCTGATATGAATATGAATATAATTATTTTATTACATGGGTATTATGAGTGGAATATTGTCTATAAATATACATGGTAAACTATTTAACCCATTTCTGAAAAGAATATGCATATAATTATTTTTTCTACATAGGAATTATGGGTGTAATAATGTATACAAATATACATAGGAATCTATTTAGCACATTTCAGATAAGAATATGCATATAATTATTTTTCTACATGGGGATTATGGGTGGGATATTGTTTATAAATATAGATAGAAACATATTAAACCTATTTCTGATAAGAATATGCATATAATTATTTTTCAACATGGGGATTATGGGTGGAATATTGTTTATAAATATACATAGTAACCTATTTAATCCATTTCTGATAAGAATATGCATATACTTTTTTTTTTCTACATAGGAATTACGGTTGGAATATTGTTTATAAATATACATAGCAACATATTAAACCCATATGTGATATGAATATGCATATAATTATTTTTCTACATGGGGATTATGGATGGAATTTTGTTAATAAATATACATTGCAACATATTATACCTATTTCTGTATTGAATATGTATGTAATTATTTTTCTACATGGGATTATGGACAGAATATTGTAGATAAACATACATAGCAACATATTAAACCTATTTCTGATAAAAATATACATATCATTATTTTTCTACATCTGGATTATGGGTGGAATATTGTTTATAAATATATATAGGAACCTATTTAACCCATTTCTGATAAGAATGTGCATATAATTATTTTTCTACATGGGAATTATGGGTGGAATATTGTTTATAAATATACATAGGAACCTATTTAACCCTTTTTTGATAAGAATACGCATATAATTCTTTTTCTACATGGGGATTTTGGGTAGAATATTGATTATAAATATATATAGCAACACATTAAATCTATTTATGATATGAACAAGCATACAATTATTTTTCTACATCGAGATTATGGGTGGAATATTCCTTACAAATATACATAGGAACCAATTTAACCCATTTCTGTTAAGAATATGCAAGTAATTATTTTTCTACATCGGGATTATGAGTGGAAAATTGTTTATAAATATACATAGAAACCTATTTAACCCATTTCTGATAAGAATATGCATATAATAATTTTTCTACATGGGGATAATGGGCGGAATATTGTTTATAAATATACATAGCAACATATTAAACCTATTTCTGATATGAATATGAATATGAATATAATCATTTTATTACATGGGTATTATGGGTGGAATATTGTCTATAAATATACATGGTAACCTATTTAACCCATTTCTGAAAAGAATATGCATATAATTATTTTTTCTACATAGGAATTATGGGTGTAATATTGTATATAAATATAAATAGGAACCTATTTAGCACATTTCGGATAAGAATATGCATATAATTATTTTTCTACATGGGGATTATGGGTGGAATATTGTTTATAAATATAGATAGAAACATATTAAACCTATTTCTGATAAGAATATGCATATAATTATTTTTAAACATGGGGATTATGAGTGGAATATTGTTTATAAATATACATAGTAACCTATTTAATCCATTTCTGATAAGAATATGCATATAATTATTTTTCTACATGGGGATTATGGATGGAATTTTGTTAATAAATATACATTGCAACATATTATACCTATTTCTGTATTGAATATGTATGTAATTATTTTTCTACATGGGATTATGGACAGAATATTGTAGATAAACATACATAGCAACATATTAAACCGATTTCTGATAAAAATATACATATCATTATTTTTCTACATCTGGATTATGGGTGGAATATTGTTTATAAATATATATAGGAACCTATTTAACTCATTTCTGATAAGAATATGCATATAATTCTTTTTCTACATGGGGATTATGGGTAGAATATTGATTATAAATATAGATAGCAACACATTAAACCTATTTCTGATATGAATATGCATATAATTATTTTTCTACATGGGGATTATGGGTGGAAAATTGTTTATAAATATACATAGCAACCTATTTAACCCATTTCTGAAAAGAATATGCATATCATTATTTTTCTACATGCTAATTATGGTTGGAATATTGTTTATAAGTATACATAGCGACATATTAAACCTATTTGTTATATGAATATGCATATAATTATTTTTCTACATAAGGATTATGAATGGAATATTGTTAATAAATATAATAGGCAACATATTAAAACTATTTCTGATAAGAATATGCATATAATTTTTTTTTCTACATGGGGATTATGCATGGAATATTTCTTAGAAATATACACTGGAATATATTTAACCCATTTCGGATAAAAATATGCATTTCATTATTTTTCTACATCTGGATTATGGGTGGAATATTGTTTATAAATATATATAGGAACCTATTTAACCCATTTCTGATAAGAATGTGCATATAATTATTTTTCTACATGGGAATTATGGGTGGAATATGGTTTATAAATATACATAGGAACCTATTTAACCCTTTTCTGATAAGAATATGCATATAATTCTTTTTCTACATGTGGATTTTGGGTAGAATATTGATTATAAATATAGATAGCAACACATTAAATCTATTTCTGATATGAACATGCATACAATTATTTTTCTACATCGAGATTATGGGTGGAATATTCCTTACAAATATACATAGGAACCAATTTAACCCATTTCTGATAAGAATATGCAAGTAATTATTTTTCTATATCGGGATTATGGTTGGAAAATTGTTTATAAATATACATAGCAACCTATTTAACCCATTTCTGATAAGAATATGCATATAATAATTTTTCTACATGGGGATAATGGGCGGAATATTGTTTATAAATATACATAGCAACATATTAAACCTATTTCTGATATGAATATGAATAAAATTATTTTATTACATGGGTATTATGGGTGGAATATTGTCTATAAATATACATGGTAACCTATTTAACGCATTTCTGAAAAGAATATACATATAATTATTTTTTCTACATAGGAATTATGGGTATAATATTCTATATAGATATACATAGGAACCTATTTAACACATTTCTGATAAGAATATGCATATAATTATTTTTCTACATGGCGATTATGGGTGGAATATTGTTTATAAATATAGATAGCAACATATTAAACCTATTTCTGATAAGAATATGCATATAATTATTTTTCAACATTGGGAGTATGGGTGGAATATTGTTTATAAATATACATAGTAACCTATTTAATCCATTTCTGATAAGAATATGCATATCATTTTTTTTCTATATATGAATTATGGTTGGAATATTGTTTATAAATATACATAGCAACATATTAAACCCATATGTGATATGAATATGCATATAATTATTTTTCTACATGGGGATTATGGATGGAATATTGTTAATAAATAAACATTGCAACATATTATACCAATTTTGGTAATGAATATGTATGTAATTATTTTTCTACATGGGATTATGGGCAGAATATTGTAGATAAACATAAATAGCAACATATTGAACCTATTTCTGATAAAAATATGCATATCATTATTTTTCTACATCTGGATTATGGGTGGAATATTGTTTATAAATATATATAGGAACCTATTTAACCCATTTCTGATAAGAATGTGCATATAATTATTTTTCTACATGGGAATTATGGGTGGAATATTGTTTATAAATATACATAGGAACCTATTTAACCCTTTTTTGATAAGAATACGCACATGCGTATTTTAATTCTTTTTCTACATGGGGATTTTGGGTAGAATATTGATTATAAATATAGATAGCAACACATTAAATCTATTTATGATATGAACAAGCATACAATTATTTTTCTACATCGAGATTATGGGTGGAATATTCCTTACAAATATACATAGGAACCAATTTAACCCATTTCTGATAAGAATATGAAAGTAATTATTTTTCTACATCGGGATTATGGGTGGAAAATTGTTTATAAATATACATAGGAACCTATTTAACCCTTTTCTGATAAGAATATGCATATAATTCTTTTTCTACATGGGGATTATGGGTAGAATATTGATTATAAATATAGATAGCAACACATTAAACCTATTTCTGATATGAATATGCATATAATTATTTTTCTACATGGGGATTATGGGTGGAAAATTGTTTATAAATATACATAGCAACCTATTTAACCCATTTCTGATAAGAATATGCATAGAATAATTTTTCTACATGGGGATAATGGGCAGAATATTGTTTATAAATATACATAACAACATATTAAACCTATTTCTGATATGAATATGAATATAATTATTTTTTTACATGGGTATTATGGGTGGAATACTGTCTATAAATATAGATAGTAACCTATTTAACCCATTTCTGAAAAGAATATGCATATAATTATTTTTCTACATGCTAATTATGGTTGGAATATTGTTTATAAGTATACATAGCGACATATTAAACCTATTTGTTATATGAATATGCATATAATTATTTTTCTACATGGGGATTATGAATGGAATATTGTTAATAAATATACATAGCAACATATTAAACCTATTTCTGATAAGAATATGCATATAATTTTTTTTTCTACATGGGGATTATGCGTGGAATATTTCTTAGAAATATACATAGGAATATATTTAACCCATTTCGGATAAAAATATGCATATCATTATTTTTCTACATCTGGATTATGGGTGGAATATTGTTTATAAATATATATAGAAACCTATTTAACACATTTCTGATAAGAATATGCACATAATAATTTTTCTACATGTGGATAATGGGAAGAATATTGTTTATAAATATACATAGCAACATATTAAACCTATTTCTGATATGAATATGAATATAATTATTTTTTACATGGGTATAAATGTCTATAAATATAAATGGTAACCTATTTAACCCATTTCTGAAAAGAATATGCATATAATTATTTTTTCTACATAGGAATTATGGGTGTAATATTTTATATAAATATACATAGAAATCTATTTAACACATTTCTGATAAGAATATGCATATAATTATTTTTCTACATGGGGATTATGGGTGGAATATTGTTTATATATAAAGATAGCAACATATTAAACCTATTTCTGATAAGAATATGCATATAATTATTTTTCAGCATTGGGATTATGGGTGGAATATTGTTTATAAATATACATAGGATCCTATTTAACCCTTTTCTGATAAGAATATGCATATAATTCTTTTTCTACATGGGGATTATGGGTAGAATATTGATTATAAACACAGATAGCAACACATTAAACCTATTTCTGATATGAATATGCATACAATTATCTTTCTACATCGGGATTATGGGTGGAATATTCCTTACAAATATACATATAAACCTATTTAACCCATTTCTGATAAAAATATGCAAGTAATTATTTTTCTGCATCGGGATTATGGGTGGAATATTGTGTATAAATATACATAGGAACCTATTTAACCCATTTCTGATAAGAATATGCATATAATTATTTTTCTACATGGGGATAATGGGCGGAATATTGTTTATAAATATACATAGCAACATATTAAAACTATTTCTGATATGAATATAATTATTTTTTTACATGGGTATTATGGGTAGAATATTGTCTATAAATATAGATAGTAACCTATTTAACCCATTTCTGAAAAGAATATGCATATAATTATTTTTCTACATGCTAATTATATTTGGAATATTGTTTATAAATATACATAGCGACATATTAAACCTATTTGTTGTATGAATATGCATATAATTATTTTTCTACATGGGGATTATGGATGGAATATTGTTAATAAATATACATAGCAACATATTAAACTTATTTCTGATAAGAATATGCATATAATTTTTTTCTACATAGGGATTATGCGTGGAATATTTCTTAGAAATATACATAGGAATATATTTAACCCATTTCTGATTAAAAAATATGCATATCATTATTTTTCTACATTTGGATTATGGGTGGAATATTGTTTCTAAATATAGATAGGAACCTATTTAACCCATTTCTGATAAGAATGTGTATATAATTATTTTTCTACATGGGAATTATGGGTGGAATATTGTTTATAAATATACATAGGAACCTATTTAACCCTTTTTGATAAGAATATGCATATAATTCTTTTTCTACATGGGGATTTTGGGTAGAATATTGATTATAAATATAGATAGCAACACATTAAATCTATTTCTGATATGAACATGCATACAATTATTTTTCTACATCGAGATTATGGGTGGAATATTCCTTACAAATATACATAGGAACCAATTTAACCCATTTCTGATAAGAATATGCATATAATAATTTTTCTACATGGGGATAACGGGCGGAATATTGTTTATAAATATACATAGCAACATATTAAACCTATTTCTGATATGAATATGAATATAATTATTTTATTACATGGGTATTATGGGTGGAATATTTTCTATAAATATACATGGTAACCTATTTAACGCATTTCTCAAAAGAATATGCATATAATTATTTTTTCTACATAGGAATTATGGGTATAATATTCTATATAGATATACATAGGAACCTATTTAACACATTTCTGATAAGAATATGCACATAATTATTTTTCTATATGGGGATTATGGGTGGAATATTGTTTATAAATATAGATAGCAACATATTAAACCTATTTCTGATAAGAATATGCATATCATTTTTTTTTCTAAATAGGAATTATGGTTGGAATATGGTTTATAAATATACATAGCAACATATTAAACCCATATGTGATATGAATATGCATATAATTATTTTTCTACATGGGGATTATGGATGGAATATTGTTAATAAATATACATTGCAACATATTATACCTATTTCTGTAATGAATAAGTATGTAATTATTTTGCTACATGTGATTATGGGCAGAATATTGTAGATAAACATACATAGCAACATAATGAACCTATTTCTGATAAAAATATGCATATCATTATTTTTCTACATCTGGATTATGGGTGGAATATTGTTTATAAATATATATAGGAACCTATTTAACCCATTTCTGATAAGAATGTGCTTATAATTATTTTTCTAAATGGGAATTATGGGTGGAATATTGTTTATAAATATACATAGGAACCTATTTAACCCTTTTCTGATAAGAATATGCATATAATTCTTTTTCTACATGGGGATTTTGGGTAGAATATTGATTATAAATATAGATAGCAACACATTAAATCTATTTCTGATATGAACAAGCATACAATTATTTTTCTACATCGAGATTATGGGTGGAATATTCCTTACAAATATACATAGGAACCAATTTAACCCATTTCTGATAAGAATATGCAAGTAATTATTTTTCTACATCGGGATTATGGGTGGAAAATTGTTTATAAATATATATAGCAACCTATTTAACCCATTTCTGATAAGAATATGCATATAATAATTTTTCTACATGGGGATAATAGGCGGAATATTGTTTATAAATATACATAGCAACATATTAAACCTATTTCTGATATGAATATGAATATAATTATTTTATTACATGGGTATTATGAGTGGAATATTGTCTATAAATATACATGGTAAACTATTTAACCCATTTCTGAAAAGAATATGCATATAATTATTTTTTCTACATAGGAATTATGGGTGTAATATTGTATACAAATATACATAGGAATCTATTTAGCACATTTCGGATAAGAATATGCATATAATTATTTTTCTACATGGGGATTATGGGTGGGATATTGTTTATAAATATAGATAGAAACATATTAAACCTATTTCTGATAAGAATATGCATATAATTATTTTTCAACATGGGGATTATGGGTGGAATATTGTTTATAAATATACATAGTAACCTATTTAATCCATTTCTGATAAGAATATGCATATACTTTTTTTTTTCTACATAGGAATTACGGTTGGAATATTGTTTATAAATATACATAGCAACATATTAAACCCATATGTGATATGAATATGCATATAATTATTTTTCTACATGGGGATTATGGATGGAATTTTGTTAATAAATATACATTGCAACATATTATACCTATTTGTGTATTGAATATGTATGTAATTATTTTTCTACATGGGATTATGGACAGAATATTGTAGATAAACATACATAGCAACATATTAAACCTATTTCTGATAAAAATATACATATCATTATTTTTCTACATCTGGATTATGGGTGGAATATTGTTTATAAATATATATAGGAACCTATTTAACCCATTTCTGATAAGAATGTGCATATAATTATTTTTCTACATGGGAATTATGGGTGGAATATTGTTTATAAATATACATAGGAACCTATTTAACCCTTTTTTGATAAGAATACGCATATAATTCTTTTTTTACATGGGGATTTTGGGTAGAATATTGATTATAAATATATATAGCAACACAGTAAATCTATTTCTGATATGAACAAGCATACAATTATTTTTCTACATCGAGATTATGGGTGGAATATTCCTTACAAATATACATAGGAACCAATTTAACCCATTTCTGTTAAGAATATGCAAGTAATTATTTTTCTACATCGGGATTATGGGTGGAAAATTGTTTATAAATATACATAGAAACCTATTTAACCCATTTCTGATAAGAATATGCATATAATAATTTTTCTACATGGGGATAATGGGCGGAATATTGTTTATAAATATACATAGCAACATATTAAACCTATTTCTGATATGAATATGAATATGAATATAATTATTTTATTACATGGGTATTATGGGTGGAATATTGTCTATAAATATACATGGTAACCTATTTAACCCATTTCTGAAAAGAATATGCATATAATTATTTTTTCTACATAGGAATTATGGGTGTAATATTGTATATAAATATAAATAGGAACCTATTTAGCACATTTCGGATAAGAATATGCATATAATTATTTTTCTACATAGGGATTATGGGTGGAATATTGTTTATAAATATAGATAGAAACATATTAAACCTATTTCTGATAAGAATATGCATATAATTATTTTTCAACATGGGGATTATGAGTGGAATATTGTTTATAAATATACATAGTAACCTATTTAATCCATTTCTGATAAGAATATTCATATAATTATTTTTCTACATGGGGATTATGGATGGAATTTTGTTAATAAATATACATTGCAACATATTATACCTATTTCTGTATTGAATATGTATGTAATTATTTTTCTACATGGGATTATGGACAGAATATTGTAGATAAACATACATAGCAACATATTAAACCTATTTCTGATAAAAATATACATATCATTATTTTTCTACATCTGGATTATGGGTGGAATATTGTTTATAAATATATATAGGAACCTATTTAACCCATTTCTGATAAGAATATGCATATAATTCTTTTTCTACATGGGGATTATGGGTAGAATATTGATTATAAATATAGATAGCAACACATTAAACCTATTTCTGATATGAATATGCATATAATTATTTTTCTACATGGGGATTATGGGTGGAAAATTGTTTATAAATATACATAGCAACCTATTTAACCCATTTCTGATAAGAATATGCATATAATAAATTTTCTACATGGGGATAATGGGTGGAATATTGTTTATAAATATACATAGCAACATATTAAACCTATTTCTGATATGAATATGAATATAATAATTTTTTTACATGGGTATTATGGGTGGAATACTGTCTATAAATATAGATAGTAACCTATTTAACCCATTTCTGAAAAGAATATGCATATCATTATTTTTCTACATGCTAATTATGGTTGGAATATTGTTTATAAGTATACATAGCGACATATTAAACCTATTTGTTATATGAATATGCATATAATTATTTTTCTACATAAGGATTATGAATGGAATATTGTTAATAAATATAATAGGCAACATATTAAACCTATTTCTGATAAGAATATGCATATAATTTTTTTTTCTACATGGGGATTATGCATGGAATATTTCTTAGAAATATACACTGGAATATATTTAACCCATTTCGGATAAAAATATGCATTTCATTATTTTTCTACATCTGGATTATGGGTGGAATATTGTTTATAAATATATATAGGAACCTATTTAACCCATTTCTGATAAGAATGTGCATATAATTATTTTTCTACATGGGAATTATGGGTGGAATATGGTTTATAAATATACATAGGAACCTATTTAACCCTTTTCTGATAAGAATATGCATATAATTCTTTTTCTACATGTGGATTTTGGGTAGAATATTGATTATAAATATAGATAGCAACACATTAAATCTATTTCTGATATGAACATGCATACAATTATTTTTCTACATCGAGATTATGGGTGGAATATTCCTTACAAATATACATAGGAACCAATTTAACCCATTTCTGATAAGAATATGCAAGTAATTATTTTTCTACATCGGGATTATGGTTGGAAAATTGTTTATAAATATACATAGCAACCTATTTAACCCATTTCTGATAAGAATATGCATATAATAATTTTTCTACATGTGGATAATGGGCGGAATATTGTTTATAAATATACATAGCAACATATTAAACCTATTTCTGATATGAATATGAATATAATTATTTTATTACATGGGTATTATGGGTGGAATATTGTCTATAAATATACATGGTAACCTATTTAACGCATTTCTGAAAAGAATATACATATAATTATTTTTTCTACATAGGAATTATGGGTATAATATTCTATATAGATATACATAGGAACCTATTTAACACATTTCTGATAAGAATATGCATATAATTATTTTTCTACATGGCGATTATGGGTGGAATATTGTTTATAAATATAGATAGCAACATATTAAACCTATTTCTGATAAGAATATGCATATAATTATTTTTCAACATTGGGAGTATGGGTGGAATATTGTTTATAAATATACATAGTAACCTATTTAATCCATTTCTGATAAGAATATGCATATCATTTTTTTTCTACATATGAATTATGGTTGGAATATTGTTTATAAATATACATAGCAACATATTAAACCCATATGTGATATGAATATGCATATAATTATTTTTCTACATGGGGATTATGGATGGAATATTGTTAATAAATATACATTGCAACATATTATACCAATTTTGGTAATGAATATGTATGTAATTATTTTTCTACATGGGATTATGGGCAGAATATTGTAGATAAACATACATAGCAACATATTGAACCTATTTCTGATAAAAATATGCATATCATTATTTTTCTACATCTGGATTATGGGTGGAATATTGTTTATAAATATATATAGGAACCTATTTAACCCATTTCTGATAAGAATGTGCATATAATTATTTTTCTACATGGGAATTATGGGTGGAATATTGTTTATAAATATACATAGGAACCTATTTAACCCTTTTTTGATAAGAATACGCACATGCGTATTTTAATTCTTTTTCTACATGGGGATTTTGGGTAGAATATTGATTATAAATATAGATAGCAACACATTAAATCTATTTCTGATATGAACAAGCATACTATTATTTTTCTACATCGAGATTATGGGTGGAATATTCCTTACAAATATACATAGGAACCAATTTAACCCATTTCTGATAAGAATATGCAAGTAATTATTTTTCTACATCGGGATTATGGGTGGAAAATTGTTTATAAATATACATAGGAACCTATTTAACCCTTTTCTGATAAGAATATGCATATAATTCTTTTTCTACATGGGGATTATGGGTAGAATATTGATTATAAATATAGATAGCAACACATTAAACCTATTTCTGATATGAATATGCATATAATAATTTTTCTACATGGGGATTATGGGTGGAAAATTGTTTATAAATATACATAGCAACCTATTTAACCCATTTCTGATAAGAATAGGCATAGAATAATTTTTCTACATGGGGATAATGGGCAGAATATTGTTTATAAATATACATAACAACATATTAAACCTATTTCTGATATGAATATGAATATAATTATTTTTTTACATGGGTATTATGGGTGGAATACTGTCTATAAATATAGATAGTAACCTATTTAACCCATTTCTGAAAAGAATATGCATATAATTATTTTTCTACATGCTAATTATGGTTGGAATATTGTTTATAAGTATACATAGCGACATATTAAACCTATTTGTTATATGAATATGCATATAATTATTTTTCTACATGGGGATTATGAATGGAATATTGTTAATAAATATACATAGCAACATATTAAACCTATTTCTGATAAGAATATGCATATAATTTTTTTTTCTACATGGGGATTATGCGTGGAATATTTCTTAGAAATATACATAGGAATATATTTAACCCATTTTGGATAAAAATATGCATATCATTATTTTTCTACATCTGGATTATGGGTGGAATATTGTTTATAAATATATATAGAAACCTATTTAACACATTTCTGATAAGAATATGCATATAATAATTTTTCTACATGGGGATAATGGGAAGAATATTGTTTATAAATATACATAGCAACATATTAAACCTATTTCTGATATGAATATGAATATAATTATTTTTTACATGGGTATAAATGTCTATAAATATAAATGGTAACCTATTTAACCCATTTCTGAAAAGAATATGCATATAATTATTTTTTCTACATAGGAATTATGGGTGTAATATTTTATATAAATATACATAGAAATCTATTTAACACATTTCTGATAAGAATATGCATATAATTATTTTTCTACATGGGGATTATGGGTGGAATATTGTTTATATATAAAGATAGCAACATATTAAACCTATTTCTGATAAGAATATGCATATAATTATTTTTCAGCATTGGGATTATGGGTGGAATATTGTTTATAAATATACATAGGATCCTATTTAACCCTTTTCTGATAAGAATATGCATATAATTCTTTTTCTACATGGGGATTATGGGTAGAATATTGATTATAAACATAGATAGCAACACATTAAACCTATTTCTGATATGAATATGCATACAATTATTTTTCTACATCGGGATTATGGGTGGAATATTCCTTAGAAATATACATATAAACCTATTTAACCCATTTCTGATAAAAATATGCAAGTAATTATTTTTCTGCATCGGGATTATGGGTGGAATATTGTGTATAAATATACATAGGAACCTATTTAACCCATTTCTGATAAGAATATGCATATAATTATTTTTCTACATGGGGATAATGGGCGGAATATTGTTTATAAATATACATAGCAACATATTAAAACTATTTCTGATATGAATATAATTATTTTTTTACATGGGTATTATGGGTAGAATATTGTCTATAAATATAGATAGTAACCTATTTAACCCATTTCTGAAAAGAATATGCATATAATTATTTTTCTACATGCTAATTATATTTGGAATATTGTTTATAAATATACATAGCGACATATTAAACCTATTTGTTGTATGAATATGCATATAATTATTTTTCTACATGGGGATTATGGATGGAATATTGTTAATAAATATACATAGCAACATATTAAACTTATTTCTGATAAGAATATGCATATAATTTTTTTCTACATAGGGATTATGCGTGGAATATTTCTTAGAAATATACATAGGAATATATTTAACCCATTTCTGATAAAAAATATGCATATCATTATTTTTCTACATTTGGATTATGGGTGGAATATTGTTTATAAATATAGATAGGAACCTATTTAACCCATTTCTGATAAGAATGTGCATATAATTATTTTTCTACATGGGAATTATGGGTGGAATATTGTTTATAAATATACATAGGAACCTATTTAACCCATTTCTGATAAGAATATGCATATAATTCTTTTTCTACATGGGGATTTTGGGTAGAATATTGATTATAAATATAGATAGCAACACATTAAATCTATTTCTGATATGAACATGCATACAATTATTTTTCTACATCGAGATTATGGGTGGAATATTCCTTACAAATATACATAGGAACCAATTTAACCCATTTCTGATAAGAATATGCATATAATAATTTTTCTACATGGGGATAATGGGCGGAATATTGTTTATAAATATACATAGCAACATATTAAACCTATTTCTGATATGAATATGAATATAATTATTTTATTACATGGGTATTATGGGTGGAATATTGTCTATAAATATACATGGTAACCTATTTAACGCATTTTTGAAAAGAATATGCATATAATTATTTTTTCTACATAGGAATTATGGGTGTAATATTGTATATAGATATACATAGGAACCTATTTAACACATTTCTGATAAGAATATGCATATAATTATTTTTCTACATGGGGATTATGGGTGGAATATTGTTTATAAATATAGATAGCAACATATTAAACCTATTTCTGATAAGAATATGCATATAATTATTTTTCAACATTGGGAGTATGGGTGGAATATTGTTTATAAATATACATAGTAACCTATTTAATCCATTTCTGATAAGAATATGCATATAATTTTTTTTCTACATAGGAATTATGGTTGGAATATTGTTTATAAATATACATAGCAACATATTAAACCCATATGTGATATGAATATGCATATAATTATCTTTCTACATGGGGATTATGGATGGAATATTGTTAATAAATATACATTGCAACATATTATACCTATTTCTGTAATGAATATGTATGTAATTATTTTTCTACATGGGATTATGGGCAAAATATTGTAGATAAACATACATAGCAACATATTGAACCTATTTCTGATAAAAATATGCATATCACTATTTTTCTACATCTGGATTATGGGTGGAATATTGTTCATAAATATATATAGGAACCTATTTAACCCATTTCTGATAAGAATGTGCATAGAAGTATTTTTCTACATGGGAATTATGGGTGGAATATTGTTTATAAATATACATAGGAACCTATTTAACCCTTTTTAAGAATATGCATATAATTCTTTTTCTACATGGGGATTTTGGGTAGAATATTGATTATAAATATAGATAGCAACACATTAAATCTATTTCTGATATGAACAAGCATACAATTATTTTTCTACATCGAGATTATGGGTGGAATATTCCTTACAAATATACATAGGAACCAATTTAACCCATTTCTGATAAGAATATGCATATAATAATTTTTCTACATGGGGATAATGGGCGGAATATTGTTTATAAATATACATAGCAACATATTAAACCTATTTCTGATATGAATATGAATATAATTATTTTATTACATGGGTATTATGGGTGGAATATTGTCTATAAATATACATGGTAACCTATTTAACCCATTTCTGAAAAGAATATGCATATAATTGTTTTTTCTACATAGGAATTATGGGTGTAATATTGTATATAAATATACATAGTGTTGCCTTATTGGATTATGTGAAATCTCCATTAATCGCTGTAAAATATTGCAATTAGAAATATATTTCAGTTAGAGGGAAATATATTTAAAATACTGAGTGTTGTGTTGGTGTTATTGTAATTAGTTCAACTTCAAAGGTTGGCCTTTTGTTCTCCCTGAGAACATCTTCCCTGGGTAGTAAACAACAGCCTTCTTTGACTCATCCAATCAGGCTGTGCCCAATATACATTTACTAGGTACAGTGACCAATTAGGGAGAATTATATTAGCCACACTACAGAAAGGAGGGGGGGATATAATGCTTTGTGACCAAGCTAACTCACTCTTTGGTGTGGGAACACACAGCAGTCACCATGGGCTGACCTGAAGTTAACAGGTAATCTAATATACTTGTATTTTATACTGTACTGTAAATATGGGTGTTGTGGGTAATTTGTAAATACCATGTAAGCCAGGAGACCTACACTGTACATTGTGTTGTAAATACTGTCGGGTGTGTACTTTGTATAGATTATGTAACCCTATTAATAAATGTGTATTGTGGAACGAACTACCTCTTTGTTGTAAGATCTCTCAGATCTAGATATGTATATGTCCATACTACTACAATGATTGAGGTGTATGCACAAAATACAGAACTAGTCAACAAAATGGCGACCGGCGAATGGACAGAAAAATTTGGTGGTCTCTTTCAGCAATATCTCAAGGGGTTGCAATATCTACAAAAGGCACACTTTGAAAGGGTTTTTCATTTGAATGCTAAAAAAATGAACATTGGGTGCTCTATGTGCTCGATATAGAAATGGGCTATAAGAAATAGCGGTGTTCTACAGTGTGTAATTAATAGGAAGCCTACGAGGAACACATAACTTTTGTTAAAAGCTAAATATAATATAGAATTGGTACATGAAGAGTCCAGATGCATTAGAAGGAGATGAAAAGAGCTGTTGCCCAATGTTTCTATGCATGAAGATTCAGTCTATTTAAAAAAAAAAAAGAGAGCTGTTTCCTGTATGTATGCATATCAACAGGAATTGAGAGCACAGCACAAAAGATGGATAGGGAGGACAGACAGTCTTTAGAAAATGTGCTACTTGTAGCTAACAATATTGGCAAACTGTTGCCAGGAGTGCACATAACATTTCATGCAGATAATGTCTTGCAACGATGTAAATTGCTGGGAGTTGCCAACTCCAGAAATCAGGTTAAAGTTTTACTATTAACAGTTAACTTAGACACATGGTCTTCCCTACCAGACCATGTTAAAGAAGGAAGAGCAGATTACAATGAAACTGTAGATGAATTGCTAAAAATAATATATCCCTTTGACCTAGGCTTAAAAGCAGCGTATAGAACAAAACAGGAAAATAATGAGAATCCACTTCTTTATGCAAAGAGGCTATGGTCAGCTTACTATGTAGGCAAACGGAGAAACGTACACAGAGAGGACCCAGAGTACAAAACCCTCCTAATAGCTAATGCCCATCCAAAATTTAAAATTAAATGTGGATTTTTTATAAATCCCCTTAAAGATTCATATCAATGCATCATGGACTGTATGCACAAATTTTTTCATGTAGCCAGAAGGTCTAATTCTGTGAAATCAAAGATTTATCACCAGAGTGCAAACAACAAAACCTGTTTAGCAAGTCACACTACAGGAGAATTTGCCACCTTTTCAAACAGAAAGAGGCACCATTACAATTTCAATGCCTCCAAAGATAAGATCTATAGGCATGGCCCCCCAGGTACTATTCAAAGGCAAATAGCCTCATGCTCCCCTTTGAATGTAAATTCCATGGAAAGTGATCTCAGATTACAGCACAGGAGATCAGTTTTGAAAGAGGTTAAGTTAATTAGCACAATTACCTCTCTTGAAAATGAGATTGAACTACTGAAGTCGCATATTCATAATTGGGAAAATACCAATAAAATAATGGAAACATCACAACATGTTCTTAAGGTAAAATATGAAGCATGCCATGCAGATGTGGTACAGTGTAGGAAAGAACTGAAAGAAATAAAACAATCTTTTGATCAAATTGTTAAGGTCCCACAGAAAACCATCTGTTCCATTCAAACAGAAAATACTGGAGGGGGGGCAAACCTATCTATGCTATCTGCTAGGACTTCACCTTACTGGGAACAAACCTTAAATATAAGCAATTTAGAAAAAGCAAAAGAAATACCAGATCTAATGTGTCATTCAGATGTCTATGATCTGAGTCATTTGTTTTCACCAGATCCAAGGGTGAATGTCAGTGAACATATACCAATGTAAATATGTAAATGTAACAATGTGGCAGTGTTTGTTTTCTTTGTGTGAAAGAAAGGGAAAAGGGTAATAACTTTTGTCTAAGTTATATTTTCCAGGTGCAGGGAGCTCATGAAAAAGTATTTACATATTAATCAGGTGTATCAATATAGATGTATTTATACATAAATACATACACCTAAGGTAATGTATATTAGGCTGGGTATTCAAACATGGTTATTAGTAATACAGGTGTTTATCTTCCCCAAAGGATCAGAAGACTGCCATAAATATTCAAAGGTATAGGGTACAAGTAGTGTTTAGTACAGAAGCCTACTCTTGCTTCATTTTATATATTTTTTTATTTATGTATTTGTTTTTGGTTGGTGTTCTTTGTTTTTGTTTGTTTTTTTTTTTTGTTTCCTTTCTCCTGTTTGCGTAAACACATAACAATTAATTTGCGATTTATCAAAGCTCTATCTAGGATGTATGGGTTCAATCCAAATGAATGTGTGTGTCTGAGTGATGGAATGCATGGGTATGAACTGTCCATGTGTAAAGAAAGATTTTTTTTTGTAGGGGTATACTCACCATTGTTTTTATAGCCAACAATAAGTGTGATCACACTAATGCGCATGCTTTGTACTGTTTATGATTATTTTATTAATTTTTCTCGTTTGTAATGAGCTCAATACTGGTACCAGTTTAAATTAATACTTTTTTTTTACAAGTTTATATGTATTCGCGAATAAATAACCTGTGCACAGATAAGAGATCTCGATCCCTATAACTCTGAGAAACTGTAGGGATTTTGTGTTGATAATTTTTCCTTTTCTGTGGCTTAGAGTGAAGTTTCATTCACTCTGATACATGGAAAATACATAACAATGCATTGCTTTGCACTTTGTGGCATCTTATGGATTCAGTAGGTCTGGTGTTTTGTTTTTCCTTCTAAATTGACGCATGTGCTGTTAATATGTGTAAAGGTTTTATGTCTACAGGTTGTCTTCTTAAACTTTAAGTACTTACAAACACACCAGGTTTCCTATAACTTTTTGTTTGTCAGAGTACAGATATGTGGGTGTGTCGGTACATTTTTGACTGTACTTACTGTGGATGGACGCATTATCTCAGCTGGAAGTCTGTTCCAATCATCCACTACTAGTTTAGTCCATTATGAACCTCTCAGAGAGGTACAGTGAGATGTTATTAATTTTTGAGTTTTGTATTTTAGGAGAAATACACAGACAAGGACGAATGATTGGACCCAGACTGGACAAAGTACTTTGAAACACAGAGGACCTTAAAACATAATTTTTATTTTCGTTTTAAGGAAAAGCCTTGAATCTAATTAATTGCAGTCAGGTCCAACTAAATTCTAAAAAGAAAAATTTTTAAACTTTTTTTAAAACAGAGATCCTGCTCTCTGTATTACAAGTTCTTGTGGCCTGATTGACTTGCAAACAGATTTGCACTGAGAGTCAATTAATATGTTAATCACCACCGACAGAGGGTGTTGCCTTTTGAATAGCTACAATGTTTGAAGGCAGTTTCAATGTTTTTTTTTGACAGAATACAGATTCCATTTTTTTTTTAATTTGTTACATTTTTCTCTCTCATTTTTATTCTTTTTTTTATTCTTAACGGTAATTTTTTTTGTTTACAAAAAAAACAAAAACAAAGGGGGGGGAAGAAAGATTTTTAATTTTTTTTATTAATTCTTTTTTTAATGTTTACTATTTTTCTTTCTTTCCTATAGTACCTTTATTTTTATTTATTTTTTTTATTTTTTATTGTGATTCTTGAGTTTGGTGTCACCAGGGTGAAATAAATGAATAAATAAATAAAAAAAAAAAGAGGGGAGTAGGGGGAACATTATATGGAGAACATTTAAAATGGTTAGAAATGTTGATATAGAATATTAAAGCTTCCCTATAGCATTCTGGGGATGGACCAAGTTCCAACAGTTTTTCTTCTTCTCTTTCGAAACTGGATAATTGTTTTATATAAATGTATGTCATGGTAGTTATTACCAACTATGACAGTAACACCTGGGTGTTAGCAAAAGTCATGTGACTATTTTCTCTGTATATGTGACATACAATCCTCTCTACAGTTCTAATATTGGGCAGTCATCATATGTGGTCATTGATCAAATTTTTTTTTGTTTGTTTGTTGGTCAGTTTTCTTTTTTGTGCCATAACCAAGTTCAAAGAGCATTGTGTGAATATCATATAGATATACTGGGACTGATGATACTCATAGTGATTGGCAAATAGCAGGGAGTATAGTACAATTGTACTTAAGAGTAATTTAGTTTGATTGTTCCTGAAGCCACTAGTGACTGATGACATCACACTCATCCGTATTCCGAATTATTTTTGTCTGCGTAGGCGACACTGCCTAATCTGCACGGAGAACTCTTAAAGTGATGACCTCTTCTGTAGCCTGCTAAAGGCAGGACGGAGCTATATGCCCAAAGGTTTGGCACCAGCCAAGGTTGAACGGAACACAGTTCCAGTAAAAAGGAGTTAGTGGTGAGTTGCGATGGCAACAAAACTCACCGGAACACGTGAAGGGTCATACACGCACACACAACGTGGTATTCCACAGAAGGTGGGGCAGAGGTACTTGCAGGCATATGACAATGGAGGAAGAAAGATGGGGGGATGAAAATCAGACACCTGGCTGAAGGGCGTAACCATTCAAATTGTTACACATGTCACTGGGAAAGGGGTCTCATTAGTATGTCGCAGTATATCTATGACAATTCTAATCAAAAGGTCCTTACGGCTTAGACTTACCAGACAAGCATTCAGTTGAATGCATATGTTTTAAATGTACTTGTGTTTTTATTTCTCTACCTTTGTTCACATTAATAAAGTATAATCTTAGAAAGCCAGGAAAAGCTGGTCCCCAGGCTATTATTGCATGCTGTATCCACTTGGAATCACCAGTGAAGGCCGTCCCAGAAGCAAGGGCAACATGACCAGATTCGCCGTATGGACTTTCGTACCGTTATTATCGGACTATTGTTATTATTGGACTGTTGAGAACAAGGATCCTCATGTTTTTTTTTTTTTTTTCCTTATTGTTTTGTTTTGGTGCTGTTTCTCATGATTTCTATTTTGGACTTATGACATCCAGAACAAGTGATGACTACCAATACTGGGATCCAGAAGTGTGAACTGTAGAGATGGAGAGTTTAAAAGTTTTTTTTTCTTCTCAAAGAGTTTTATTTCATTTCAGAGGACAAAGTCAAGCGTGCCAGATATTGAAGGAGATTGCACATAAACCATTATTCTAGGTGTGGCCGAGTCTCATATTTTCAACTGGCCACAAGGGGCCATCTGTTGCCTTATTGGATTATGTGAAATCTCCATTAATCGCTGTAAAATATTGCAATTAGAAATATATTTCAGTTAGAGGGAAATATATTTAAAATACTGAGTGTTGTGTTGGTGTTATTGTAATTAGTTCAACTTCAAAGGTTGGCCTTTTGTTCTCCCTGAGAACATCTTCCCTGGGTAGTAAACAACAGCCTTCTTTGACTCATCCAATCAGGCTGTGCCCAATATACATTTACTAGGTACAGTGACCAATTAGGGAGAATTATATTAGTCACACTACAGAAAGGAGGGGGGGATATAATGCTTTGTGACCAAGCTAACTCACTCTTTGGTGTGGGAACACACAGCAGTCACCATGGGCTGACCTGAAGTTAACAGGTAATCTAATATACTTGTATTTTATACTGTACTGTAAATATGGGTGTTGTGGGTAATTTGTAAATACCATGTAAGCCAGGAGACCTACACTGTACATTGTGTTGTAAATACTGTCGGGTGTGTACTTTGTATAGATTATGTAACCCTATTAATAAATGTGTATTGTGGAACGAACTACCTCTTTGTTGTAAGATCTCTCAGATCTAGATATGTATATGTCCATACTACTACAATGATTGAGGTGTATGCACAAAATACAGAACTAGTCAACAATAGGAACCTATTTAGCACATTTCGGATAAGAATATGCATATAATTATTTTTCTACATGGGGATTATGGGTGGAATATTGTTTATAAATATAGATAGAAACATATTAAACCTATTTCTGATAAGAATATGCATATAATTATTTTTCAACATTTTGATTATGGGTGGAATATTGTTTATAAATATACATAGTAACCTATTTAATCCATTTCTGATAAGAATATGCATATACTTTTTTTTTCTACATAGGAATTATGGTTGGAATATTGTTTATAAATATACATAGCAACATATTAAACCCATATGTGATATGAATATGCATATAATTATTTTTCTACATGGGGATTATGGATGGAATTTTGTTAATAAATATACATTGCAACATATTATACCTATTTCTGTATTGAATATGTATGTAATTATTTTTCTACATGGGATTATGGACAGAATATTGTAGATAAACATACATAGTAACATATTAAACCTATTTCTGATAAAAAATATGCATATCATTATTTTTCTACATCTGGATTTTGGGTGGAATATTGTTTATAAATATATATAGGAACCTATTTAACCCATTTCTGATAAGAATGTGCATGTAATTATTTTTCTACATGGGAATTATGGGTGGAATATTGTTTATAAATATACATAGGAACCTATTTAACCCTTTTCTGATAAGAATATGCATATAATTATTTTTCTACATGGGGATTATGGGTAGAATATTGATTATAAATATAGATAGCAACACATTAAACCTATTTCTGATATGAATATGCATATAATTATTTTTCTACATGGGGATTATGGGTGGAAAATTGTTTATAAATATACATAGCAACCTATTTAACCCATTTCTGATAAGAATATGCATATAATAATTTTTCTACATGGGGATAATGGGCGGAATATTGTTTATAAATGTACATAGCAACATATTAAACCTATTTCTGATATGAATATGAATATAATTATTTTTTTACATGGGTATTATGGGTGGAATACTGTCTATAAATATAGATAGTAACCTATTTAACCCATTTCTGAAAAGAATATGCATATAATTATTTTTCTACATGCTAATTATGGTTGGAATATTGTTTATAAGTATACATAGCGACATATTAAACCTATTTGTTATATGAATATGCATATAATTATTTTTCTACATGGGGATTGTGAATGGAATATTGTTAATAAATATACATAGCAACATATTAAACCTATTTCTGATAAGAATATGCATATAATTTTTTTTTCTACATGGGGATTATGCGTGGAATATTTCTTAGAAATATACATAGGAATATATTTAACCCATTTCGGATAAAAATATGCATATCATTATTTTTCTACATCTGGATTATGGGTGGAATATTGTTTATAAATATATATAAGAACCTATTTAACACATTTCTTATAAGAATATGCATATAATAATTTTTCTACATGGGGATAATGGGCAGAATATTGTTTATATATATACATAGCAACATATTAAACCTATTTCTGATATGAATATGAATATAATTATTTTTTACATGGGTATAAATGTCTATAAATATAAATGGTAACCTATTTAACCCATTTCTGAAAAGAATATGGATATAATTATTTTTTCTACATAGGAATTATGGGTGTAATATTTTATATAAATATTGTCAGTACTAGGATCCCTTTAGGACCCAGCACAACTCACCTGACACAGCCTTTACCTGGGAAACAACAATGATTGGCCAGCTCACCTTTAAATAACTTGCATCAGCATTCAATCATTGCTCGTGTTAGAGTTTACCTTGTGTTTGATCCAGTTGATATCTGCTCTGTGTATTTCGTGTATGACCCGGCTCGTTTGACCCTGTTTGCTTGCTTCTGATTCGGTACCGTTTGGACTCTGATCTTCCTGTGTATGACCCAGCTTGCCTAGACTACGTTTTTGCCTGATACCACTAGTACCTTCATCTGCAGCGGTGAACTACAAGCACCAAACATCTACCTACATCTACAGCGGTGAACTACAAGTCCCAGCTGACCTGCTCTGCTCAGACCTGCTCATGGTATGTGCTCTTGTTCTTTGAACTCTTTGCATAATCAGAACACCTGAACTGTTACCTGTTATATGCTCTAGCCTGACATTAACACGAGCCATACATAATAAAGGAAACCTATCATGGATCCTGAGCAGGCTCAGTTGTTTGCACAGGAACTTTGCCGCTTATCCCATCAAGTTCAGGAAATGGCCACAGAGCTCACCAAGGTGCAATCTCCTTCTATTACCACTGCTACAAAAACTCCATCTGAACCAAAAATTCCTTTGCCTGACCGGTTTTCTGGTGACCGTAAAGGGTTTTGCAACTTTAAAAACAGCTGCAAATTATATTTCAAGTTAAGGCCATCCTCGTCTGGCCATGAAACTCAGAGGGTTCAAATCATTATCTCTCTACTACAGGCTGACCTCCAGGTTTGGGCCTTTAACCTGGAACCAAACCATCCAGCCTTGCTAACAGTAGATGCCTTCTTTGAAGCCCTAGGGTTGCTTTATGATGATCCAGATCGTGCTGCTACTGCAGAATCAACCCTGCGTAACTTAAAGCAAGGAACTACCACAGCTGTAATGTATTGCTCAGAGTTTCGCAGGTGGGCCCCGGAATCTGGCTGGAATGATGCAGCACTCCGCAGCCAGTTTAGAATGGGCCTTTCAGATGCAATTAAGGATGCTCTTGTCAACTTCTCCTACCCAGCCTCACTGGAGGAGGCTATGAGTCTAGCCATTAGAATTGACCGCCGCCAGCGAGAGAGGAGACGAGAACAAACTACAGCTGTGGCAAACTATATACCTCCCTTGCCGCCTGACTATTCCACCTCCAGTGCCAAATCTGAGGAAGAACCCATGCAGTTAGGCTCCACCCGGTTATCTGCCCAGGAACACACGCGCCGGCATAACATGGGACTCTGCTTGTATTGTGGCCTCAAGGGTCATATGCTCCGTTTGTGCCTTACACGTCCGGGCAACTCCAGGACCTAGGTAATTGCGGGGAGGTTACCTTAGGTCTGCTCTCATCTCCCCAGGGGGACAATCGTATTCTTTTACCCGCTGTCATTCACTTTGGGACAGGGGCTCATGAACAGCTGGCCTTGGTAGATTCTGGAGCCGCTGAGAATTTTATTGATAAGACTCTGATTACCTCTTTGTCCTTGGAAACTCATGCTCTAGATTGCCCAGTCCGCCTGATTTCCGTGGATAATCGTCCTCTCTCACAAGATCTAGTGCTCCAAGCCACCAAGCCTTTCCAGTTACAATTGGGGGCTTTGCATTGGGAGAAGACTTCATGTCTTGTCATTGACTCTCCATCCACTCCTTTGATCCTAGGCCTTCCTTGGATTCAGAAGCACAATCCTGTAATTGACTGGCGAACAGGAAATATTCTGGCTTGGTCCAATCAGTGTAAAAAGAACTGCATCCAGCACCCTGTTTGACTGGCTACCTGTCAAGTGGGAATGGAACAGATTCCACTTTGTTATAAGGACTTTTGGGATGTGTTTTCTAAAGGGATTGCTGACACTTTACCACCTCATCGCAGTTATGATTGTCCCATTGACCTCTTGCCTGACACTACACCTCCTTGAGGGAGAGTCTTTCCACTGTCTGAGCCAGAGAATCTTGCCTTGCAAGAATACATCCAGGAAAACCTAGCTAAGGGTTTCATCCGTCCCTCCACTTCTCCCGCAGGAGCAGGATGCTTCTTTGTCCCAAAGGAGGATGGGGGACTGAGACTTTGTGTTGATTACAGAGGTCTAAATAAAATAACTGTTCCCAATCTGTATCCTCTTCCTCTCATCACAGAATTGTTCTCTCAAATCCAGGGAGCCAAAATCTTCTCCAAACTGGACTTAAGGGGAGCCTATAATCTGGTGCGCATACGTGCAGGCGACGAGTGGAAGACAGCCTTTAACACCAAGGATGGTCATTATGAATGTCTTGTCATGCCTTTCGGTCTCAGAAATGCACCAGCTGTCTTTCAGAACTTTATGAATGACATTTTACGTGACATGTTGGGTCGCTTCATGCTTGTATATTTAGACGACATTTTGATATATTCTCCCAATCTTGAAACACATCAGAAACATGTCTGCTCAGTATTGGCCCGATTAAAGACTCACTCCCTTTTTGTAAAGCCTGAGAAATGTTCATTCCATGTTAAACAAGTACCTTTCCTAGGCTATATAATTTCTGAAACAGGCCTCACCATGGATCCAGCAAAGATTCAAGCCATTTTAGACTGGGCACCACCTTCAGACCTGAAGGCAGTTCAGCGCTTCCTGGGCTTTACAAATTTCTATCGAAAATTCATTAAGAACTTTGCCACCATTGCACATCCCATCACCTCTCTCACCAGGAAGACTCCAACTACCTTTAAATGGACTACTGAAGCCCAGGCAGCCTTCACTCAGTTAAAGAAAGCCTTTACCTCTGCACCAATCCTACGCCATCCTGTTCCTGAGCTACCTTTTATTGTGGAGGTAGATGCATCTGAAGTAGGGGTGGGGGCGCTTTTGTCACAAAAGGATCCTGTAAATGCCGCCATCCACCCCTGTGCCTTCTTGTCTCGGAAATATTCCCCAGCAGAGCGCAATTATGATATAGGCAACAGAGAACTTCTAGCCATAAAGCTCGCTTTGGAGGAATGGAGACATTGGCTGGAGGGAGCTCGCTATCCATTCATAGTTCTGACTGACCACAAAAACCTTGAATACATCCGTTCTGCTAAAAGACTGAACTCACGTCAAGCCAGGTGGTCATTGTTCTTCTCCAGATTTGACTTCACAATTTCATATTTACCAGGACCAAGAAACACTAAGGCTGACGCCTTGTCTCGCAGCTTTCTTTCAGAGTCTCCTCCTCCGCTTCCTCCACAACCCATTATCTCTGAGGATAGGATTTTGGCTTTCACCCAGACTGACATCTCTGAGGCCTTGTTACCTGCACAGGCTGAAGCCCCTCCCTCCACTCCCTCCGGTATGCTTTTTGTGCCCCTGGCTCTTCGTTTGCAGGTATTGCAGCAGGTACATGCATCAAAACCTGCAGCACATCCGGGGTTTAGACAAACTTTTGAGATTATCTCTCGCAACCTCTGGTGGCCATCGATTAGGCAGGATGTGTTAGCCCTTGTCCAGGCCTGTGAAGTTTGTGCCAGAAGCAAGAGCAGTACCTCTAAGCCGCCTGGTCTCCTACGTCCTCTACCAATACCTACCTGTCCCTGGACCCATTTATCTATGGACTTTATCACTGACTTGCCTCCGTCCCAGGGATGTTCCACGATCTGGGTGGTGGTAGACAGGTTCAGTAAAATGGCCCACTTTGTTCCGCTTCTGAAACTTCCATCTGCTAAAGAACTGGCATCTTTATTCATTAAACATGTTTTCAGGCTCCATGGGGCACCAATCAACATTTTCTCAGACCGTGGCTCTCAGTTTATAGCCCAGTTTTGGAAGGCCCTTTGCTCTCAGCTGGGGATTAAGTTATCATATTCTTCAGCATATCATCCTGAGACAAACGGCCAAACAGAAAGGACTAATCAGACTCTAGAGAAGATGGTACGTTGTCTGATGGCCAATGATGAGGTGGAGTGGGTCAACGTCCTGCCATGGGCAGAGTTTGCCTTTAATAACTGTGCCAGCACATCTACAGGGACCTCTCCTTTCTTCTGTGTTTACGGGTTGCATCCTCGTGTGTGCTCCTTTAATCTTCCACCCTCTGATGTGCCAGATGCCAACACCACAATAGAAAATTTCTCCAAAATCTGGTCCGATGTTAATCATGCTATTTCTCGCTCTGTGCTGGCTTTTAAGAAGATGGCGGACAAGAGGCGCTCAAAGGCACCAGGATATAAAGTTGGTGACAAAGTGTGGCTATCATTCAGGAATCTGTCCCTGCATGTTCCATCTAAAAAACTTGGCCCAAAATTCATCGGGCCCTATGAAATTTCGGAGATTGTTAATCCTGTATCCTATAGATTAAAACTCCCCCCATCCATGCGCATTCCAAATGTCTTTCATGTTTCATTGTTGAAACCTGTTCATTTCAGCCTCCAAGTAAATGAACCAGAACCTGTGGATGTGTTGGACAGTCAGGAATATGAAGTGGCATTTATTCTTGATTCCAGACGAGTGCGCAATTCCTTACAATATCTCGTTCATTGGAAAGGTTTCGGCCCAGAGGATCGATCTTGGGTCCCAGCTCGTGATCTTCATGCTGACCGACTTAAGAAGAAGTTTCATCTTCTTTATCCAAGTAAACCTGTCAGTACTAGGATCCCTTTAGGACCCAGCACAACTCACCTGACACAGCCTTTACCTGGGAAACAACAATGATTGGCCAGCTCACCTTTAAATAACTTGCATCAGCATTCAATCATTGCTCGTGTTAGAGTTTACCTTGTGTTTGATGCAGTTGATATCTGCTCTGTGTATTTCGTGTATGACCCGGCTCGTTTGACCCTGTTTGCTTGCTTCTGATTCGGTACCGTTTGGACTCTGATCTTCCTGTGTATGACCCAGCTTGCCTAGACTACGTTTTTGCCTGATACCACTAGTACCTTCATCTGCAGCGGTGAACTACAAGCACCAAACATCTACCTACATCTACAGCGGTGAACTACAAGTCCCAGCTGACCTGCTCTGCTCAGACCTGCTCATGGTATGTGCTCTTGTTCTTTGAACTCTTTGCATAATCAGAACACCTGAACTGTTACCTGTTATATGCTCTAGCCTGACAAATATACATAGAAACCTATTTAACACATTTCTGATAAGAATATGCATATAATTATTTTTCTACATGGGGATTATGGGTGGAATATTGTTTATAAATAAAGATAGCAACATATTAAACCTATTTCTGATAAGAATATGCATATAATTATTTTTCAGCATTGGGATTATGGGTGGAATATTGTTTATAAATATACATAGGATCCTATTTAACCTTTTTCTGATAAGAATATGCATATAATTCTTTTTCTACATGGGGATTATGGGTAGAATATTGATTATAAATATAGATGGCAACACATTAAACCTATTTCTGATATGAATATGCATACAATTATTTTTCTACATCGGGATTATGGGTGGAATATTCCTTACAAATATACATATAAACCTATTGAACCCATTTCTGATAAGAATATGCAAGTAATTATTTTTCTGCATCGGGATTATGGGTGGAATATTGTGTATAAATATACATAGGAACCTATTTAACCCATTTCTGATAAGAATATGCATATAATTATTTTTCTACATGGGGATAATGGGCGGAATATTGTTTATAAATATACATAGCAACATATTAAAACTATTTCTGATATGAATATAATTATTTTTTTACATGGGTATTATGGGTAGAATATTGTCTATAAATATAGATAGTAACCTATTTAACCCATTTCTGAAAAGAATATGCATATAATTATTTTTCTACATGCTAATTATATTTGGAATATTGTTTATAAATATACATAGCGACATATTAAACCTATTTGTTGTATGAATATGCATATAATTATTTTTCTACATGGGGATTATGGATGGAATATTGTTAATAAATATACATAGCAACATATTAAACTTATTTCTGATAAGAATATGCATATAATTTTTTTCTACATAGGGATTATGCGTGGAATATTTCTTAGAAATATACATAGGAATATATTTAACCCATTTCTGATAAAAAATATGCATATCATTATTTTTCTACATTTGGATTATGGGTGGAATATTGTTTATAAATATATATAGGAACCTATTTAACCCATTTCTGATAAGAATGTGCATATAATTATTTTTCTTCATGGGAATTATGGGTGGAATATTGTTTATAAATATACATAGGAACCTATTTAACCCTTTTCTGATAAGAATATGCATATAATTCTTTTTCTACATGGGGATTTTGTGTAGAATATTGATTATAAATATAGATAGCAACACATTAAAACTATTTCTGATATGAACATGCATACAATTATTTTTCTACATCGAGATTATGGGTGGAATATTCCTTACAAATATACATAGGAACCAATTTAACCCATTTCTGATAAGAATATGCAAGTAATTATTTTTCTACATCGGGATTATGGGTGGAAAATTGTTTATAAATATACATAGCAACCTATTTAACCCATTTCTGATAAGAATATGCATATAATAATTTTTCTACATGGGGATAATGGGCGGAATATTGTTTATAAATATACATAGCAACATATTAAACCTATTTCTGATATGAATATGAATATAATTATTTTATTACATGGGTATTATGGGTGGAATATTGTCTATAAATATACATGGTAACCTATTTAACGCATTTCTGAAAAGAATATGCATATAATTATTTTTTCTACATAGGAATTATGGGTGTAATATTCTATATAGATATACATAGGAACCAATTTAACAAATTTCTGATAAGAATATGCATATAATTATTTTTCTACATGGGGATTATGGGTGGAATATTGTTTATAAATATAGATAGCAACATATTAAACCTATTTCTGATAAGAATATGCATATAATTATTTTTCAACATTGGGAGTATGGGTGGAATATTGTTTATAAATATACATAGTAACCTATTTAATCCATTTCTGATAAGAATATGCATATAATTTTTTTTTCTACATAGGAATTATGGTTGGAATATTGTTTATAAATATACATAGCAACATATTAAACCCATATGTGATATGAATATGCATATAATTATTTTTCTACATGGGGATTATGGATGGAATATTGTTAATAAATATACATTGCAACATATTATACCTATTTCTGTATTGAATATGTATGTAATTATTTTTCTACATGGGATTATGGACAGAATATTGTAGATAAACATACATAGCAACATATTAAACACATTTCTGATAAAAATATGCATATAATTATTTTTCTACATCTGGATTATGGGTGGAATATTGTTTATAAATATATATAGGAACCTATTTAACCCATTTCTGATAAGAATGTGCATGTAATTATTTTTCTACATGGGAATTATGGGTGGAATATTGTTTATAAATATACATAGGAACCTATTTAACCCTTTTCTGATAAGAATATGCATATAATTCTTTTTCTACATGGGGATTATGGGTAGAATATTGTTAATAAATATGCATAGCAACATATTAAACCTATTTCAATTATGAATATGCATATAATTATTTTTCTACATCGGGATTATAGGTGGAATATTGTTTATAAATATAGATAGCAACCTATTTCTGATTTAAATATGCATAAAATTATTTTTCTACATGGGGATTATGGGTGGAATATTGTTTATAAATATACATAAGAACCTATTTAACCCATTTCAGATAAGAATATGCATATAATTATTTTTCTACATGTGGATTATGGGCAGAATATGGTTTAAAAATATAAATAGGAATCTATTTAACCCATTTCTGATAAGAATATGCATATAATTTTTTTCTACATGGGGATTATAGGTTGAAGATTGTTTATAGATATAGATAGCAACATATTAAGCGTATTTCTGATAAGAATATGCATATAATTATTTTTCTACATGGGGATTACGTATGGAATATTGTTTATAAATATACATAGCACCATATTAATACTATTTCTGATATGAATATGCATATAATTATTTTTCTACATGGGGATTATGCGTGAAATATTGTTAATAAATACACATAGGAACCTATTTATCCCATTTCTGATAACAATATGCATATAATTATTTTTCTGCATAGGGATTATAGGTGGAATATTGTTTATAAATATACATAGGAACCTATTTAACACATTTCTGATAAGAATATGCATAAAATTATTTTTCTACATGGGGATTATGGGTGGAATATTTTTTATAACCATACATAGTAGCCTATTTAACCCATTTATGATAAGAATATGCATATAATTATTTTTCTACATGGGAATTATGGGTAGAATATTGTATATAAATATACATAGGAACCTATTTAAAACATTTCTGTTAAGAATATGCGTATAATTGTTTTTCTACATGGGGATTATGGGAGGAATATTGTTTTTAATTATACATAGGAACCTATTTAACTCATTTCTGAAAAGAATATGCATATAATTATTTTTCTGCATGGGGATTATGGGTGAAATATTGTTTATAAATATACATAGGAACCTATTTAACCCATTTCTGATAAGAATATGCATATAATTATTTTTCTGCAAAGAGATTATAGGTGGAATATTGTTTATAAATATACATAGGAACCTATATAACCCATTTCTGAAAAGAGTATGCATATAATTATTTTTCTACATTTGGAATATGGTTTGAATATTGTTTATAAATATACATAGAAACATATTAAACCTATTTCTGATATGAATATGCATATAATTATTTTTCTACATGGGGATTATGGTTGGAATATTGTTTATAAATATACATAGTAACCTATTTAACCAATTTCTGAAAAGAATATGCATATAATTATTTTTCTACATGGGAATTATGGGTGGAATATTGTAGTTAAACATACATAGGAATATATTAAACCTATTTCTGATTTAAATAAGCTTTTTTTTTTAAATCAAAACTTTTTATTTATTTATTTCCAATGCGGAAAATGATCATACAAAGATAATACAGATTACCGTAAGGATTAAAGAAATATATGTCCAGCCAAAAGAAGGAAAAAGCAAAATTATACAGCGCAAATTTTCATACATCTGAATAAAAGTTTTATACTGCATCTTTGTCTACTATTTAATAATACATTACAGGTGTTTAACGTACCTAACATAAAACTGTAGGGTGTGATCCCCTCCCCTCTCCCCTCCCCCCCATCTGCTGCACATTCTTCAAACTAAATTCATAACAGTCTATCCATCACAAGCTGTGGGGGGGCAAGAGCTGGGTCAGACAACCAAGGCTCCCATATCTTTTCAAATTTATTGCCAGCATTTCTATGACGGTATGCTAAATGTTCCCTAATCAGGAGTGAGTTTACATATGCAAACCATTGCTTTCCCGTTGGTAAAGTGTGCGCCATCCAGTGTCGAGCTATAAGTTTTCTAGCCAGATACAACAGCCTGGTAAGCATAATGTACATTCCTCTCTGGTACATCTCCTCATCAATCACATCTAGTAAACACACCAGAGGAGTGGAGGGCACCGGCACCTGCGCCAACCGAGATACAATCTGTATGACCTCATTCCAGTATCTATTAAGCTTTGGGCACCGCCAGAGCATATGGATGAGGTCACCCTGATGTATTTTACATTTTGGGCACAGGGGTGAATCTCTCAGGCCCCAAGCAAACAGTTTAGTTGGCGTCCGATAGGTTCTATGCAAAATAAACAGCTGCGACAACCTATGAGAAGCTGAAATAGATATATTAGGGATTGATTCCAGTACCATATCCCATTGTTCATCATCAATGTCACCAATATCTATGACCCATTTAGCTCTGCATTTTAAGGAGGTATGGTCCTGATTGGAGGAGAGCAACACTGAATATATTGTAGATATCAGTCCTTTTCTAACATTCGCATGCAACAGTTCCCTCAGAAGTGGGGATGACGTTACAGAAATGGGGATTACCCGACTCTGGGCCTGTAGGGCATGTCGAAGTTGTAGATACTGAAAAAAGCATCTATTGGGGAGTGCAAATTCCGAACATAATTGCGCAAAAGATTTTAAAATATATTCCCCACATATAACTGTGAAAAAAACCAAATTCCCTTACGCTTCCACAGGGTAAATCCCTCTAATTTATTAAGTTCTGGGTATCTTGGGTTATCCCATAAGGGGGTGCACTCCAAGGGGCCCACAACCTTCAGTGCCCCCCAAACTGCGCCCCACACTTTTTTAAGAAGACCCGTCGTAGGTGAATTTGGGGGTAAGCTGGGGAGGTCCATTTCTAAATGGGAGCTGGCCTTCAAGTCCGGGTTTGTATGGACCACTAAACGTACTATGGGATCTTCTGAGATATCATCATCCCCCCACCCCATTAACTGCTGCAGTTGAGAGGCCAAAAAATATAGTTTGGGGTGTGGTACCGCTAGACCTCCTCTGTCTTTATGATATTGTAGGGTGTTTAAGCTAATTCTAGCACCCTTCCTTTTCCAAATGAGATCCTGCATCTGTGTATCTATTTTCCTGAACCATTTGTTAGAGATCCACATAGGGGAATTTTGAGTGACATACAGTAATTGCGGGGCCCAGATCATTTTTATTAGATTTATCCTCCCCACGACTGATAAGGGAAGTTTACACCAGCTAAGGGATTTCTCTTTTTGTTTTTCCAACAGGGGTTCCAAATTTAATTTGAGGTACTTAGAGGTGTCCGGAGTCACCACCACTCCTAAGTATCGAAATGATTCAGCTATGGTGATTTGCCTTGCCTCCTGGGGCACGGGTTTAGTTATGGGGTCTATAGGCATCATAATAGATTTGGACCAGTTTATTGTAAAACCTGAGAATCCTCCAAATTTAATTATAAGTGACATTAGTAGCCTCAAAGATTTATCCGTATCTCCCAGATACAGCAGTGCGTCGTCGGCGTACAGTGAGACCTTTTCCTCTGAGAGGCCTCTACGGAATCCCACTATCTCAGAGGAACTACGGATCACGATAGCCAACGGTTCGACTGCCAAAGCAAACAGCAGGGGTGACAATGGGCACCCCTGACGAGTGCCTCTGTGTAATGCAAAGGACTGGGAAAGGGAGTTATTAATGCGAAGCCTCGCTCTAGGAGCTGAGTATATAATCTTCACCCATTTAACAAACCTGTCACCCAGGCAAAAACGAGCTAGGATCTCCCAGAGGTAGGGCCACTCCACACTATCAAAAGCCTTAGCGGCATCCAAGGATAATATAGCCCTACCTCCAGGGTTATCCACTGCGGTCTGCAGGTTCATAAAGAGGCGTCTAATATTGTTAGTTGTAGATCTAGTGGGTATAAACCCAGACTGGTCTCTATGCACCAACTTCCCTATCACCCCGGACAATCTGTTTGCCAGTACTCGTGCTAAAAGTTTGACGTCTAGGTTTAAGAGGGATATGGGCCTGTATGAATCCGGTAGAAGTTTATCCTTACCCGGTTTAGGGATCACAACTATGAGGGCTTCTTGCATACTATCCGGCAGGGATCCTTCCTCCCCTGCCGCAGAGAAAGCCCGCAGCAGTGGCGGAAGTAAAATATCACTATATCTCCTGTAAACCTCAGCAGGCAATCCATCCGAGCCCGGAGACTTATGCCTCTTAGCTCCCTGGAGGGCCTCCACCAATTCCTCCATAGTTATTGGAGCATCCAACATACTCCTCTCATTCTCCGAGACTTGAGGGAAGGGACAATTCTGTAGGAATGAATCCAGCTCAGAAGAACTAGATGCAGTCCTAGAGGAATATAAGTCCATATAGAATTGATAAAATATCTGTATAATGTCTGCTGTCCTGGAGCAAGTCTCCCCTGTCCCCGATTTAATAGCTAGAATGGAAGCCGTGTCTCTTTGCTCCTTGGCCAATAGGGCAAGGAGATGACCCGTGTTCTCGCCCTCTTCATAATATTCCTGTTGTAGGAAGAACCTCCGTTTTTCGGCCGCTGATAAGACTACTGAGTTGTATAATGAGTGAGCCTCAATCCATGCCTCCCTATTTTCCTGGGATGGGTCTGAAATCATTTTCTGCTCTCTAGTTTGTAAATCCTCTCTAACCCTGGATTCCCACTCTCCCGATCTCCTTTTCATTCCATTAATTCCCCTGATCAGACATCCTTGCAGGAACGCATTCAGAGAGTCCCAAACAACAGCCGTGCTCGCGGATCCTCTGTTGAAGCATAGGAACTCCCTCAAGGCATCAGCTATCCCATCCGGTTCTGGGAATAGCTCCAGCCAGAATGGGTTAATCCACCAGAGGGGTTGAACCTCCTGGGTTCCTACGTCTATCCGCACCCAAAAGGGAGAGTGATCAGAAAGTAATCTAGGTTCATATGCGGAATCCAATACCCTCTGCAGCAGGGAAGTGTTGCCCAGGCCCAGATCTATACGTGGAAGACCACCATATGTGCTCGACCTACATGAATAACATTCATCCATTGGATGCTTCTCCCTCCACACGTCTCTCAGACCCAATTCAGCAAGCATAAGTGCAAATGAGGTAGTACCCGGGGAGCGACCAGTTTGTCTGGAGTGTAAGGATATTCTATCTAAGTGTGTATCTAACACATTGTTGTAGTCTCCCAACGCTAGAACAGGGGTATTAGGGTATAAGGCTATGAACTGGGCAAATTTCTTTAGAGGGTCCGAGGAATATGGGGGAGGAACATACATGGTCGCAACAATACACCTATATCCATTGAACTTACACAGTAGGAACACAAATCTGCCATCCCCATCAATCATCTGCTGCAGACATTCAAAAGATATCCTCCCAGATATCAGTACACTCACCCCTCTGGAGTAGGAGGAGTGCACCGAGTGAAACTGAGTAGGATATTTACGTGATTTCAATATGTAAATCGAATTGAGCTGCAGGTGAGTCTCCTGAAGACAGACCAGGTGCGGCTGCATTCGAGCTAAATATTTGAACATTGCACTCCGTTTTGTTTTCTCCCCCAGTCCCCTAATATTCCAAGAAAGGAGCATTAACCCCCCAGTACCTCGATTCGCCATTTCCAATCTGTTTTAGAGGCAAAATTGAGGGCTGAGGAGCCACATGCATTTTGTGTCACAGTACTATTTTCAGATAGTAAAACATCCCAGCCTGCCCTAGTTACCACAATATTCCTACACATCAATTCCCGCCACTGCTTGGAGTGTATAAGTATGAAGGGAGTTAAACAGACATATAATCGTCCAACCTGTAGGAGGAAGAGGGTCACACCTGGAGAGGGGAAAGGGAAAAGCACACCCTTAAAGAAAACAAAGTGTCTGACCAACATGGCCGTACATAACCATAATAAACCCCAACGTGGGGAATTCAGTCCTCTCAGGACTCTGTAGAGGGGGCTCTTGCGTAGCCCAAGGGGCATGTATTATTATCAAACCTTGCACCAACAAAATTAGAAACTGTATGTTACTAATGCCGAAATATCAGCATATAAAAGTGACGTGCATAAAGGAAAAACTTAAAAATAGAAAAAATATTCTGCAAAAATAAAAAGGGGGTGTAAGAGCCAACTCCGCCATAAGAGAAAAAGAAGGAATCAAATTTCAACAGAGCACCGCTTGAACAAGGTGCCGTAAAGAAAAGAGAAACCGCATTCATGCAGGACATTGTGCTAAAGCAAGCTCTTCTCTATCCAACCAGTTCATCGCAACAGTGGGATTTTAAAAGAAATGGGACGTGCCATTAGCAATCACTTTCAACTGTGCCGGATACAACATAAAGTATTGGAGATTCAGGATCCTTAGCCTCTTCTTGATATCGATGAATTTGGATCTTTGCCGCTGCACTTCCGTGGAGAAATCCGGAAATAGTGAGACCGTGGCATTGTCCACTTTCAGGGTCCCAGCTGTTCTGGCATTACTCAGGATGGCATCTCGATCCTTGTAATTAAGCAGCCGAAAAAGGAAAGGGCGCGGTGGAGCTCCCTGTGGTGGTGGCCTTGAGGGGACTCGGTGAGCCCTCTCAACCGCAAACATAGGAGAAAACACGGTGCTGCCAAATGTGTCCTTCAGCCAAGATTCAATAAAAACTACCGGGTTTTTGCCCTCTGCTCTTTCCGGAATACCGACCGCCCGCACGTTATTTCTGCGCAGGCGGTTTTCCATAACCTCCAATCGGGCCGCATTCACAGACGCCACCGATGTCGCATGTCGCACATTCCTCTGTAGGGGCTGCCACTCATCCTCCAATGTACTAAGTCTGCCCTCCAAAGCGGATGTGCGTTCGCGCAGCTTCTGCATATCATGTCTTATTAAGGAAATCTCCCCCTTCATACCTTTCACTTCCCCAGTTAGTGCAGTTATAGATGAGCTGCAAGATGTAACTGCAGCAAAGATATCCCACAGTGTGGGCTCAGGGTCAGTGTCCTGCTGCAGTGATGCGGGGGCCATACTGGAGGAATGTGGAAGAGTACTCACTTTTGCAGAAGCTGTGGCATCAGCAAGCTTAGGAGGGATCCCATCCAGGGAGCTCATAACATCCTCCAGCAGCGCTTCCTCAGGATCAGGCATGAGAGCTGCTGAGAGGTCCTTCTGGGCAGAATTGATGCCAAAGGGGCGCTGGGCAGCTTCCTTTGCCGTGCGGGGCAGGATGATTTGAATAAGCTTTAAATTATTTTTCTACATCGGGATTATGGGTGGAATATTGTTTATAAATATAGATAGCAACCTATTTCTGATTTAAATATGCATAAAATTATTTTTCTTCATGAGGATTTTGGGTTGAATATTGTTTATAAATATACATAGGAACCTATTTAACCCATTTCTGATAAGAATATGCATATATTTTTTTTCTACATGGGGATTATAGGTCGAAGATTGTTTATAGATATAGATAGCAACATATTAAGCCTATTTCTGATAAGAATATACATATAATTATTTTTCTTCATGGGGATTATGGGTGGAAAATTGTTTAAAAATATACAAAGCAACCTATTTAACCCATTTCTGATAAGAATATGCATATAATTACTTTTCTGCAAAGGGATTATAGGTGGAATATTGCTTATAAATATACATAGGAACCTATATAACCCATTTCTGAAAAGAGTATGCATATAATTATTTTTCTACATTTGGATTATGGTTTGAATATTGAAACAATATTGAATATAGAAACATACTAAACCTATTTCTGATATGAATATGCACATAATTATTTTTCTACATGGGGATTATGGTTGGAATATTGTTTATAAATATACATAGTAACCTATTTAACCCATTCATGATAAGAAATACAGAATACAATACAATACAGAAAAATAATTATATGCATATTCTTATCAGAAATAGGTTTAATATGTTGCTATGTATATTTATAAACAACATTCCACCCATAATCTCCATGTAGAAAAATAATTATATGTATATTCATATCAGAAATAGGTTTAATATGTTGCTATGTATATTTATAAACAACATTCCACCCATAATCTCCATGTAGAAAAATAATTATATGCATATTCAAAACAGAAATAGGTTTAATATGTTGCTATGTATATTTATTAACAATATTCCATGCATAAATCTCATGTAGAAAAATAATTATATGCATATACTTATCAGAAATGGGTTAAATAGGTTCCTATGTATATTTATAAACAATATTCCAACCATAATTCCCATGTAGAAAAATAATTATATGCATATTCATAACAGAAATAGGTTTAATATGTTGCTATGCATATTTATTAACAATATTCCATCCATAATCCTTGTGTAGAAAAATAATTATATGCATATACTTATCAGAAATGGGTTATGTATACTTATAAACAATTTTCCACCCATAATCCCCATGTAGAAAAATAATTATATGCATATTCTTTTCAGAAATTGGTTAAATAGGTTACTATGTATATTTATAAACAATATTCCAACCATAATCCCCATGTAGAAAAATAATTATATGCATATTCATATCAGAAACAGGTTTAATATGTTTCTATGTATATTTATAAACAATATTCAAACCATAATCCAAATATAGAAAAATAATTATATGCATACTGTTTTCAGAAATGGGTTATATAGGTTCCTATGAATATTTATAAACAATATTCAACCTATAATCCCTTTGCAGAAAAATAATTATATGCATATTCTTATCAGAAATGGGTTAAATAGGTTCCTATGGATATTTATAAACAATTTTCCACCCATAATCTCCATATAGAAAAATAATGATATGCATATTCTTTTCAGAAATGGGTTAAATAGGTTCCTATGTATAATTAAAAACAATATTCCACCCATAAGCCCATTGCAGAAAAACAATTATAAGCATATTCTTATCAGAAATGTGTTAAATAGTTTATTATGTATATTTATATACAATATTCTACCCATAATTCCCATGTAGAAAAATAATGATATGCATATTCTTATCAGAAATGCGTTAAATAGGTTGCTATGTATATTTATAAACAAATTTCCACCCATAATCCCCATGTAGAAAAATAATTATATGTATATTCATATCAGAAAGAGGTTTAATATGTTGCTATGTATATTTATAAACAACATTCCACCCATAATCTCCATGTAGAAAAATAATTATATGCATATTCAAAACAGAAATAGGTTTAATATGTTGCTATGTATATTTATTAACAATATTCCATGCATAATCCACGTGTAGAAAAATAATTATATGCATATTCTTATCAGAAATGGGTTAAATAGGTTGCTATGTATATTTATAAACAATTTTTCACCCATAATCCCCATGTAGAAAAATAATTAAATGCCTATTCTTATCAGAAATGGGTTCAATAGGTTCCTATGTCTATATTTATTAACAATATTCACCCATAATCCCCATATAGAAAAATAATTATATGCATATTCTTATTAAAAATGGGTTAATTAGGTTGCTATGTATATCTATAAACAATTTTTCACCCATAATCCCCATGTAGAAAAATAATTATATGCATATTCTTATCAGAAATAGGTTTAATATGTTGCTATCTATATCTATAAACAATATTTTACCCATAATCCCCATGTAGAAAAATAATTGCATGCATATTCTTATCATAAATGGGTTAAATAGGTTCCTATGTATATTTACAAAACAATATTCCACCCATAATCCCCATGTAGAAAAATAATTATATGCATATTCTTATCAGAAATAGGTTTAATATGTTGCTATCTATATCTATAAACAATATTTCACCCATAATTCCCATGTAGAAAAATAATTGCATGCATATTCTTATCATAAATGGGTTAAATAGGTTCCTATGTATATTTATAAACAATATTCCACCCATAATCCCCATGTAGAAAAATAATTATATGCATATTCACATCAGAAATAGGTTTAATATGTTTTTATGTATATTTATAAACAATAATCCAACCATAATTCCAATACAGAAAAATACAGCCTACATATCATTTCAAGATAATCCATCTCAGAGTTCAAAATCTCATCTGGAAAAATCTAGATTGGAATACGATCTATTTCTCACTGAGTCAGTTGATAAATCCCTCAAAACGCTCCAAACACAATTTCTACATGAATACAAACAAACCAGGTACATATTTGGCTCGGGCATTAAATTCAACTAACAAATCTTTCAAACCAATACGTTTGAAATTATCAAAAAATGTTTACACTTGTAATCCAGTTAAAATAGTCCATAAATTTCACTCACATCTCGCAACTTTATACAAGACAAACAATGAATTTAATCCTACAGAGGCTGAATCCTTCTTCTCAAAAATAACCTTACCTGAGTTATCTCAGAATCAAAAAAGCAGTTTGGATGAGCCTATAACTATAGATGAAGTTGCTAACACCATAAAAGACCTAAAACTTAACAAAAGACCAGGCCCAGACAGCTACTCGGCTTTATACTATAAAACATTCTCAGAAATACTCTCTCCCATTCTCACTGAAACTTTTAACAAACTTCTAGATGGACATTCTTTTCGGCAAGAAACACTAATGGCAATTGTTTGTATGATCCCAAAACCCCTTTCTGATGATACTTCCTGTGTGAATTATCGGCCTATCTCTCTGTTAAACCTCGATATTAAATTATTAGCAAAAATAATAGCAAAACGCCTCAATAGCATTATAGGAAAATTAATACATAGAGATCAAGTAGGCTTCATGCCAAATAGACAGGCAGGCGATAATATACGCAGGGCAGTGTTATTGGCACATATTGCTAAAAAACGGAAAATCCCTTTATGTTTTCTATCTCTCGATATTAAGAGGGCATTTGACACAGTATCCTGGCAATATATGCAATATTCATTACAAAAATGGGGTTTTGGACCCCACTTTTTAACATGGATCAAAGCATTATATAATAAACCCAAAGCCTATATAAAATATGCTGGATACAAATCTGAAGCCTTTAATATCGAAAGAGGTACCCGACAGGGTTGCCCATTATCTCCCTTATTATTTGCCCTTATACTCGAACCCATGGCCCAATACATCAGAACAAACCAAACTATAACTGGCATTGAAGTAGGAGGTATTACACACAAATTATGTATATTTGCAGACGATATATTACTTTTTCTATCATCACCACAGGTCTCTGGTCCTAACTTAATACCAGCTCTTGATGGATTTGCAGCCCTATCCGGCCTTATGATTAATCCTAAGAAATGCCTAGTGCTTAATATTTCACTCACAAACATGGAGTTGATCCCGGCTAGGGCTGCACTCCCATTCACATGGGCAGAAAAATCAATCCCATATCTTGGAATTCATTTAACAGCATCTCATTCTGACTTATTCTCAACCAATTATCCTCCTGTATTAAGACAGATCACAAATCTAATAAAACAATGGTCACAACTTCCTTTATCCTGGATAGGGAAGATTAATGCAATCAAAATGACTATTCTACCCAAATTGCTTTATCTATTCAGAGTCCTCCCTATTCCAATTCCTTCCTATTTTTTGAGAATAGTACAAAAAAGAGCAACTTCGTTTATATGGAGCTCTTCTAAACCACGTATACCTATACACACACTACATCTTCCCAAAAATAAAGGAGGCCTGGGATACCCTAATTTTACCAACTACTACAGAGCAGCACATTTGGCCAGTCTGTCCAAATACCATGCAAAACAGGAAATCCCATTATGGGTATTTATAGAGGCTTCAGAAAATGACCCTCTATTAATATCAAATTTATTATGGCTTGATCCTAAAGACCGCTTTAAAATTCATAATCCCATAACTAAACACTTCTTATCTCTCTGGGATAATCTAAAAAACAAATATCAGTTACAATCTCCACACAATCCTCTCCTTTCTTTTATCAGAAATCCGGCCTTTTATCCGGCATGGATCTACCCAAATTCTTTTAAAGCTTGGACAACATCAGGCATTCAGACACTAAATGACTTCATAGCATCTAAATCATTCCTTTCATTCCCATCGCTTAGAGAAAAATATGATCTACCAAACTCTGAGATATTTAGATATCTCCAAATCAAAAATTTCTATACACCATTCCTAAAGGGGGATACACCATTATCCCAATTATCCATTTTTGAATCAATCTGTACAAAAGACCATTTGCTAAAGGTACAATTTTATCACTTTATAATCAATTATATGGAGTAGCAAATCTTAATAGACCCTCTTACGTTCAGAGGTGGGAGGAGGACCTGAGACGAACTTTAGAAGACACGGACTGGTCTAACATATGGCTCACATCTAAGTCATCTTCACCCAACATCTTAGCACTGGAGACAAATTATAAAGTCCTAACTCGCTGGTACCTTGTACCCGCTAGAGTGGCAAAATATTCACCTAATACCTCAGCTCTTTGTTTTCGAGGATGCCCAGAAATAGGCACATATTTACACATATGGTGGACGTGCCCAGTAATCCAAACCTTCTGGAAGGAAGTCTTCGTGATTGCATCTAAAATATTTAAAAAAATAATACAACCAGATCCATATTTAACTTTACTTAATCTAAAACCGGAATGGTTAACACTTTCTCAATTCAAACTTATGATCCAACTAATAACGGCTGCAAAACAAACAGTGGCCAAGGCATGGAAATCTCCTACATTGGTACTAGCAGAAACAATTCACAGAATGAATAATACAATGTCCCACGCTAAGATGGTAGCCATCGATCAAAATCAAATTCCAAAATTTGAAAAACTTTGGCATCCTTGGATAAAACAACAGTTCCTGTCAAACTTCAATGACTCTGTCCTGTTGCCATGGTAACAGATTAAATGACTTACAGAGACACCCATTCTAAGGCTTCAAAGAGAACTAAAAAGAATAATAAACTGACGTGCTGGACAACCTTGTGGACCATACCTCTACCTTTCAACCCTTTTTCTTCTTTCTCTTTCCTTTTCTCCACCTTACGATTAAAGCTCATTATCAGAATTTATTTGACCTATATACACTCTACTTGTAAACAATATGTATAGTAGGTATAAATCATTTAAATACCTACAAAACTAACTAAGGAAATTATATATATCTTTAATTTAGGTTTACGTGAACCCAACGTTTAATATTTGAAATTTCATGATATTTACCTCTATAATCCCTACTGTAAAACAATGAGCTTACTTTATAGATCCTTGTAAACTTACTTTATGTATCTTTATAACATTGTATACTCAATAAACTTCTTTTGACAAGGAAAAATAATTATATGCATATTTTTTTCAGAAATGGGTTAAATAGGTTACTATGTATATTTATAAACAATATTCCACCTATAATCCCATTGTAGAAAAATGATCATATGTATATTCTTATCAGAAATGGGTTAAATAGATTCCTATGTATATTTATAAACAATATTCCACGCATAATCCCCATGTAGAAAAATAATTATATGCATATCGATATCACAAATAGATTTAATATATTCCTATGTATGTTTAACTACAATTTTCCACCCATAATCCACATGTAAAAAAAATGTATTATCGGAAATTGGTTTAATATGTTGCTCTGTATGTTTATCTGCAATATTCAACCCATAATTCCCATGTAGAAAAATAATTATATGCATATTAATTTCAGAAATAGGTTTAATATGTTGCTATGTATATTTATAAACAATATTCCACTCATAATCCCCATGTAGAAAAATAACTATATGCATATTTGTATCAGAAATAGGTTTAATGTGTTGCTATCTATATTTATAAGCAATATTCCACCCATAATCCCGTTGCAGAAAAACAATTATACGCATATTCTTATCAGAAATGTGTTAAATAGTTTATTATGTTTCAATCCCCATGTAGAAAGAAATATATGCATATTCTTATCAGAAATGGGTTAAATAGGTTCCTATCTATGTTTATAAACAAAATTCCACCCATAGTCCCAATGTAGAAAAATAATTATATGCATATTCTTATAAGAAATAGGTTTAATATTTTGCTATGTATATTTATAAACAATATTCCACCCACAATCCCCATGTAGAAAAATAATTTTATGCATATACTTATCAGAAATGGGTTAAATGGGTTCCTTTGTATAATCATAAACAATAGTCCACCCATAATCCCCATGTAGAAAAATAATTTTATGCATATCGATATCACAAATAGATTTAATATATTCCTATGTATGTTTAACTACAATATTCCACCCATAATCCACATGTAAAAAAAATGTATTATCGGAAATTGGTTTAATATGTTGCTCTGTATGTTTATCTGCAATATTCAACCCATAATTCCCATGTAGAAAAATAATTATATGCATATTAATTTCAGAAATAGGTTTAATATGTTGCTATGTATATTTATAAACAATATTCCACTCATAATCCCCATGTAGAAAAATAACTATATGCATATTTGTATCAGAAATAGGTTTAATGTGTTGCTATCTATATTTATAAGCAATATTCCACCCATAATCCCGTTGCAGAAAAACAATTATACGCATATTCTTATCAGAAATGTGTTAAATAGTTTATTATGTTTCAATCCCCATGTAGAAAAAAATATATGCATATTCTTATCAGAAATGGGTTAAATAGGTTCCTATCTATGTTTATAAACAAAATTCCACCCATAGTCCCAATGTAGAAAAATAATTATATGCATATTCTTATAAGAAATAGGTTTAATATTTTGCTATGTATATTTATAAACAATATTCCACGCACAATCCCCACGTAGAAAAATAATTTTATGCATATACTTATCAGAAATGGGTTAAATGGGTTCCTTTGTATAATCATAAACAATATTCCACCCATAATCCCCATGTAGAAAAATAATTTTATGCATATCGATATCACAAATAGATTTAATATATTCCTATGTATGTTTAATTACAATGTTCCACCCATAATCCACATGTAAGAAAAATTCTTAGCAGATATTGGTTTAATATGTTGCTCTGTATGTTTATCTACAATATTCCACCCATAATCCCCATGTAGAAAAATAATTATATGCATATTAATTTCAGAAATAGGTTTAATATTTTGCTATGTATATTTATAAACAATATTCCACTCATAATCCCCATGTAGAAAAATAATTATATGCATATTTGTATCAGAAATGGGTTAAATAGGTCCCTATGTATATTTATAAACAATATTCCACCCATTATCCCCATGTAGAAAAATAATTATATGCATATTCTTATCAGAAATGGGTTAAATATGTTCCTATATATATTTGTAAGGAATATTCCACCCATAATCCCCACGTAGAAAAATAAATGTATGCATATTCATATCAGAAATAGGATTAATGTGTTGCTAATCCCATGTAGAAAAATAATTATATACAATTACAGAAATAGGTATAATATGTTGCAATGTATATTTATTAACAATATTCCAACCATAATCAGCATGTAGAAAAATAATTATATGCATATTCTTTTCAGAAATGGGTTAAATGGGTTACTATGTATATTTATAAACAATATTCCTCACATAATCCGAATGTAGAAAATAATTATATGTATATTCTTATCAGAAATGGGTTAAATAGGTTCCTATGTGTATTTATAAACAATAATCCATCCTTAATCCCAATGTAGAAAAATAATTATATGCATATTTTTATCAGAAATAGGTTTAATATGGGGGCGTGGCCGGATGTGAGCGAGGTAGCTAGCTTTTCTCCAGAGCTCCGTTCATCCTGACTACAATCCGGAATACTGGAGCATTCTGATCCGCTCTAAAACTACACAGGCACCTGGGGGAAGGTGAGAGGATCACAGAGATGCCTTCCACGGCTTCCAAAATGCAGCAGAAGGGCCACACTGAGAAGCGTAAGACTCGCTCCACTAAGGGGACGGACACAGGCTCCGCCCCCGCCATCTTGTCTTCCCGGAAGCCAGCACAGGGCGCCCAGCTTTCAACCTTCATGATGGCGCAGACAGAAGTCACAGAAGAGCTGCTGGCTGACACAGAGGGGATAGAGGAGCAAGCTGTGGCGGTGGATGCGGAGGCGATCACCAGACCGATCCTGGAAGCCATCAGCGCTAGTAAGTCTGAATTAATTTGGGAGAATTTACCATTTATCTTCAGAATGCACTTTAATCAGACATGATCTGGACAAAATTAGAGGTCGGCTAACCACAGTGGAGGACAGGGTTTCCGGGGTAGAAGACACATCTCACACCCAGAGCAACCAGCTGGCGGAACTCCGTGGACTAGTAAACTCCCTGCAACGCAGAGCAGACGACGCTGAAGACCGCCAAAGAAGAAACAATGTCAGGGTGGTCGGACTGCCAGAGGGAGCAGAAGGGGATAGGCCAACATTGTTTGCAGAAGAATTCTTCGCAAAGCTCCTCTCACTGGAGGATTTACCCCCCACTTATGTAGTAGAAAGAGCACACAGAGTCCCCACTGGCAAAAGACCTCCAGGAGCTTTCCTTAGACCCTTCTTGGTGAGATTCTTAAACTACAGAGATAGGGACATGATCCTGACGCAATCCAGAAAAGCCAAGGAACTAAAATTTGAAAATGCCAGGATAATGTTATTTCCAGACTTTTCTGCAGCCACGCATCCTTTAATGATGTAAGAAAATGCTTAAGGGAGAAGGAGGTGCAATACAGCATGCTTTATCCTAGCAGGCTCAGAATACAGTATAAAGGCAATGTGAGATTCTTTGATAACCCCGCGGAAGCATGCGAATGGATGGACAAAGAACTCTCCTAAAAACAGAGATTAGAAGAAGGCTAACTGGATAGACTGATGCAGTTTGACTTACTTTAAAGGCACTACTATTTGATAGCAAGGTTGTAAGTTGCCAAGATCATTCCCGCTGTTGGAGTTTGAAAAGCGCCATCTTGTTTTGAATCAGACCTAGCACCAGGAAGTTAAGTTCTAAAGCTAGAAAAGGGTGACTGCATGACCGCCCCTGAACTTAACATCACCTCCGGAAGGAGACAACAGATCATTATAGGGCCTGGAAGCTCGAGTATATCCTGACCCCAGTATCCGTAATTCTTTTGAATATTAAACACAACCTTCATGCAGACCTCCGTCTCAACAAAGAAATGCTATTAAAATTTTTTTATTTTTCAAAAATTTTTAATTTTTTTTCTCAAATTTTTTATTTTTTCAAATTTTTTATTTTTTACTCCTCTGTTTTCGAATTTCGCTTCAATGGTTTCCCTCTGTTCCTGTTTTTCCACCTGGATGGGACAGTTGTCACTAAAGAAGGGGAGCAGTGATCCTCCTGAAGGACGTTTAATGGAGAACACTCCGGTCACACATGTCCCACACTTTATTGGAGGGAGGGTAGACTGTTGCTAGGGCTTTCGTGCCATTTAAGTCCCCTAAGCCCACTTTAAAAATTACAAGCTCCAAAAATCATCTTGCCCGGAGCATCTCGAAGGAAGACGAACACTACACTAGAAGAGCTACCAGACTTTTGCCAGATACGGCAGATGTCCAAGTTATTTTTTGATTTTTAGTTTTTTGGGATAAAGCTACATGCCAGACTTTTTTACGTTTGGTTGGGGTTGTTCACTGGTATAATAGCAGGGGGGGGAGGGTTTAGCAAACTTGTCACGGCTCAGATTGACATAAGTGGATTAGATTACATAACTAGTCGGTATACAATGCATAGGTGGGAAAAGGTTCCGGTAAAAGGAGGAAACAAATACTATTATCATGCCAATGGCAGGGACGGATAACTTGCACTTAGTGTCTTGGAACGTTAGAGGCCTGAACAATAAGTTTAAGAGAGCCTCGGTGTTCCAATACCTAAAGCAGTCAAAACCACACATAGTCTTCTTGCAGGAAACCCACTTGATCGGTGGCAAGGTGATGTCTCTCCGCAAACCATGGATACAAAAAGCTTTCCACTCCACCTACTCTACCTTTGCTAGGGGAGTGTCTGTATTGGTTAGCAAGTCAATTCCGTGTAACGTACACCAAATTATAACTGATCCTAATGGCCGATACGTGGCAATGGTAATTGATGTGTTTTATAGTAGAATGTTACTGGTAAATGTCTATGTTCCTCCTCCATTCCAGATCCAGATGTTGTATGACATGTTGAACCGCTTGGCCCAGTTTCTGCACCTCCCTTTGCTCCTGATGGGTGATTTCAATGTGATACTTGATGTGGCATTGGACTCATCCAATCCAGGCGGAGCGAGTTCGGCGGACCTGTGGGAATGGGCCACGATGGCGGGCCTAATAGAACTGTGGAGATGGAAACATCCAACGGAAAGAGGGTATTCTCACCTGTCATAGGTCGGCAGCAAGAATAGATCTTGCTTTTGGTAACAATCAAATATTACAATACGTGCATAGAGTTGAGTATTTGGCTGGAGGCCTGTCGGATCATAATCCTCTCTCTCTTGCTCTGTCCCTTCCAACCAGGGCAAGGGGAAGAGGATGGCGTCTCTCGACTATCTGGTTACAGAATGAGCAGGTGGCGACCCAAATTGAGAAAGCCACCAACTCATATTGGGCGGTCAATTCAGAGTCTGCCGAACCAACTGTGGTGTGGGATGCTTTCAAGGCGGTAGCTAGGGGGGAATGCATATCAGCTATAAAAACTGCAAGAGTAAATGAAAATGAAGAAATGGAAACTCTAAAACAGGGGGAGAGAGAATGTGCAGAAGCTCATGCTCAGTCTAATACTGGGTCCTCCTATGAAGCACTGCTAGAGGCGAGACGGCGATTATCTATACATATAAAGGGCTTAACTAGCTCGGACTCGACTAGGGCGGCACATAGGGTGTTTGCAGAGGGGGACAAGAATAGCAGGCTCCTGGCAATGTTAGTGGCTGGCCAATCACCCATTGCTCACATACCGGTGATTAAAAACAAGCAGGGAGTTTTGGTTAATGAACCAACCGCCATAATGCAGGAGTTTGTTGATTTCTTCTCCTCCCTGTACTCACCAATCCCCAATTACGATACTGAAGAAATGCACGAACTTCTAGAGGGGTTGCATATCCTGAAATTATCTGAAAATGACTGTCAACTTTTAGAGGCAAATATAACAATCAAAGAAATACAGGCAGCAATATTTGCTTTTCCGTCTAACAAGGCTCCAGGGCCGGACAGGTTCCCCATTGACTTTTACAAGGATAATGTAGAACAGTTGGCATCCAGACTTCATTGGCTCATGGAATATTGTCACAAAAATTCAGCTCTCCCTAATTTTATGCTAGAGGCTTATATGATCTTGTTATTAAAGCCAGGGAAAGACCCCACGGAATGTACGTCATACAGGCCTATAGCACTGTTAAACACAGACTTAAAGATTCTAACTAAAATTCTGGCGACAAGACTAGCGACAGTGATCCAGGCCATAGTAAACATCGATCAAACGGGTTTCATGCCAGGCAAGTCGACAGACACAAACTTGAGGAGACTATTTACACACTTACAGCTGCCACCCTTGGACTCTGAGACAAGGATTGTGGTATCCATAGACATAGAAAAGGCATTTGACTCAGTCGATTGGAATTTTATGTTTAGGGTGCTGGAGGCTATGGGATTTGGTCCGAATTTCAGGAAATGGATTTATATGCTCTACAAGAATCCAAGGGTGGCTATTAGATTGGGATCTGCGGTATCTAACTTTTTTGAGGTGGGTAGGGGTACTAGACAAGGGTGTATATAGGAACCTATTTAACCCATTTCTGATAAGAATGTGCATGTAATTATTTTTCTATATGGGAATTATGGGTGGAATATTGATTATAAATATACATAGGAACCTATTTAACCCTTTTCTGATAATAATATGCATATAATTCTTTTTCTACATGGGGATTATGGGTAGAATATTGATTATAAATATAGATAGCAACACATTAAACCTATTTCTGATATGAATATGCATACAATTATTTTTCTACATGGGGATTATGGGTGGAATATTCCTTACAATTATACATAGGAACCTATTTAACCCATTTCTGATAAGAATATGCAAATAATTATTTTTCTACATGGGGATTATGGGTGGAATATTGTGTATAAATATACATAGGAACCCATTTAACCCATTTCTGATAAGAATATGCATATAATTATTTTTCTACATGGGGATTATGGATGGAAAATTGTTTATAAATATACATAGCAACTATTTAACCCATTTCTGATAGGAATATACACATAATAATTTTTCTACATGGGGATTATGGGTGGAATATTGTTTATAAATATACATAGGAACCTATATAACCCATTTCTGAAAAGAGTATGCATATAATAATTTTTCTACATTTGGATTATGGTTTGAATATTGTTTATAAATATACATAGAAACATATTAAACTTATTTCTGATATGAATATGCATATAATTATTTTTCTACATGGGGATTATGGTTGGAATATTGTTCATAAATATACATAGTAACCTATTTAACCAATTTCTGAATAGAATATGCATATAATTATTTTTCTACATTTGGATTATGGTTGGAATATTGTTTATAAATATACATAGGAACCTATTTAACCCAATTCTGATAAGTATATGCGTATAATTATTTGTCTACACGAGGATTATGGATGGAATATTGTTAATAAATATGCATAGCAACATATTAAACCTATTTCTGTTATGAATATGCATATAATTATTTTTCTACATGGGGATTATGGGTGGAATATTGTTTATAAATATACATAGAAACCTATTTAACCCATTTCTGATAAGAATGTGTATATAATTATTTTTCTACATGGGGATTATGGGCAGAATATGGTTTAAAAATATACATAGGAACCTATTTAACCCATTTCTGATAAGAATATGCATATAATTTTTTTCTACATGGGGATTATAGGTTGAAGATTGTTTATAGATATAGATAGCAACATATTAAGCCTATTTCTGATAAGAATATGCATATAATTATTTTTCTACATGGGGATTATGTTTGGAATATTGTTTATAAATATACATAGCAACATATTAATACTATTTCTGATATGAACATGCATAACATTTTTTTTTTAATTCCTTTATTTTGTACAGAAGGCATAGATACATAGTCCAGAATACGGCAGGTCATACATTTCCATACATTAACACGTTATGAGTCATATAAATTGAATCCGTAGACCAAAATCAGGTTATCCACCAAACACATGTGGTACTATAAGTATGTTGTAGCCAAACATATAACTTTTCCATACATGGTAAATCAAGGTTGCCTACAAATGGGCCTCCTTGCATAATCCTTAAACTGAAATTAAACAATTTTGATATGAAATGCAATGTTTAAACCTTTGAAGGCAAGTATTTTTATGCTATACAGGTAGATATTTCCTGCTCACCATGAATAATATCTTCTCATTTAATTCGTTATCGCCATCTCCACGGCTGCTTGGTGAGCTGGTCAATACAAAAGAACCTAAAGAGGAGGAAAGAATAGAAATAGGAGGGAAAGCGGGGTAGAAGAAAGACAAGGAAGGCTTGGAGGGAAGGAAGGGAAGAGGGCAAGAAAGAGCAGGTTGGAAGGGAATGGCTGCAACACCGCCCCCCCATCAGCCCCATCCGCCAGACCCCAGAGGGGTGTGTACAGGTATTTGTTTTGATATGAGCTACGTGGTTTTCATCTCAGGTAGACGGGGATTGTGCTTGAGCCAATTCCTGTAGATATGTGTTAGTACCAACAAAACATCTCCAGGGTCTCCATTTGTCATTAAATTGTTCCTCCTTGTTTTGTAGAGTTGCAGTAAGTTCCTCCATACGCAGGATACAGTTTACTTTTGAATACCACAGGACCCTGGTTGGTGGAAGGGGATCTCGCCATAGCGCTGGAATACATGCTATCGCTGCATTCAGAAGTTGCATAGTCAGTGTTTTCTTGTACTTTCGGATCGGTCTTGCGGTTAGGTGTAGAAGGCATGCAGCTGGGTTATCTTTGAGTTCGACTGAGGTCAAACTTTGAATAGTCGAAGTCACCTCCTCCCAAAAGGGTCTCAGGACCAGACACGACCAAAAGACGTGTAGCATACTTCCCACTTCCCTGTCACATCTCCAACACCTATCTAACAGCGAAGGGTTCATTTTATGCAACATATATGGGACTCTGTACCACCTGGTCAGGATTTTGTATCCCGATTCTTGATACTGGCTCGCGAGGACTTGTGTGCCAAAACCAAGACCTTCTCTCTTTGTTGTGTGGAAAACTGAATCTCCAGGTCCCTTTCCCATTTCAGTAGGAACTCTGGAATCATGTTCTCCCCCTGACTAGTGAGAAGACTGTATAAAAATGAGAGTGTGTGTCTTATAGGTTCCCCAGATTTACAAAGGGATTCCAGAGGAGTGTGACCACGAGGGACATAGGGGACCTTCTGAAAAGTCTTCAGAAAGTGTCTAAGCTGGAGAGTGCTGAGGCTGTCTAACGGAGGTTCAATGAGTCTAGAGATAGTGGTGGCAGATGGAAATTCTCCCCGGGGCCAAATCTCACCTAGGGACCGCTTCTCAAAAGTAATTAACTGTCTCAATCTACTACTCGTAAGTTCGGGGGTAAAATCTGGGTTACCTATGATAGGTGTCATGGGGGAGGGTAACGGTGATAGGTCCGTGGTACGGAATATTTTCCTCGCCACCAGGAGGGTGGCTCCTATCAGCGGGTGGGTTCTCAAGTCCACCGGAGGTGGGGACATGAGCCACGGGGCCGAGAGCAAGGGGATAGAGGAATCCTCAATTTCCATTCCCACCCATTGTTTAGAGTCCCTGTTGCAGTGCCAATCGGCAATCCTAGCCAGGTGAACAGCTTGATAGTACCGGAAAACGTCCGGGAGCCCGATGCCCCCCTTCTCCTTAGGTCTGGTCAATGTTTGCATTTTTGTTCTGGGGGATTTATGAGACCAGATAAACTCCCTCACAGTAGACTGAATTTGCTTAAAGAAGGTCGTTGGTAATTTGATCGGTAATGTTTGGAGTATACAGCAATCAGTGTAGCGCTGGACATAAGAGTGTAACTGGTGATTAGAAATTGGTGCACAATCTCTGATAATGCTAGGGTGTAATGCCGAATAAACAATGTAAATACACCAAAAATAATCATCTAAAGCTTATATCTATACAATACATAGTGATATTCCTTTTAAATATGGGACCATGCCAGAAATAGGTATGTGTGAAAAGAATAATAAAAGTGAAAAATAAAATAAAAAGTTCAAAAAAGTGTCCCAAATAACAATGTGTAAAATCCAAAAGAGATCCGGAGGAAGATATATTGCAGGATTCGGGAATATTCGATCCACCTCCCGTGCAGCCCACCACCAAATGGTAAAGATGAAGGCTTACCAGAAAGCCTGCGACCGCCCTTACTCAGGGGGGTCAGAACAAGCTTAGTTGTGGAAATGTCCAGGGATGATGGAGCCTCCGAGTCCTCTCTCACTACATCGGGCAGGCAGCCCACAGCAACGGGAACCCCGAAGAAGAAGTTCACAAGAATTCCCTCAATGTTTCTTCTCGGAAAAGGTCAGATATAAATGAGCGTGCATGACATTTTTTTCCTTCCTTTTTAATACATTTGCAAAGATTTCAAACAAACTTCTTTCACGTTGTCATGGAATAAGGCATAATGCAGAATCAGTGGGAGTCCCGAGTGTGTCACTAGCCACGTCGCCTACAACCAGATGCCATCAGGCGTCCCCAGCAGTCCGTCCTTACATCAGGTGCCCCCAGCAGAGTCCCTCCTTACATGCAGCCTGTGTCACATCAAATGCAGCCTCTGCCAAAGTCTGATCAAGACTCTACTAGCTTGAGGCACAATGGGCATTGCCTCAAGCTAGTAGAGTCTTGATCAGACTTTGGCAGAGGCTGCATTTGATGTGACACAGGCTGCATGTAAGGAGGGACTCTGCTGGGGGCACCTGATGTAAGGACGGACTGCTGGGGACGCCTGATGGCATCTGGTTGTAGGCGACGTGGCTAGTGACACACTCGGGACTCCCACTGATTCTGCATTATGCCTTATTCCATGACAACGTGAAAGAAGTTTGTTTGAAATCTTTGCAAATGTATTAAAAAGGAAGGAAAAAAATGTCATGCACGCTCATTTATATCTGACCTTTTCCGAGAAGAAACATTGAGGGAATTCTTGTGAACTTCTTCTTCGGGGTTCCCGTTGCTGTGGGCTGCCTGCCCGATGTAGTGAGAGAGGACTCGGAGGCTCCATCATCCCTGGACATTTCCACAACTAAGCTTGTTCTGACCCCCCTGAGTAAGGGCGGTCGCAGGCTTTCTGGTAAGCCTTCATCTTTACCATTTGGTGGTGGGCTGCACGGGAGGTGGATCGAATATTCCCGAATCCTGCAATATATCTTCCTCCGGATCTCTTTTGGATTTTACACATTGTTATTTGGGACACTTTTTTGAACTTTTTATTTTATTTTTCACTTTTATTATTCTTTTCACACATACCTATTTCTGGCATGGTCCCATATTTAAAAGGAATATCACTATGTATTGTAAGATATAAGCTTTAGATGATTATTTTTGGTGTATTTACATTGTTTATTCGGCATTACACCCTAGCATTATCAGAGATTGTGCACCAATTTCTAATCACCAGTTACACTCTTATGTCCAGCGCTACACTGATTGCTGTATATTTGATCTTTGCCTTATATCGAGGTTATAGTGTTTAGCAGCAGGATTTTACTCAATCTTTGTCACTTACGATTCATTTATTTTTCACATCTTCACATTTATGCACGTAGCGCGGTTCCTTATTTATTTAATGTTTGGAGTATATATAAAATTCGGGGTAAGGCCGTCATTTTCAGGGCGTTACACCGCCCAAACCAGGTCAAGGTGAGTTTGTGCCACATCTGGAGGTCTATCTTAAGTCTCTGAATTAAGGGTATGAAGTTATGAAGGGTATGAAGTATATAGGTGTGCCAAGTCCGGAGTGATGTCCACCCCCAGGTAGCGGATAGATTTATCTGCCCATCGGAAGGGGAAGGATTTGCTCATATTTGCTGCTTCCGTGGCTGGAATTGTGATATTCAACACTGCGGACTTGGCACAATTTACTTTGAAATTTGAAACTTCCCCATATAACTTTAGAGCTGACAAGATGTTGGGCAATGTGATCTGTGGGTTGGAGACGAAAAAAATCAGATCGTCGGCGAAGGCTGCGATTTTGTGATGCCCAGAGGACTTCGTGATCCCGGTTATATTGGGATTCCCATGGACACTACACATGAACGGCTCAAGGGTCAGAATAAAAACTAGTGGAGACAGGGGGCACCCCTGCCTCGTCCCGTTAGAGATGTCAAAAAATTCCGAACGCCACTTGTTAACCTGTACCGTCGCCGAGGGAGCCAAGTAAAGAGACGATATCCAGCCTCTCATGTTTGGGCCAACACCAATATGTTCCAATGTGGCCCGCATAAAATGCCAGGCCACTCTGTCGAAAAGCCTTTTCCGCGTCCGTAGAGAGTAGCAGAAAAGGCTTCTTGACTGACCGCACTTCATGTATAAGGTTGAGGACCCTAATGGTATTGTCTCTTGACTCCCTCAGCGGCACGAACCCTGCCTGGTCCAGGTGGATCAAATGTGGGATATGCGGTAGAATTCTGTTGGCAAGGATTTTGGAAAACAATTTAACATCTACGTTTAGCAACGCAATTGGGCGGTAATTACTGCAGTAGTTAGGATCTTTCCCCTCTTTTGGGAGCAAGGATATATATGCCCGTAGGGAGTCTACCATGTTTGTACTGCCCTCTTTTAATGTGTTGTATGCCCTCAGAAAGTGTGGCGATAAGTTAGACCCAAATGTCTGGTAGTAGGTCAAGGTGAAGCCATCCAGCCCCGGCGCCTTTCTAGGCTTCGTTTGTGCCAAGGCTAGTAAGAGTTCTTCAGGTGTGATGTCCGCCTCCAAGGAGTCACCTACATCAGCTGGCAAAGTAGGCATACCCGAAGACCTGATGTATTCACCCGCTGCCACCTCCCTCTCCGTCAGAGACCCAACAGGTTCCTCCCTGCATAAATTATATAATTGTTGATAGTAAGCAGCAAATTCGTTCAATCTGATCAATCAAATTCATTCAAAAAGATCAATCTGTTTGGTTCTTTCCCTTTTTTTTGCAGCCCCAATCCTAATTAATTCCCCTCTTATTACACATTTATGGGCCTCCCATACTGTCATTGGAGACAGCGAGGGGTCTATGTTTTCTGAGAAATAATTAGTTAGCGACCTACTTATCTCTTCACGTACCTCCGGGATTTGTAACAGTGACTCGTTTAGTTTCCAAGTTGGGGGGGACCTGAGTTCTGTATCCCAGCATAGGGTGACATGGGTGGGAGCATGGTCAGATAGGGAAATGTAATCAATTTGGGATGAGGTGACATATGGGAGATCTTTATGCTGGATCTGAAAGAAATCTATCCTGGAGTATGTACCATGCACCGCAGAAAAGTAGGTATAATCCCTCTCCTCAGGGTGCATGACCCTCCAGGGGTCGACTAACTGTAAGTTGGCCAATTTTACCTTGAGTTTTTTCAGGTATGAGAAAGACAGATGCGACGCCCCTCTCGAAACGTCTAATAGAGGTTCTGGAGCAAAATTAAAATCTCCGCCCATCAGGAACAAACCCTCCCGGAAATCTAGAGTTAAGGGAATGAGTGATCGCATGAAAGACAGGTGGTCAGAATTAGGGAAATAGACGTTAACCAGGGTCACTGTGGTATTTCTGATTTTGCCTTTTAAGAGCAAATATCGCCCAAGTGGGTCTGCCCTCTCCTCCAGCAGCGTCCACGGTAGAGATCTGGCTATTAATATGCTGACCCCCTTTGATTTTGACAGAGGGGAGGGAGCATGGTATACATTGCGAAAGATCCTATTACTTAGTCTGGGGACTGCCGACTGCATGAAATGCGTTTCCTGGATGAACGCCACCTGCGAGCGTATTTTTTTGAGATCTGAAAGCAATCTGGAGCGTTTTTTTCGGTGTAGCCAGACCCCTAACATTGAGGGAGGTAAATTTTATCTCCCCTTGGGGAACGTGAACCCGGGGGTACTCCCAGGGGGGCCATGTCACGCACCAATATCCGATCAGGGAGGATAAAAGAAGGTCAAAGGGGTATGAAGCAAGGAATAAGGGGAAGGGGGGTAAAGTCAAAAGAGAGAGGGAGTGAGAAAGAAGGTGGAAAAAGAAGGGGAAGGTTAGATACAGCGGGAAAGACTGGAAGTGAGAAAAAGGAGGAAGTGAAGCTGAAAGAAGATGAAGGATAATACTAAGAAGGACAAATAAATTATCCAACTGTTGCTATATTAAGCCTTGCGCAAGTATGCGCTACCTATTAGTGGGTGTGGAAGACTAGACTCTGCGACACAATGGGAGACGTGTCGACAGGAGAGAACCGGTATGATAAGCGATACCAGACTATTACCGCTATAAACAGAAAACATAATAAGAGTCCAAAAAACTAACTCAGCTTCTATAATGTAGCACCTTCAGGCTGTGTGTATGTAACCCGCTGCGGTGGAGTGTATATGGTCAAAGAAAGCTATATGTACCACCTTCCTACTACAATATAAGTACAACAGCTAACTCTGGTAACTAGCAGCAGAAAAGTAATAAAACTGAATGCGACTCCGTGCCTTTTAAATTTGGGCTCTCCCAGCACCGCCACCTCATGTCCCCAACAAAAAATGAAAGGAAAAAAAAAAATATAACGAAGGGTAACAAAAATGCCCTTAGGAGCACTGTGGAACAATGAGGGGGAGGTGCGGTGAGACGGCTCCAGTATCATTTGAGTCTAAACATCTATTTTAGGCACTGCATCGTTGCACCTAGGGGTAAAAAGTTGAAGCAACATACACACATTAAGCCCTTTAAACATTTTATGGCCTGCACACGGAACTGTGTGGGTATGTTGTGAGTTCAAAAAGGATATCAATGTGACCTAGGACTCTGGGGTCCTCAAGAGTCCCCCTCTCGTCTCTCAATAAGAACCATTCTACTCCGGTAAGTTCGATCAAGACTCCGGCGAGGTGGGGTTGTCTCTCAAGGATATCCTGGATCTTGAGCGCCATTGTCGCCTGCTAGGTCTTTGGGGTCTTGGTGATGCAGATCGCGAGCTGTTGAAGGTGATTGGGAAGTCCAGCCAGTTGGGTACAGAAAACCCGGGGATTGCCAGGAATCTAAACAAATCCGGGAGTTGGTCCAGCCAATGCAGCACAAAAGAGTTGTTCCCTTTCAGCACAATCAAATGGAAGGGGTGACCCCATCTGTAGGTGGCACCATTCGTTCTGATTGCTTCGAGTAGTGGTTGTAGTTGGCCTCTCATGCGCAGGGTGAGCCGCGATAAATCTGGGAAAAGTTGCACCGATGCACCATCAAAGTCCAAAGGGCCCTGAGTCCATGCCCTTCTCAGTATTTCTTCCTTAATTGTGTAGTAGTGAACTCTCGCCAATACGTCTCTCGGTGCGAAATCATCTCCTCCCCTAGGACCCTGCACACAGTGCACGCGATCCAATTCCAACTCATCTGTGGGTGGTTTGTCCAATAATCGATTGAATATGGCCACTATCGTAGCTCTAAGATCACCTCCTGATGTGGCTTCAGGCAGGCCGCGCACTCTGATATTGTTTCTCCTGCTGCGATTTTCGCCATCATCTATGGAGAGTTGCATCAGGATCAGGCGCCTTTTATAATCTACATGAGCCTTTTCCATGTCTGACATTCTTGATTCTAGCAGAAAAGTAGATGTTTCCACCTCAGATACCCTAGAGTCTACAGTATCTATCCTCTGCTTAAGATCATGAATTTCCTTAGATAGGGTATTCACAATAGAAGCTGCAGACTCAGTAATGTCATTTTTAGTGGGGAGGAGGGCGATTAACTCTTTCCAGCCTTCAGGGAATGATTGCCCCTGAGTGTTGGCAGACTGAACAGATGAGCAGCTATCCATCCCTGGGATTTCTGGGGATAGGATCGGGGAGTCTGGTCTGTTAGGGAGAGACCCGTTACCTTGGGAGGCACTGGGGAGCCCTTTGCCTGTCTTCTTGAGCGATGCTGTGCCTGTGTTGTTAGTACGTGGCTGCGCCATCTTGGATTCCGGGGCCTGTGACGGAGTGGCCGAATTCCGGAGAAAATAGGCTGCAATGTCCGCGGTTCTGTTGGCTGCGGGTGATCCCGGAGGTCTGTCCGTCATGGACATGTAGTTGTTCAGGCGGTATGTGTGCTAGAGTCGGTTCTCAGCCTGAACGAGGCACGGAGCTCCCAGAAGAAGCAGCCTCACAGCGCCATTGCCAAGCCACGCCCCCTTCGCATATAATTATTTTTCTACATGGGAATTATGGGTTAAATATTTTTTATAACCATACATAGTAACCTATTTAACCCATTTATGAGAAGAATATGCATATAATTATTTTTCTACATGGAAATTATTGGTAGAATATTGTATATAAATATACATAGGAACCCATTTAACACATTTCTGATAAGAATATGCGTATAATTATTTTTCTACATGGGGATTATGGGTGGAATATGGTTTATAAATATACATAGGAACCTATTTAACCCAATTCTGATAAGAATATGCATATAATTATTTTTCTGCAAAGGGATTATAGGTGGAATATTGTTTATAAATATACATAGGAACCTATATAACCCATTTCTGAAAAGAGTATGCATATAATTATTTTTCTACATTTGGATTATGGTTTGAATATTGTTTATAAATATACATAGAAACATATTAAACCTATTTTTGATATGAATATGCACATAATTATTTTTCTACATGGGGATTATGGTTGGAATATCGTTTATAAATATACATAGTAACCTATTTAACCCATTTATGATAAGAAATACAGAATACAATACAATACAGAAAAATAATTATATGCATATTCTTATCATAAATAGGTTTAATATGTTGCTATGTATATTTATAAACAACATTCCACCCATAATCTCCATATAGAAAAATAATTATATGTATATTCATATCAGAAATAGGTTTAACATGTTGCTATGTATATTTATAAACAATATTCCAACCATAATTCCCATGTAGAAAAATAATTATATGCATATTCATAACAGAAATAGGTTTAATATGTTGCTATGCATATTTATTAACAATATTCCATCCATAATCCTCGTGTAGAAAAATAATTATATGCATATACTTATCAGAAATTGGTTAAATAGGTTACTATGTATATTTAAAAACAATATTCCAACCATAATCCCCATGTAGAAAAATAATTATATGCACATTCATATCAGAAATAGGTTTAATATGTTTCTATATATATTTATAAACAATATTCAAACCATAATCCAAATATTGAATAATAATTATATGCATACTGTTTTCAGAAATGGGTTATATAGGTTCCTATGAATATTTATAAACAATATTCAACCTATAATCCCTTTGCAGAAAAATAATTATATGCATATTCTTATAAGAAATGGGTTAAATAGGTTCCTCTGTATATTTATAAACAATTTTCCACCCATAATCCCCATGTAGAAAAATAATTATATGCATATTCTTTTCAGAAATTGGTTAAATAGGTTACTATGTATATTTAAAAACAATATTCCAACCATAATCCCCATGTAGAAAAATAATTATATGCATATTCATATCAGAAATAGGTTTAATATGTTTCTATGTATATTTATAAACAATATTCAAACCATAATCCAAATATAGAAAAATAATTATATGCATACTCTTTTCAGAAATGGGTTATATAGGTTCCTATGAATATTTATAAACAATATTCAACCTATAATCCCTTTGCAGAAAAATAATTATATGCATATTCTTATCAGAAATGGGTTAAATAGGTTCCTAGGTATATTTATAAACAATTTTCCACCCATAATCCCCATGTAGAAAAATAATTATATGCATATTCTTTTCAGAAATGGGTTAAATAGGTTCCTATGTATAATTAAAAACAATATTCCAACCATAATCCCATTGCAGAAAAACAATTATACGCATATTCTTATCAGAAATGTGTTAAATAGTTTATTATGTATATTTATATACAATATTCTACCCATAATTCCCATGTAGAAAAATAATGATATGCATATTCTTATCATAAATGGGTTAAATAGGTTAATATGTATAGATATAAAAAATATTCCACCCATAATCCCCATGTATAAAAATAATTATATGCATATTCTTATCAGAAGTGTGTTAAATAGGTTCCTATGAATATTTATAAACAATATTCCACCTATAATCCCCATGCAGAAAAATAATTATATGCATATTGTTGTCAGAAATGGGTTAATTAGGTTCCTATGTATATTTATTAACAATATTTCACCCATAATCCCCATGTAGAAAAATAATTATATGCATATTCTTATCAGAAATAGGTTTAATATGTTGCTATCTATATCTATAAACAATATTTCACCCATAATCCCCATGTAGAAAAATAATCGCATGCATATTCTTATCAGAAATGGGTTAAATAGGTTCCTATGTATATTTATAAACAATATTCCACCCATAATCCCCATGTAGAAAAATAATTATATGCATATTCATATCAGAAATAGGTTTAATATGTTTTTATGTATATTTATAAACAATAATCCAACCATAATTCCAATACAGAAAAATAATTATATGCATATTCTTATCAGAAATGCGTTAAATAGGGTGCTATGTATATTTATAAACAAATTTCCACCCATAATCCCCATGTAGAAAAATAATTATATGTATATTCATATCAGAAATAGGTTTAATATGTTGCTATGTATATTTATAAACAACATTCCACCCATAATCTCCATATAGAAAAACAATTATATGCATATTCAAAACAGAAATAGGTTTAATATGTTGCTATGTATATTTATTAACAATATTCCATGCATAATCCTCGTGTAGAAAAATAATTATATGCAAATTCTTATCAGAAATGGGTTAAATAGGTTGCTATGTATATTTATAAACCATATTCTGCCCATAATCCACATGTAGAAAAATAATTATATGCATATTCTTATCAGAAATGGGTTAATTAGGTTGCTATGTATATCTATAAACAATTTTTCACCCATAATCCCCTTGTAGAAAAATAATTATATTCATATTCTTATCAGAAATGGGTTAAATAGGTTCCTATGTATATTTATAAACATTATTCCACCCATAATCCCCATGTAGAAAAATAATTAAATGCCTATTCTTATTTCTGATAGGGGTTAAAAAGGTTCCTATGTATATATTTATTAACAATATTCCACCCATAATCCCAATGTAGAAAAATAATTGTATGCATATTCATATCAGAAATAGGTTTAATGTGTTGCTATCTATAATTATAAACAATATTCTACTCACAATCCCCATGTAAAAAAAGAATTATATGCACATTCTTATCAGAAAAAGGTTAAATAGGTTCCAATGTATATTTATAAACAATATTCCACCCATAATTCCCATGCAGAAAAATACTTATATGCACATTCTTATCAGAAATGGGTCAAATAGGTTCCTGTGTATATTTATAAACAACATTCCACCCATAATCTCCATGTAGAAAAATAATTATATGCATATTCAAAACAGAAATAGGTTTAATATGTTGCTATGTATATTTATTAACAATATTCCATGCATAATCCTCATGTAGAAAAATAATTATATGCATATTCTTATCAGAAATGGGTTAAATAGGTTGCTATGTATATTTATAAACAATATTCCGCCTATAATTCCCATGCAGAAAAATACTTATATGCACATTCTTATCAGAAATGGGTTAATTAGGTTCCTATGCATATTTATAAACACTATTCCACCCATAATTCCCATGTAGAAAAATAATTAAATGCCTATTATTATCAGACATGGGTTAAATAGGTTCCTATGTATATATTTATTAACAATATTCGCCCATAATCCCTATGTAGTAAAAATAATTATATACATATTCATATCAGAAATAGGTTTAATATGTTTCTATGTATATTTATAAACAATATTCAAACCATAATCCAAATGTAGAAAAATAATTATATGCATACTCTTTTCAGAAATGGGTTATATAGGTTCCTATGTATAATATAAACAATATTCCACCTATAATCCCTTTGCAGAAAAATAATTACATTCATATTCTTATCAGAAATGTGTAAATATATAAACAATATTCCACCCATAATTCAAATGTAGAAAAATAATTTAAGTTTATCTACAATATTCTGCCCATAATCCCATGTAAGAAATAATTACATGCATATTCTTATCAGAAATGCGTTAAATAGGTTACTATGTATATTTATAAACAATATTCCACACATAATCCGAATGTAGAAAATAATTATATGTATATTCTTATCAGAAATGGGTTAAATAGGTTCCTATGTGTATTTATAAACAATAATCCATCCTTAATCCCAATGTAGAAAAAAAATTATATGCATATTCTTATCAGAAATAGGTTTAATATGTTGCTATGTATATTTATATACAATATTCCACCCATAATTCCTATGTAGAAAAATAATTATATGCACATTCTTATTAGAAATGGGTTAAATAGGTTCCTATCTATGTTTATAAACAATATTCCACCCATAATCAACATGTTGAAAAATAATTATATGCGTATTCTTAACAGAAATGGGTTTAAATAGGTTCCTATGTATATTTATAAACAATAATCCAACCATAATCCCCATGTAGAAAAATAATTATATGCATATTCTTACCAGAAATGGGTTAAATAGGTTACTATGTATATTTATAAACAATATTCCACCCATAATCCCCATGTAGAAAAATAATTATACGCATATTTTTATCAGAAATGGGTTAAATAGGTTCCTATGTATATTTATAAACAATATTCCACCCTTAATCCCCATGTAGAAAAATATTTATATGCATATTCTTATCAGAAATGGGTTAATTAGGTTCCTATGTATATTTATAAGCAATATTCCACCCATAATCAACATGTAGAAAAATATTTGCATGCATATTCATATCAGAATTAGATTTAATATGTTGCTATGTATGTTTAACTACAATATTCCATCTATAATCCCAATGCTGAAAAATAATTATATGCATATTCTTATCAGAAATTGCTTAAATAGGTTGGTATGTATATTTATAAACAAATTTTCACCCTTAATCCCCATGTAGAAAAATAATTATTTGCATATTCTTATCAGAAATGGGTTAAATATGTTCCTATGTACATTTCTAAGAAATATTCCACCCATAATCCCCATGTAGAAAAATAATTATATGTATATTCTTATCAAAAATAGGTTTAATGTTTTGCAATCTATATTTATAAACAATATTCCAACCATAATCCCCAATGTAGAAAAATAATTATATGCATATTCTTATCAGAAATAGGTTAAATAGGTTCCGGTATATATTTATAAACAATATTCAACCCATAATCCCAATGTAGAAAAATAAATATACGCATATCAGAAATGGGTTAAGAGGGTTAAATGTATATTTATAAACAATATTCCACCCATAATAATTTATAAATAATTTGGTGTCAGTGGGAGGAATAGAAAGCAATCATTAGTTTCTGTCGGGGTAACAGTGACAGAGTTGCTATGTTTGGTCACGATGATGATGAGTCACTAGTTCCTTAACCACTTGACGACCGCCTCACGCCGATTTACGTCGGCAAGGTGGCACGGACAGGCAAAATCACGTACATGTACGTGATTTGCCTTCCGCGGGTGGGGGGTCCGATCGGACCCCCCCCGGTGCCCGAGGCGGTCGTCTTTTCTCCCACGGCGATCGGAGATGAGGGGGAGGCCATCCGTTCGTGGCCCCCCCTCGCGATCGCCGCCGGCCAATGAGAACATTCCTTTGCTGCTGTATGCTAAACAGCAGCAAAGGAAATGATGTCATCTCTCCTCGGCTCGGTAATTTCCGTTCCGGCCCGAGGAGAGAAGACAAGTGAGTGAGTGCACAACACACACACACACAGTAGAACATGCCAGGCACACAAAACACCCCGATCCCCCCCCGATCGCCCCCCCGATCCCCCCCCAATCACCCCCCCGATCCCCCCCCAATCACCCCCCCCCCCCGTCACAAACTGACACCAGCAGTTTTTTTTTTTTTTTTCTGATTACTGCATTGGTGTCAGTTTGTGACAGTTACAGTGTTGGAACAGTTAGTATTACCCCCCTGTAGGTCTAGGATACCCCCCTAACCCCCCCTAGTAAAGTTTTAACCCCTTGATCACCCCCTGTCACCAGTGTCACTAAGCGATCATTTTTCTGATCGCTGTATTAGTGTCGCTGGTGACGCTAGTTAGTGAGGTAAATATTTAGGTTCGCCGTCAGCGTTTTATAGCGACAGGGACCCCCATATACTATCTAATAAATGTTTTAACCCCTTGATTGCCCCCTAGTTAACCCTTTCACCACTGATCACCGTATAACTGTTACGGGTGATGCTGGTTAGTTTGTTTATTTTTTATAGTGTCAGGGCACCCGCCGTTTATTACCGAATAAAGGTTTAGCCCCCCGGTCGCCCGGCGGTGATATGCGTTGCCCCAGGCAGCTTCAGATTAGCGCCAGTACCGCTAACACCCACGCACGCAGCATACGCCTCCCTTAGTGGTATAGTATCTGAACGGATCAATATCTGATCTGATCAGATCTATACTAGCGTCCCCAGCAGTTTAGGGTTCCCAAAAACGCAGTGTTAGTGGGATCAGCCCAGATACCTGCTAGCACCTGCGTTTTGTCCCTCCGCCCGGCCCACCCAAGTGCAGTATCGATCGATCACTGTCACTTACAAAACACTAAACGCATAACTGCAGCGTTCGCAGAGTCAGGCCTGATCCCTGCGATCGCTAACAGTTTTTTTGGTAGCATTTTGGTGAGCTGGCAAGCACCAGCCCCAGGCTGCGCCAGATTAGCGCCAGTACCACTGACACCCACGCACGTACCATACACCTCCCTTAGTGGTATAGTATCTGAACGGATCAATATCTGGTCCGATCAGATCTATACTAGCGTCCCCAGCAGTTTAGGGTTCCCAAAAACGCAGTGTTAGCGGGATCAGCCCAGATACCTGCTAGCACCTGCGTTGTGCCCCTCCGCCCGGCCCAGCCCAGCCCAGTCCACCCAAGTGCAGTATCGATCGATCACTGTCACTTACAAGGCACTAAACGCATAACTGCAGCGTTCGCAGAGTCAGGCCTGATCCCTGCGATCGCTAACAGTTTTTTTGGTAGCATTTTGGTGAACTAGCAAGCACCGGCCCCAGGCAGCGTCAGGTTAGCGCCAGTACCACTAACACCCACGCACGCAGCATACGCCTCCTTTAGTGGTATAGTATCTGAACGGATCAATATCTGATCCGATCAGATCTATACTAGCATCCCCAGCAGTTTAGGGTTCCCAAAAACGCAGTGTTAGCGGGATCAGCCCAGATACCTGCTAGCACCTGCGTTTTGCCCCTCCGCCCGGCCCAGCCCAGCCCACCCAAGTGCAGTATCGATCGATCACTGTCACTTACAAAACACTAAACGCATAACTGCAGCGTTTGCAGAGTCAGGCCTGATCCCTGCGATCGCTAACAGTTTTTTTGGAAGCTTTTTATTGAACTGGCAAGCACCAGCGGCCTAGTACACCCCGGTCGTAGTCAAACCAGCGCTGCAGTAACACTTGGTGACGTGGCGAGTCCCATAAGTGCAGTTCAAGCTGGCAAGCACAAGTAGTGTCCCGCTGCCACCAAAAAGACAAACACAGGCCCGTCATGCCCATAGTGCCCTTCCTGCTGCATTCGCCAATCCTAATTGGGAACACACCGCTTCTGCAGCGCCCGTACTTCCCCCATTCACATCCCCAACCAAATGCAGTCGGCTGCATGAGAGGCATTTTTATGTCCTCCCGAGTACCCCTACCCAACGAACCCCCCCAAAAAGATGTCGTGTCTGCAGCAAGCGCGGATATAGGCGTGACACCCGCTATTATTGTCCCTCCTGTCCTGACAATCCTGGTCTTTGCATTGGTGAATGTTTTGAACGCTACCATGCACTAGTTGAGTATTAGCGTAGGGTACAGCATTCCACAGACTAGGCACACTTTCACAGGGTCTCCCAAGATGCCATCGCATTTTGAGAGACCCGAACCTGGAACCGGTTACAGTTATAAAAGTTAGTTACAAAAAAAATGTAAAAAAAAATATATATATATATAAAATAAAAAAAAATAGTTGTCGTTTTATTGTTCTCTCTCTCTCTATTCTCTCTCTCTATTGTTCTGCTCTTTTTTTACTGTATTCTATTCTGCAATGTTTTATTGTTATTGTTATTGTTATTATGTTTTATCATGTTTGTTTTTCAGGTATGTAATTATTTATACTTTACTGTTTACTGTGCTTTATTGTTAACCATTGTTAACCATTTTTTTGTCTTCAGGTACGCCATTCACGACTTTGAATGGTTATACCAGAATGATGCCTGCAGGTTTAGGTATCATCTTGGTATCATTCTTTTCAGCCAGCGGTCGGCTTTCATGTAAAAGCAATCCTAGTGGCTAATTAGCCTCTAGACTGCTTTTACAAGCCGTGGGAGGGAATGCCCCCCCCACACCATCTTCCGTGTTTTTCTCTGGCTCTCCTGTCTCAACAGGGAACCTGAGAATGCAGCCGGTGATTCAGCCAGCTGACCATAGAGCTGATCAGAGACCAGAGTGGCTCCAAACATCTCTATGGCCTAAGAAACCGGAAGCTACGATCATTTTATGACTTAGATTTCGCCGGATGTAAATAGCGCCATTGGGAAATTGGGGAAGCATTTTATCACACCGATCTTGGTGTCATCAGATGCTTTGAGGGCAGAGGAGAGATCTAGGGTCTAATAGACCCCAATTTTTTCAAAAAAGAGTACCTGTCACTACCTATTGCTATCATAGGGGATATTTGCATTCCCCGAGATAACAATAAAAATGATTAAAAAAAAAAAAATGAAAGGAACAGTTTAAAAATAAGATAAAAAAGCAAAAAAATAATAAAGAAAAAAAAAAAAGCACCCCTGTCGCCCCCTGCTCTCGCGCTAAGGCGAACGCAAACGGCGGTCTGTCGTCAAACGTAAACAGCAATTGCACCATGCATGTGAGGTATCGCCGCGAAGGTCAGATCGAGGGCAGTAATTTTAGCAGTAGACCTCCTCTGTAAATCTAAAGTGGTAACCTGTAAAGGCTTTTAAAGGCTTTTAAAAATGTATTTATTTTGTTGCCACTGCACGTTTGTGCGCAATTTTAAAGCATGTCATGTTTGGTATCCATGTACTCGGCCTAAGATCATCTATTTTATTTCATCAAACATTTGGGCAATATAGTGTGTTTTAGTGCATTAAAATTTAAAAAAGTGTGTTTTTTCCCCAAAAAATGCGTTTGAAAAATCGCTGCGCAAATACTGTGTGAAAAAAAAAATGAAACACCCACCATTTTAATCTGTAGGGCATTTGCTTTAAAAAAATATATAATGTTTGGGGGTTCAAAGTAATTTTTTTGCAAAAAAAAATAACTTTTTCATGTAAACAATGAGTGTCAGAAAGGGCTTTGTCTTCAAGTGGTTAGAAGAGTTGGTGATGTGTGACATAAGCTTCTAAATGTTGTGCATAAAATGCCAGGACAGTTCAAAACCCCCCCAAATGACCCCATTTTGGAAAGTAGACACCCCAAGCTATTTGCTGAGAGGCATGTCGAGTCCATGGAATATTTTATATTGCGGGAAAGAGACAAATTTTTTTTTTTTTTTGCACAAAGTTGTCACTAAATGATATATTGCTCAAACATGCCATGGGAATATGTGAAATTACACCCCAAAATACATTCTGCTGCTTCTCCTGAGTACGGGGATACCACATGTGTGAGACTTTTTGGGAGCCTAGCCGCGTACGGGACCCCGAAAACCAAGCACCGCCTTCAGGCTTTTCTAAGGACGTGAATTTTTGATTTCACTCTTCACTGCCTATCACAGTTTCGGAGGCCATGGAAAGCCCAGGTGGCAAAAAACCCCCCCAAATGACCCAATTTTGGAAAGTAGACACCCAAAGCTATTTGCTGAGAGGTATAGTGAGTATTTTGCAGACCTCACTTTTTGTCACAAAGTTTTGAAAATTGAAAAAAGAAAAAAAAAAAGTTTTTTCTTGTCTTTCTTCATTTTCAAAAACAAATGAGAGCTGCAAAATACTCACCATGCCTCTCAGCAAATAGCTTGGGGTGTCTACTTTCCAAAATGGGGTCATTTGGGGGGGGGGTTTGTGCCACCTGGGCATTCCATGGCCTCCGAAACTGTGATAGGCAGTGAAGAGTGAAATCAAAAATTTTCACCCTTAGAAATCCTGAAGGCGGTGATTGGTTTTCGGGGCCCCGTACGCGGCTAGGCTCCCAAAAAGTCCCACACATGTGGTATCCCCATACTCAGGAGAAGCAGCTAAATGTATTTTGGGGTGCAATTCCACATAGGCCCATGGCCTGTGTGAGCAATATATCATTTAGTGACAACTTTGTGCAAAAAAAAAAAAAAAAAAAAAGTGTCACTTTCCCGCAACTTGTGTCAAAATATAAAATATTCCATGGACTCAATATGCCTCTCAGCAAATAGCTTGGGGTGTCTACTTTCCAAAATGGGGTCATTTGGGGGGGGGGTTTGTGCCACCTGGGCATTCCATGGCCTCTGAAACTGTGATAGGCAGTGAAGAGTGAAATCAAACATTTACACCCTTAGAAATCCTGAAGGCGGTGCTTGGTTTTCGGGGCCCCGTACGCGGCTAAGCTCCCAAAAAGTCCCACACATGTGGTATCCCCATACTCAGGAGAAGCAGCTGAATGTATTTTGGGGTGCAATTCCACATAGGCCCATGGCCTGTGTGAGCAATATATCATTTACTGACAACTTTTTGTAAATATTTTTTTTTTTTTTGTCATTATTCAATCACTTGGGACAAAAAAAATAAATATTCAATGGGTTCAACATGCCTCTCAGCAATTTCCTTGGGGTGTCTACTTTGCAAAATGGGGTCATTGGGGGGGGTTTGTACTGCCCTGCCATTTTAGCACCTCAAGAAATGACATAGGCAGTCATAAACTAAAAGCTGTGTAAATTACAGAAAATGTACCCTAGTTTGTAGACGCTATAACTTTTGCGCAAACCAATAAATATATGCTTATTGACATTTTTTTTACCAAAGACATGTGGCCGAATACATTTTGGCCTAAATGTATGACTAAAATTTAGTTTATTGGATTTTTTTTATAACAAAAAGTAGAAAATATCATTTTTTTTCAAAATTTTCGGTCTTTTTCCGTTTATAGCGCAAAAAATAAAAACTGCAGAGGTGATCAAATACCATTAAAAGAAAGCTCTGTTTGTGGGAAGAAAAGGACGCAAATTTCGTTTAGGTACAGCATTGCATGACCGCGCAATTAGCAGTTAAAGCGACGCAGTGCCAAATTGGAAAAAGACCTCTGGTCCTTAGGCAGCATAATGGTCCGGTTTTTTGAAAAAAAATGATATTTTCTACTTTTTGTTATAAAAAAAATCCAATAAACTAAATTTTAGTCATACATTTAGGCCAAAATGTATTCGGCCACATGTCTTTGGTAAAAAAAATGTCAATAAGCGTATATTTATTGGTTTGCGCAAAAGTTATAGCGTCTACAAACTAGGGTACATTTTCTGTAATTTACACAGCTTTTAGTTTATGACTGCCTATGTCATTTCTTGAGGTGCTAAAATGGCAGGGCAGTACAAAACCCCCCCAAATGACCCCATTTTGGAAAGTAGACACCCCAAGGAAATTGCTGAGAGGCATGTTGAACCCATTGAATATTTATTTTTTTTGTCCCAAGTGATTGAATAATGACAAAAAAAAAAAAAAAATATTTACAAAAAGTTGTCACTAAATGATATATTGCTCACACAGGCCATGGGCCTATGTGGAATTGCACCCCAAAATACATTCAGCTGCTTCTCCTGAGTATGGGGATACCACATGTGTGGGACTTTTTGGGAGCTTAGCCGCATACGGGGCCCCCCGAAAACCAAGCACCGCCTTCAGGATTTCTAAGGGTGTAAATTTTTGATTTCACTCTTCACTGCCTATCACAGTTTCGGAGGCCATGGAATGCCCAGGTGGCACAACCCCCCCCCCCCAAATGACCCCATTTTGGAAAGTAGACACCCCAAGCTATTTGCTGAGAGGCATATTGAGTCCATGGAATATTTTATATTTTGACACAAGTTGCGGGAAAGTGACACTTTTTTTTTTTTTTTGCACAAAGTTGTCACTAAATGATATATTGCTCACACAGGCCATGGGCATATGTGGAATTGAACCCCAAAATACATTTAGCTGCTTCTCCTGAGTATGGGGATACCACATGTGTGGGACTTTTTGGGAGCCTTTTTGGGAGTGACAACTTTGTGGTAAAAAAAACAAAAATTTGTCTCTTTCCCGCAACTTGTGTCGCAATATAAAATATTCCATGGACTCGACATGCCTCTCAGCAAATAGCTTGATGTGTCTACTTTCCAAAATGGGGTCATTTGGGGGGGTTTTGAACTGTCCTGGCATTTTATGCACAACATTTAGAAGCTTATGTCACACATCACTCACTCTTCTAACCACTTGAAGACAAAGCCCTTTCTGACACTCATTGTTTACATGAAAAAGTTATTTTTTTTGCAAAAAAATTACTTTGAACCCCCAAACATTATATATTTTTTTAAAGCAAATGCCCTACAGATTAAAATGGTGGGTGTTTCATTTTTTTTTTCACACAGTATTTGCGCAGCGATTTTTCAAACGCATTTTTTGGGGAAAAAACACACTTTTTTAAATTTTAATGCACTAAAACACACTATATTGGCCAAATGTTTGATGAAATAAAAAAGATGATCTTAGGCCGAGTAAATGGATACCAAACATGATATGCTTTAAAATTGCGCACAAACGTGCTGTGGCAACAAAATAAATACATTTTTAAAAGCCTTTAAAAGCCTTTACAGGTTACCACTTTAGATTTACAGAGGAGGTCTACTGCTAAAATTACTGCCCTCGATCTGACCTTCGCGGCGATACCTCACATGCATGGTGCAATTGCTGTTTACGTTTGACGACAGACCGCCGTTTGCGTTCGCCTTAGCGCGAGAGCAGGGGGCGACAGGGGTGCTTTTTTTTTTTTTTTTTTTTTCTTTATTATTTTTTTTTTTTTTTGTCTTATTTTTAAACTGTTCCTTTCATTTTTTTTTTTATCATTTTTATTGTTATCTCGGGGAATGTAAATATCCCCTATGATAGCAATAGGTAGTGACAGGTACTCTTTTTTGAAAAAATTGGGGTCTATTAGACCCTAGATCTCTCCTATGCCCTCAAAGCATCTGACGACACCAAGATCGGTGTGATAAAATGCTTCCCCAATTTCCCAATGGCGCTATTTACATCCGGCGAAATCTAAGTCATAAAATGCTCGTAGCTTCCAGTTTCTTAGGCCATAGAGATGTTTGGAGCCACTCTGGTCTCTGATCAGCTCTATGGTCAGCTGGCTGAATCACCGGCTGCATTCTCAGGTTCCCTGTTGAGACAGGAGAGCCAGAGAAAAACACGGAAGACGGTGGGGGGGCATTCCCTCCCACGGCTTGTAAAAGCAGTCTAGAGGCTAATTAGCCACTAGGATTGCTTTTACATGAAAGCCGACCGCTGGCTGAAAAGAATGATACCAAGATGATACCTAAACCTGCAGGCATCATTCTGGTATAACCATTCAAAGTCGTGAATGGCGTACCTGAAGACAAAAAAATGGTTAACAATAAAGCACAGTAAACGGTAAAGTATAAAAAATTGCATACCTGAAAAGCAAACATGATAAAACATAATAACAATAAAACATTGCAGAATAGAATACAGTAAAAAAGAGCAGAACAATAGAGAGAGAGAATAGAGAGAGAGAGAATAATGAAACGACAACTATTTTTTTTAATTTTATATATATATTTTTTTTTTTACACTTTTTTTGTAACTAACTTTTATAACGGTAACCGGTTCCAGGTTCGGGTCTCTCAAAATGCGATGGCATCTTGGGAGACCCTGTGAAAGTGTGCCTAGTCTGTGCAATGCTGTACCCTACGCTAATACTCAACTAGTGAATGGTAGCGTTCAAAACATTCACCAATGCAAAGACCAGGATTGTCAGGACAGGAGGGACAATAATAGCGGGTGTCACGCCTATATCCGCGCTTGCTGCAGACACGACATCTTTTTTGGGGGGGTTTGTTGGGTAGGGGTACTCGGGAGTACATAAAGAAAATGCCTCTCATGCAGCCGACTGCATTTGGTTGGGGATGTGAATGGGGGAAGTACGGGCGCTGCAGAAGCGGTGGGTTCCCAATTAGGATTGGCGAATTCAGCAGGAAGGGCATTATGGGCACGACGGGCCTGTGTTTGTCTTCTTGGTGGCAGCGTGACACTACTTGTGCTTGCCACCTCACCAGCTTGAACTGCACTTATGGGACTCGCCACGTCACCAAGTGTTACTGCAGTGCTGGTTTGACTATGACCGGGGTGTAGTAGGCCGCTGGCGCTTGCCAGTTCAATAAAAAGCTACCAAAAAAACTGTTAGCGATTGCAGGGATCAGGCCTGACTCTGCAAACGCTGCAGTTATGCGTTAAGTGTTTTGTAAGTGACAGTGATCGATCAATACTGCACTTGGGTGGGCTGGGCCGGGCGGAGGGGCAAAATGCAGGTGCTAGCAGGTATCTGGGCTGATCCCGCTAACACTGCGTTTTTGGGAACCCTAAACTGCTGGGGACGCCAGTATAGATCTGATCGGATCAGATATTGATCCGTTCAGATACTATACCACTAAGGGAGGCGTATGCTGCGTGCGTGGGTGTTAGCGGTACTGGCGCTAATCTGACGCTGCTTGGGGCTGGTGCTTGCCAGTTCACCAAAATACTACCAAAAAAACTGTTAGCGATCGCAGGGATCAGGCCTGACTCTGCGAACGCTGCAGTTATGCATTTAGTGTTTTGTAAGTGTCAGTGATCGATCGATACTGCACTTGGGTGGGCTGGGCTGGGCCGGGCGGAGGGGCAAAACGCAGGTGCTAGCAGGTATCTGGGCTGATCCCGCTAACACTGCGTTTTTGGGAACCCTAAACTGCTGGGGACGCTAGTATAGATCTGATCGGACCAGATATTGATCCGTTCAGATACTATACCACTAAGGGAGGTGTACGGTGCGTGCGTGGGTGTTAGCGCTACTGGCGCTAACCTGACGCTGCCTGGGGCTGGTGCTTGCCAGTTCACCAAAATGCTACCAAAAAACTGTTAGCGATCACAGGGATCAGGCCTGACTCTGCGAACACTGCAGTTATGCGTTTAGTGTTTTGTAAGTGACAGTGATCGATCGATACTGCACTTGGGTGGGCTGGGCGGAGGGGCAAAACGCAGGTGCTAGCAGGTATCTGGGCTGATCCCACTAACACTGCGTTTTTGGGAACCCTAAACTGCTGGGGACGCTAGTATAGATCTGATCGGATCAGATATTGATCCGATCAGATACTATACCACTAAGGGAGGCGTATGCTGCGTGCGTGGGTGTTAGCGGTACTGGCGCTAATCTGACGCTGCCTGGGGCGACGCATATCACCGCCGGGCGATCAGGGGGCTAAACCTTTATTCGGTAATAAACGGCGGGTGCCCTGACACTATAAAAAATAAACAAACTAACCAGCGTCACCCGTAACAGTTATACGGTGATCAGTGGTAAAAGGGTTAACTAGGGGGCCATCAAGGGGTTAAAACATTTATTCGGTAGTATATGGGGGTCCCTGTCGCTATAAAATGCTGACGGCGAACCTAAATATTTAGGTCCCTAACTAGCGTCACCAGCGACACTAATACAGCGATCAGAAAAATGATTGCTTAGCGACAATGGTGACAGGGGGTGATCAAGGGGTTAAAACTTTATTAGGGGGGGTTAGGGGGTATCCTAGACCTACAGGGGGCTAATACTAACTGTCCCAACACTGTAACTGTCACAAACTGACACCAATGCAGTAATCAGAAAAAAAAAAAAAAAACTGCTGGTGTCAGTTTGTGATAGGGGGGGGTGATTGGGGGGGGGGATCGGGGTGTTTTGTGTGCCTGGCATGTTCTACTGTGTGTGTGTAGTGTTGTGCACTCACATACCTGTCTTCTCTCCTCGGCCCGGAACGGAAATTACCGAGCCGAGGAGAGATGACATCATTTCCTTTGCTGCTGTTTAGCATACAGCAGCAAAGGAATGATTCGATTGGCCGGCGGCGATCGCGAGGGGGGGGCCACGAACGGATGGCCTCCCCCTCACCTCCGATCGCCGTGGGACAAAAGACGACCACCTCGGGCACCGGGGGGGGTCCGATAGGACCCCCCACCCGCGGAAGGCAAATCACGTACATGTCGTCAAGTGGTTAAAATGACACCAATGATGAGGACTATTCCTTCCACCCATCATTCCACCCCCTAGTGACCCTCATTAGTGTCAGTTGAAGGAAGAGTGATCGATCATTGGTGTCAGTGTAATTAATTGTGACCTATTATTGGTGTCAGTGGGAGGAACAGTGTCCTATCATTGTTGCCAGTGGGAGATATTTCGGGCCAGTATCGCATTGTTGGTGTCAGTGGATAGAATAGTTGCCTATTGTTGGTGTCAGTTGGACGAATAGTGACCCATTATTTTTTGTCAGTGTAGAAATAGTACCCCATTTTTGGTGTCAGTGGTAGCCATCATTAGTGTCAGGAGGAAGAATAGTGACCCATCATTGGTGTCAGTGGGAGAAATAGTAACCCATCATTGGTGTCAGTGGGAGAAATAGTGACCCATCATTGGTGTCAGTGGAAGAAATAATCCCCATTATATGTGACTTATTGTTTGCTTGAGTAAAGGTAACAATATTAGAAACAAATAGAAACGAATAGAAACCGACTCAAGCCTATCGCTTTATTAAACCAACCCATATCTTAGCTATTCTGACATTCTGACTTAATAAAGCCCTGCAACTTTATCTGTAACAATATATGGTATCCTGACTTCATTTAACACACTTATGTAGACACGTTAACGCGACTATTCCTAAACCGATGTAAACCTTAATCTTACATCTAACTGTAAACCGTCTCATACACATAACATGTGTTTTCAGGACTTTTTTTGCTATTTTTTGCAGCCCATGTAAACGGTCTAACTGGTAACCTCTGCTACTATTAAGAGTAATATCTATCCCTTAAAAGAAAGTAAACAATAAGGCTATGCAAAAATATCAATTTTGCATTCTACCAACGATCACTTGCTGTACTTATTTCAGAATTATTGAACTAGTTCGAATCCAAGTTAAAGAGATCTCTGAAAGAGATGAACTCCACAATATGTTTTTTAGGTTTTTTTTAATCATTTTTTATATTTTTTTGCAATGATCAGTTAATTAATATCAGTGCTATCTGTACTAGATTGAAGCAAAAAATTCTCAGTCAGTGAGAGAAAAGAACCCCATCATTGTGTCAGTGGAAGGAACAGTGAAACATCTTTAGCTGATTGATTGATCATCCAATTAAAAGAGTAAAAAAAAGCAGAAATACGGTTTACCTTAGATGTCAGATATTGTGGAGTTTCAGCATAGCATAGCACATCTGTCAGGCGGTTTGAATTAGTTTCCAGTCGCTGTTGCACGGTAAGTTCAGGTTATTGCACTTGCAACTATCGAAAGATAAGCACTGAGATAGCTGATTTTAATTGAGTGATTATTGCATTTAAAGAGTAATGAAAAGCAGAAATTCGGTTTACCTTAGATGTCAGATATTGCGGGTTTTAAGCATAGCTATGGCAGACGGTTTGAAATAACTGAATAATTCGTAAATTAGCACAGTAAGGAGACGTTAAGAATTTCCATAGCTTAGTTTAACAATATACTTTAATATATAATTGTATTAAGTTCAAAATAAAATGTTCAATGGATGAGTGATAGTTTCATTATAAATTTCATATATTTCGTTGTTTTGCCAACCATTTTACCGTTGAAGCATGCTGAACATTCCCTGTGCTTAAATATAGCTATCTACTATATTTAGAATAATGCAACTTATCTTTACATCTAAAATAAGCTGTTTCACTTATTGTTTACTTGAGTGAAGGTAACGATATTAGAAACCGAATAGAAACCGACATTGTGCTCTATATCTTCTTAATTAGGGTATTGGAAACTATTTCTCGGAAAATAATGGGAGCCTTGCAACTTTATCTCAATGCGCGATGTCATCCTGACTTTATTTATGATAATGTATGAGTAGGTAGAATTACGTTATTGCGACTAAACGGATGTAAACTTACATCTTAACCGTCTCACACACATATTTTCGTTTTATCAACTCTTTGCGACTCTTTGTTATCAGGACTTTTTTGCTATATTTAGGGTAATGCAACCATGTAAACTGCTAACTGCTAACCTGATACTCTGCGACTTTAAGAATAATATCTATCTCTTAAGGGATGTAAACGTGTATTGCATTCTACCAACGATGTTGTGTTTTGCAAAAGTGGCAGAGATTGATACGTAGAGAAGGAGAAGATGTATAATCCGTAGATGGGCCAGATTTCGAGTAATGCAACAAATTCTGAGCCAGTGAGAGAGAAATAGTACCCCCATTGTTGGTGTCAGTGGGATCATTGGTGTAAGTGAAAGGAACAGTAAAAAAAATCATTGGTGTCATTTGGAGATATAGTAATTGGACAGTTAACGAAGACAGGGAATTGCTGAAATACTGTAAATTTGTCAAGATAGCACTACATTACACAATCCCTTTCCCTGGTAAGCAAAATGTACATGGATATAATGTCAGGGTACATGGATATATCTGTATTTATAGCGAATATAACCCTGATAATATAGTGAGTTGTTTATATTGGTTGCGTGACACATCAAGGAGAGTGAGACTGTATACATATTACAACAACATATCTACTGAGATATTTGTCACTAAAAAGTTGCAATACACGTTCCAAAACTATTACAACAGAAAGTCGGCAAATGTCAATTCCTGCTTAACAGAAAATATCCTTTACGCTAAATAAAACAAGAAGAGTAGATAATTGTTGGACGGTAAATTTAATGTTATTATACTTGCAACTAAAGAAAGATGTCAGATTTAGTACTGAGATAGCTGATATTAATTGAATTGTAATTGCATTACATCTTTTAGAGTAATAAAAAGCAGAAATACGGTTTAGATGTAAAATATTGAGGAGTTTAAGCATAAGCATAGCTATGTCAGACGGTTTGACTTGGATTCGAATATTTCTTAAATTAGCACCGTGAAACAAACCCCATTGGTTTTGAGATACTTTAAGGATACTTTAAAAGTGTTTATAGCTTACTTGAGAGTTTTCATAGCATGGTTAATATAAATCGAATTATGTTCAAATTAACAATATCCACATTGAGCCAGATTTCAATGGCTGAGTATATTAGAAACAAATAGAAGCCTAGATGATATTGTGCTCAATTTCGTGTATTTCTATTTCTCTTTGCTACTATCAAATCAAAAATATAAACCGTGAGCCCTGCAACTTTATTTCAAACCTGGCTCACGGTTATACTGACTTTAGTTGCAACACACTCACGTAGGATGTAAACCTCAATCTTACATCTTAATGTAAACCATCTCACACAAATTGTTATCAGGAATTTTTTTTGCTATATTTAGGGTAATTCAACCATGTAAACAGTTTAAATGCTAACCTGAACACACTGCGACTATCTCATACTGTCTTATACTGTTACAATTAATAATGATCAGTTTATTAATATCAGCCATCTGAGTGCTATCCAGACTTAAGCTATATAGGCTAGGGTATAGGCTATAGTAATGCAACAGATTCTAAAATAGTACCCCATTGTTTGTCTGACCCATCATTGGTGTCAGTGGAAGGAACAATGACTCATTCTTGTTGTCAGTGTCAAAATAACAACCGCATTGTTGGTATCAGTGGAAGGATTAGTCCTCATCAATTCTTTCAGTTTAAGGAATATTTGAATTATCATTTTTGGAAAGAATAAAGACAACATCATTACTCTCAGTGGGGATACTTGTAATCCATCCTCGGTGTCATTGGGAGGAAAAGGTACCCATCATTGGCGTCGGTGTGAAAATAATAACACATTTTTGTGTTAGTGGGAGGATTAGTAAGCCATCATTTTTGTTAGTGGACCTTATTAACTGGTGTCAGTTAATAAGTCATTTAATAGCCAGTCAATACTCAGTTATTAAGTCAGTTAATAGCGACATATTAAACCTATTTGTGATATATGAATATGCATATAATTATTTTTCTACATGGGGATTATGGATGGAATATTGTTAATAAATATACATCGTAACATATTAAACCTATTTCTGATAAGAATATGCATATAATTATTTTTCTACATGGGGATTATGGGTGGAATATTCCTTACAACTATACATAATAACATATTTAACCCATTTCTGATAAGAATATGCAAATAATTATTTTTCTTCATGGGGATTATGGATGGAATATTGTTTATAAATATACATAGTAACCTATTTAACCCATTTCTGAAAAGAATATGCATATAATTATTTTTCTACATGCTGATTATGGTCGGAATATTATAGATACACATACATAGCAACCTATTAAACCTATTTCTGATAAAAATATGCATATCATTATTTTTCTACATGTGGATTATGGGTGGAATATTGTTTATAAATATACATAGGAACCTATTAAACCCATTTCTGATAAGAATGTGCATATAATTACTTTTCTACATGGGAATTATGGGTGGAATATTGTGTATAAATATACATAGGAACCCATTTAACCCATTTCTGATAAGAATATGCATATAATTATTTTTCTACATGGGGATTATGGATGGAAAATTGTTTATAATTATACATAGCAAACTATTTAACCCATTTCTGATTAGAATATGCATATAATAATTTTTCTACATGGGGATTATGGGTGGAATATTCATTATAAATATAAGTAGGAACCTATTTAACCTATTTCTGATAAGTATATGCATATAATTATTTTTCTACACGAGGATTATGGATGGAATATTGTTAATAAATATACATAGCAACATATTACACCTATTTCTGATAAGAATATGCATATAATTATTTTTCTACATGGGGATTATGGGTGGAATATTGTTTATAAATATACATAGCAACATATTAATACTATTTCTGATATGAATATGCGAATAATTATTTTTCTACATGGGGATTATGGGTGAAATATTGTTAATATATATGCATAGGAACCTATTTCACCAATTTCTGATAAGAATATGCATATAAATATTTTTCAGCATGGGGATTATAAGTGGAATATTGTTTATAAATATACATAGGAACCTATTTAACACATTTCTGATAAGAATATGCATAAAATTATTTTTCTACATGTGATTATGGGTGGAATATTTTTTATAACCATACATAGGAACATATTTAACCCATTTACGATAAGAATATGCATATAATTATTTTTCTATATGGGAATTATGGGTGGAATATTGTTTATAAATATACATAGGAACCTATTTAACCCATTTCTGATAAGAATATGCATATCATTATTTTTCTACATGGGGATTGTGGGTGGAAATTTGTTTATAAATATTCATAGCAACCTATTTAACCCATTTCTGATAAGAATATGCATATAATTATTTTTCTGCATTATGATTACGGATGGAATATTGTAGTTAAACATACATAGCAACATATTAAACCTATTTCTGATAAAAATATGCATATCATTATTTTTCTACATGTGGATTATGGGTGGAATATTGTTTATAAATATACATTGGAACCTATTAAACCCATTTCTGATAAGAATGTGCATATAATTATTTTTCTACATGGGAATTATGGGTGGAATATTGTTTATAAATATACATAGGAACCTATTTAACCCATTTCTGTTAAGAATATTCATATAATTATTTTTCTGCATGGGGATTATGGGTGGAATATTGTACTTAAACATACATAGGAATATATTAAACCTATTTCTGATATGAATATGCATAAACAAATTCTACGTAGAGATTATAGTCGGAATATTGTTTATAAATATACATAGTAACCTATATACCTCATTTCTGATAAGAATATGCATATAATTATTTTTCTACATGGGGATTATGGATGGAATATTGTTAATAAATATACATAGGAACATATTAAACCTATTTCTGATATGATTATGCATATCATTATTTTTCCACATGGGGATTATGGGTAGAATATTTTACATAAACATACATAGCAACATATTAAACCTATTTCTGATCCAAAAATGCATATCATTATTTTTCTACATGTGGATTATGGGTTGACTATTGTTTAAAAATATACATAGGAACTTATTTAACCCTTTTCTGATAAGAATATGCATATAATCATTTTCTACATGGGAATTATGGGTGTAATATTGTATATAAATATACATAGGAACCTATTTAACACATTTCTGACACGAATATGCATATAATTATTTTTCTATGTGGAGATTATGGGTGGAATATTGTTTTAAATATAGATAGCAACATATTAAACCTATTTTTGATAAGAATATGCATATAATTATTTTTCTATATGTGGATAATGGGTGGAATCTTGTTTATAAATATAAATAGGAACCTATTTAATCCATTTCTGATAAGAATATGCATATCATTTTTTTTTCTACATAGGAATTATGGTTGGAATATTGTATAGCAATATATTAAATCCATTTGTGATATGAATATGCATATAATTATTTTTCTACATGGGGATTATGGATGGAATATTGTTAATAAATATACATTGCAACATAAAATACCTATTTCTGATATGAATATGTATGTAATTATTTTTTTTACATGGGATTATGGGCAGATAATTGTAGATAAACATATATAAGAACATATTAAACCTATTTCTGATAAAAATATGTATATCATTATTTTTCTACATCTGGATTATGGGTTGAATATTGTTTATAAATATAGATAGCAACACATTAAACCTATTTCTGATATGAATATGCATACAATTATTTTTCTACATGGGGATTATGGGTGGAATATTCCTTACAACTATACATAGGAAACTATTTAACCCATTTCTGATAAGAATATGCAAATAATTATTTTTCTACATCGGGATAATGGGTGGAATATTGTGTATAAATATACATAGGAACCCATTTAACCCATTTCTGATAAGAATATGCATATAATAATTTTTCTACATGGGGATTATGGGTAGAATATTCGTTATAAATATAAGTAGGAACCTATTTAACCTATTTCTGATAAGTATATGCATATAATTATTTTTCTACACAAGGATTATGGATGGAATATTGTTAATAAATATATATAGCATCATATTACAAGTATTTCTGATATGAATATGCATATAATTATTTTTCTACATGGGGATTATGGGTGGAATATTGTTAATAAAAACACATAGGAACCTATTTAACTAATTTCTGATAACAATATGCATATAATTATTTTTTCTGCATGGGGATTATAGGTGGAATATTGTTTATCAATATACATAGGAACCTATTTAACATATTTCTTATAAGAATATGCATAAACTTATTTTTCAACAAGGGGATTATGGGTGGAATATTTTTTATAACCATGTATAGTAACCTATTTAACCCATTTATGATAATGATTCTACATGGGAAATATGGATAGAATATTCTATATAAATATACATAGGAACCTATTTAACACATTTCTGATAAGAATATGCGTATAATTGTTTTTCTACATGGGGATTATGGGAGGAATATTGTTTTTAATAATACATAGGAACCCATTTAACCCATTTCTGAAAAGAATATGCATATAATTATTTTTCTGCAAAGGGATTATAGGTGGAATATTGTTTACAAATATACATAGGAACCTATATAACCCCTTTCTGAAAAGAGTACGCATATAATTATTTTTCTACCATGGATTATGGTTTGAATATTGTTTATAAATATACATAGAAACATATTAAACCTATTTCTGATATGAATATGCTTATAATTATTTTTCTACATGGGGATTATGGTTGGAATATTGTTTATAAATATACATAGTAACCTATTTAACCAATTTCTGAAAAGAATATGCATATAATTTTTTTTCTACATTTGGATTATGGTTGGAATATTGTTTATAAATATACATAGGAACTTATTTAACCCATTTCTGATAACTATATGCATATAATTATTTTTCTACACGAGGATCATGGATGGAATATTGTTAATAAATATGCATAGCAACATATTAAACCCATTTCTGTTATGAACCTATATAACCCATTTCTGAAAAGAGTACGCATATAATTATTTTTCTACCATGGATTATGGTTTGAATATTGTTTATAAATATACATAGAAACATATTAAACCTATTTCTGATATGAATATGCATATAATTATTTTTCTACATGGGGATTATGGTTGGAATATTGTTTATAAATATACATAGTAACCTATTTAACCAATTTCTGAAAAGAATATGCATATAATTTTTTTTCTACATTAGGATTATGGTTGGAATATTGTTTATAAATATACATAGGAACTTATTTAACCCATTTCTGATAACTATATGCATATAATTATTTTTCTACACGAGGATTATGGATGGAATATTGTTAATAAATATGCATAGCAACATATTAAACCCATTTCTGTTATGAATATGCATATAATTATATTCTACATGGGAATTATGGGTGGAATATTGTAGTTAAACATACATAGGAACCTATTTAACACATTTCTGATAAGAATATGCGTATAATTGTTTTTCTACATGGGGATTATGGGAGGAACATTGTTTTTAATTATACGTAGGAACCTATTTAACCCATTTCTGATAAGAATATGCGTATAATTATTTTTCTGCATTGGGATTATGGATGGAATATTGTAGTTAAACATACATAGCAACATATTAAATCTAATTCTGATATGAATATGCATGCAATTATTTTTCTACATGGGGATTATGGATGGAATATTGTTTATAAATATACATATCAACATATTAATACTATTTCTGATATAAATATGCATATAATTATTTTTCTACATGGAGATTTATGGGTGAAATATTGTTAATAAATACACATAGGAACCTATTTAACCCATTTCTGATAACAATATGCATATAATTATTTTTCTGCATGGGGATTATAGGTGGAATATTGTTTATAAATATACATAGGAACCTATTTAACACATTTCTGATAAGAATATGCATAAAATTATTTTTCTACATGGGGATTACGTGTGGAATATTTTTTATAACCATACATAGTAACCTATTTAACCCATTTATGATAAGAATATGCATATAATTATTTTTCTACATTTGAATTATGGGTAGAATATTGTATATAAATATACATAGGAACCTATTTAACACATTTCTGATAAGAATATGCGTATATTTGTTTTTCTACATGGGGATTATGGGAGGAATATTGTTTTTAATTATACGTAGGAACCTATTTAACCCATTTCTGATAAGAATATGCATATAATTCTATTTCTACATGGGGATTATGGGTGGAATATTGTGAATAAATATAGATAGCAACCTATTTCTGATTAGAATATGCATAAAATTATTTTTCTACATTGGGATAATGAGTGGAATACTGTTTATAAATATACATAGGAACCTATTTAACACTTTTCTGATAAGAATATGCATAATTATTTTTCTACATGGGGATTATGGGTGGAAATTTGTTTATAAATATACATAGCAACCTATTTAACCCATTTCTGATAAGAATATGCATATAATTATTTTTCTGCATTGAGATTATTGATGGAATATTGTAGTTAAACATACATAGCAACATATTAAATCTAATTCTGATATTAATATGCATGCAATTATTTTTCTACATGGGGATTATGGGTGGAATATTGTTTATAAATATACATATCAACATATTAATACTATTTCTGATATAAATATGCATATAATTATTTTTCTACATGGAGATTGTGGGAGGAATATTGTTTTTAATTATACGTAGGAACCTATTTAACCCATTTCTGAAAAGAATATGCATATAATTATTTTTCTACATGCTGATTATGGTCGGAATATTGTAGATAAACATACATAGCAACATATTAAACCTATTTCTGATAAAAATATGCATATCATTTTTTTTGTACATGGGGATTATGGGTGGAATATTGTTTATAAATATACATAGTAACCTATTTAATCCATTTCTGATAAGAATATGCATATAATTTTTTTTCTACATAGGAATTATGGTTGGAATATTGTTTATAAATATACATAGCAACATATTAAACCCATTTGTGATATTAATATGCATATAATTATTTTTATACATGGGGATTATGGATGGAATATTGTTAATAAATATACATTGCAACATATTATACCTATTTCTGATATGAATATGTATGTAATTATTTTTCTACATGGGATTATGGGCAGATAATTGTAGATAAACATACATAGCAACATATTAAACCTATTTCTGATAAAAATATGCATATCATTATTTTTCTACATCTGGATTATGGGTGGAATATTGTTTATAAATATATATAGGAACCTATTTAACCCATTTCTGATAAGAATGTGCATGTAATTATTTTTCTACATGGGAATTATGGGTGGAATATTGTTTATAAATATACATAGGAACGTATTTAACCCATTTCTGATAAGAATATGAATATAATTATTTTTCTGCTTGGGGATTATGGGTGGTTTATAAATATACTTACTAACCTAATAAACCCATTTCTGTTAAGAATATTCATATAATTATATAATTATTTTTCTATATGGGGATTATGGGTGGAATATTGTACTTAAACATACAGAGAAATATATTAAACCTATTTCTGATATGATTATGCATAAAAAAAATTCTACATAGAGATTATAGTCAGAATATTGTTTATAAATATACATAGTAACCTATATACCTCATTTCTGATAAGAATATGCATATAATTATTTTTCTACATGGGGATTATGGATGGAATATTGTTAATAAATATACATAGGAACATATTAAACCTATTTCTGATATGATTATGCATATCATTATTTTTCCACATGATTATTATGGGTAGAATATTTTACATAAACATACATAGCAACTTATTAAACCTATTTTTTAGCCAAATATGCATATCTTTATTTTTCTACATGTGGATTATGGGTGAACTATTGTTTAAAAATATACATAGGAACCTACTTAACCCATTTCTGATAAGAATATGCATATAATCATTTTTCTACATGGGAATTATGGGTGGAATAGTGTTTATAAATATACTTAGGAAACTATTTAACCTATTTCTGATAAGAATTTGCATATAATTATTTTTCTACATGGGGATTATGGTTGGAATATTGTTTATAAATATAGATAGCAACATATTAAACCTATTTTTATGCATATAATTTTTTTTCTATATGTGGATAATGGGTGCAATCTTGTTTATAAATATAGATAGAAACCTATTTAATCCATTTCTGATAAGAATATGCATATAATTTTTTTTTCTACATAGGAATTATGGGTGTAATATTGTATAAAAATATACATAGGAACCTATTTAACACATTTCTGATACGAATATGCATATAATTATTTTTCTACATGGGGATTATGGGTGGAATATTGTTTATAATTATAGATAGCAACATAATAAACCTATTTCTGATAAGAATATGCATATAATTATTTTTCAACATTGGGATTATGGGTGGAATATTGTTTATAAATATACATAGTAACCTATTTAATCCATTTCTGATAAGAATATGCATATAATTTTTTTTCTACATAGGAATTATGGTTGGAATATTGTTTATAAATATACATAGCAACATATTAAACCCATTTGTGATATTAATATGCATATAATTATTTTTATACATGGGGATTATGGATGGAATATTGTTAATAAATATACATTGCAACATATTATACCTATTTCTGATATGAATATGTATGTAATTATTTTTCTACATGGGATTATGGGCAGATAATTGTAGATAAACATACATAGCAACATATTAAACCTATTTCTGATAAAAATATGCATATCATTATTTTTCTACATCTGGATTATGGGTGGAATATTGTTTATAAATATATATAGGAACCTATTTAACCCATTTCTGATAAGAATGTGCATGTAATTATTTTTCTATATGGGAATTATGGGTGGAATATTGTTTATAAATATACATAGGAACCTATTTAACCCTTTTATGATAAGAATATGCATATAATTATTTTTCTACATTGGAAATTATGATTAGAATATTTTATATAAATATACATAATAAACTATTTAACACATTTCTGATAAGAATATGCGTATAATTGTTTTTCTGCAATGGGATCATGGTTGGAATATTGCTTATAAATATAGACAGCAACACATTAAACCTATTCTGATATGAATATGCATACAATTATTTTTCTACATGGGGATTATGGGTGGAATATTCCTTACAACTATACATAGGAAACTATTTAACCCATTTCTGATAAGAATATGCAAATAATTATTTTTCTACATGGGAATTATGGGTGGAATACTGTGTATAAATATACATAGGAACCCATTTAACCCATTTCTGATAAGAATATGCATATAATAATTTTTCTACATGGGGATTATGGGTGGAATATTCATTATAAATATAAGTAGGAACCTATTTAACCTATTTCTGATAAATATATGCATATAATTATTTTTCTACACGAGGATTATGGATGGAATATTGTTAATAAATATACATAGCAACATATTACACCTATTTCTGATATGAATATGCATATAATTATTTTTCTACATGGGGATTATGGGTGAAATATTGTTAATAAATACACATAGGAACCCATTTAACCCATTTCTGATAACAATATGCATATAATTATTTTTCTGCATTTGGATTATAGGTGGAATATTGTTTATAAATATACATAGGAACCTATTTAACACATTTCTGATAAGAATATGCATAAAATTATTTTTCTACATGGGGATTATGGGTGGAATATTTTTTTATAATCCTATATAGTAACCTATTTAACCCATTTATGATAAGAATATGCATATTATTATTTTTCTACATGGGAAATATGGGTAGAATATTGTATATAAATATACATAGGAACCTATTTAACACATTTCTGGTAATTATATGCGTATAATTGTTTTTCTACATGGGGATTATGGGAGGAATATTGTTTTTAATTATACATAGGAACCTATTTAACCCATTTCTGAAAAGAATATGCATATAATTATTTTTCTACATGGGGATTATGGGTTGAATATTGTTTATAAATATACATAGGAACCTATTTAACCCATTTCTGATAAGAATATGCATATAATTATTTTTCTGCAAAGGGATTATAGGTGGAATATTGTTTATAAATATACATAGGAACCTATATAACCCATTTCTGAAAAGAGTATGCATATAATTATTTTTCTACATTTGGATTATGGTTTGAATATTGTTTATAAATATACATAGAAACATATTAAATCTATTTCTGATATGAATATGCATATAATTATTTTTCTACATATGGATTATGGTTGGAATATTTTTTATAACCATACATAGTAACCTATTTAACCCATTTATGATAAGAATATGCATGTAATTATTTTTCTGCAAAGGGATTATAGGTGGAATATTGTTTTTATTATACATAGGAACCTATATAACCCATTTCTGAAAAGAGTATGCATATAATTATTTTTCTACATTTGGATTATGGTTTGAATATTGTTTATGAATATACATAGAAACATATTAAACCTATTTCTGATATGAATATGCATATAATTATTTTTCTACATGGGGATTATGGTTGGAATATTGTTTATAAATATACATAGTAACCTATTTAACCAATTTCTGAAAAGAATATGCATATAATAATTTTTCTACATTTGGATTATGGTTGGAATATTGTTTATAAATATACATAGGACCCATTTAACCCTTTTCTGATAAGAATATGCATATAATTATTTTTCTACATGGGGATTATGTATGGAATATTGTTTATAAATATACATAGCAACATATTAATACTATTTCTGATATGAATACGCACATAATTATTTTTCTACATGGGGATTATAGGTGAAATATTGTTAATAAATACACATAGGAACCTATTTAACACTTTTCTGATAAGAATATGCATAAAATTATTTTTCGACATGGGGATTATGGGTGGAATATTTTTTATAACCATACATAGTAACCTATTTAACCCATTTATGATAAGAATATGCATATAATTATTTTTCTACATGGGAATTATAGGTAGAATATTGTATATCAATATACATAGGAACCTATTTAAAACATTTCTGATAAAAATTTGCGTATAATTGTTTTTCTACATGGGGATTATGATAGGAATATTGTTTTTAATTATACATAGGAACCTATTTAACCCATTTCTGAAAAGAATATGCATATAATTATTTTTCTACATGGGGATTATGGGTGAAATATTGTTTATAAATATACATAGTAACCTATTTAACCCATTTACGATAAGAATATGCATATAATTATTTTTCTACATGAAAATTATGGGTAGAATATTGTATATAAATATACATAGGAACCTATTTAAAACATTTCTGATAAGAATATACGTATAATTGTTTTTCTACATGGGGATTATGGGTGGAATATTGTTAATAAATATATATAGCAACATATTAAACCTATTTCTGATAAGAATATGCATATAATTATTTTTCTACATGGGTATTATGCGTGGAATATTTCTTTGAAATATACATAGGAACATATTTAACCCATTCCTGATAATAGTATGCAAATAATTATTTTTCTACATCGGGATTATGGGTGGAATATTGTGTATAAATATACATAGGAACCTATCTAACCTTTTTCTGATAAGAATATGCATATAATTATTTTTCTACATGGGGATTATGGATGGAAAATTGTTTATAAATATACATAGCAAACTATTTAACCCATTTCTGATAAGAATATGCATATAATTATTTTTCTACATGGGGATTATGCGTGGAATATTTCTTAGAAATATACATAGGAACATATTTAACCCATTCCTGATAATAATATGCAAATAATTATTTTTCTACATCGGGATTATGGGCGGAATATTGTTTATAAATATACATAGGAACCTATTTAACCCATTTCTGATAAGTATATGCATATAATTATTTTTCTACACGAGGATTATGGATGGATTATTGTTAATAAATATACATAGCAACATATTACACCTATTTGTGATAAGAATATGCATATAATTATTTTTCTACATAGGGATTATGGGTACAATATTGATTATAAATATACATAGCAACATATTAATACTATTTCTGATATGAATATGCATATAATTATTTTTCCACATGGGGATTATGGGTGAAATATTGTTAATAAATAAACATAGGAACCTATTTATCCCATTTCTGATAACAATATGCATATAATTATTTTTCTCCATGGGGATTATAGGCGGAATATTGTTTATAAATATACATTGGAACCTTTTTAACACATTTCTGATAAGAATATGCATAAAATTATTTTTCTACATTGGGATTATGGGTAGAATATTTTTTATAACCATACATAGTAACCTATTTAACCCATTTATGATAAGAATATGCATATAATTATTTTTCTACATGGGAATTATGGGTAGAATATTGTATATAAATATACATAGGAACCTATTTAACACATTTCTGATAAGAATATGCGTATATTTGTTTTTCTACATGCGGATTATGGGAAGAATATTGTTTTTGATTATACATAGGAACCTATTTAACCCATTTCTGAAAGAAAATATGGATATAATTATTTTTCTACATGGGGATTATGGGTGAAATCTTGTTTATAAATATAGATAGGAACCTACTTAACGCATTTCTGATAAGAATATGCAGATAATTATTTTTCTGCAACGGGATTATAGGTGGAATATTGTTTATAAATATACATCGGAACCTATATAACCCATTTCTGATAAGAGTATGCATATAATTATTTTTCTACATTTGGATTATGGTTTGAATATTGTTTATAAATATACATAGAAACATATTAAACCTATTTCTGATATGAATATGCATATAATTATTTTTCTACATGGGGATTTTTTTGGAATATTGTTTATAAATATACATAGTAACCTATTTAACCAGTTTCTGAAAAGAATATGCATATAATTATTTTTCTACATTTGGATTATGGTTGGAATATTGTTTATAAATATACATAGGAATCTATTTAACCCATTTCTGATAAGAATATGCATGTAATTATTTTTATGCAAAGGGATTATAGGTGGAATATTGTTTATATTATACATAGGAACCTATATAACCCATTTCTGAAAAGAGTATGCATATAATTATTTTTCTACATTTGGATTATGGTTTGAATATTGTTTATAAATATACATAGAAACATATTAAACCTATTTCTGATATGAATATGCATATCATTTTTTTTCTACATGGGGATTATGGTTGGAATATTGTTTATAAATATACATAGTAACCTATTTAACCTCCCTGGTGGTTTTCCCGAGTGTGGCTCAGGGTTAAAATTGAGGACCATTAGCGGTAACCCCGAGCCACACTCGGGATTGCATAGCAGGATCCTGGTGCCTACTTACTTACCTTGTCCCCGGGATCCTGCGATGTCCCCCGCAGTGTCCGCGGGCTGTGTCCTGTTCCGAAGCCTCTCTGTGCCAGGCTCCGTTCCCTGCGAGCGTCGCGACGCACGGGGGCGGAGCCTGGCGGCAAATTCAAAAAATGTAAAAAGCATAACACATACAGTACTGTAATCTTACAGATTACAGTACTGTATGAAATAATTTCACATCCCATTTGTCCCCAGTGCTCTGGCCCATGCCCTGCATGCAGTTTTATATTGCATATACTGTTCTTTCTGCCTGGAAACTGGAGAATGTCCATAGCAACCAAAAAGTGTCCCTTTACGTCAAAAATAGCTTTAGACCAGCTAGAAAACAGCGATAGTAAATTAGAACACTTGCAGAATTGAGCGATAGTGAATCGTGTGGAAATTTATTTTATTACTATTTATTTTTATTTTTTTTTAATTATTATTATTTTTTTATTATATTATAATTTATGTTTTTGTGTTTCAAACTTTATCATACTTGGGATATCTACTAGACTCTTGTTTGGACAGATTTAAGTGTGTTATTGTTAAGAATTACAGGCCTACAATATAAAACGCCAAATTTCCATGCAAAATAATTTTACCGCTTTCAGCACCTAAAATCCGAAATAATCATACCGCCAGGGAGGTTAACCAATTTCTGAAAAGAATATGCATATAATTATTTTTCTACATTTGCATTATGGTTGGAATATTGTTTATAAATATGCATAGGAACCTATTTAACCCATTTCTGATAAGTATATGCGTATAATTATTTTTCTACACGTGGATTATGGATGGAATATTGTTAATAAATTTGCATAGCAACATATTAAAACCTCTGTTATGAATATGCATATAATTATTTTTCTACATGGGAATTATGTGTGGAATATTTAATTCTATTTCTACATCGGGATTATGGGTGGAATATTGTTTATAAATATATAAATAGGAACCTATTTAACCCATTTCTGATAAGAATATGCATATAATTCTATTTCTACATGGGGATTATGGGTGGAATATTGTTTATAAATATAGATAGCAACCTATTTCTGATTAGAATATGCATGAAATTATTTTTCTACATTGGGATTATGAGTGGAATACTGTTTATAAATATACATAACAACCTATTTAAGTCATTTCTGATAAGAATATGCATATAATTATTTTTCTACATGGGGATTTTGGGTGGAATGTTTTAGTTAAACATACATATCAATATATTAAACATATTCCTGATATGAATATGCATAAAATTATGTTTCTACAAATGGATTATGGGTGGAATATTGTTTATAAATATACATAGGAACCTATTTAACCCATTTCTGATAAGAATATGCATATAATTATTTTTCTGCATTGGGATTATGGATGGAATATTGTAGTTAAACATAGATAGCAACATATTAAATCTAATTCTGATATGAATATGCATGCAATTATTTTTCTACATGGGGATTATGGATGGAATATTGTTAATAAATATACATAGAAACATATTAAACCTATTTCTGATATGATTATGCATATCATTATTTTTCCACATGATGATTATGGGTAGAATATTTTACATAAACATACATAGCAACTTATTAAACCTATTTTTTAACCAAATATGCATATCATTATTTTTCTACATGTGGATTATGGGTGAACTATTGTTTAAAAATATACATAGGAACCTACTTAACCCATTTCTGATAAGAATATGCATATAATCATTTTTCTACATGGGAATTATGGGTGGAATAGTGATTATAAATATACTTAGGAACCTATTTAACCCATTTCTGATAAGAATATGCATATAATTATTTTTCTACATGGGGATTATGGTTGGAATATTGTTTATAAATATAGATAGCAACATATTAAACCTATTTTTGATAAGAATATGCATATAATTATTTTTCTATATGTGGATAATGGGTGGAATCTTGTTTATAAATATACATAGAAACCTATTTAATCCATTTCTGATAAGAATATGCATATAATTTTTTTTCTACATAGGAATTATGGGTGTAATATTGTATAAAAATATACATAGGAACCTATTTAACACATTTCTGATACGAATATGCATATAATTATTTTTCTACATGGGGATTATGGGTGGAATATTGTTTATAATTATAGATAGCAACATAATAAACCTATTTCTGATAAGAATATGCATATAATTATTTTTCAACATTGGGATTATGGGTGGAATATTGTTTATAAATATACATAGTAACCTATTTAATCCATTTCTGATAAGAATATGCATATCATTTTTTTTCTACATAGGAATTATGGTTGGAATATTGTTTATAAATATACATAGCAACATATTAAACCCATTTGTGATATTAATATGCATATAATTATTTTTATACATGGGGATTATGGATGGAATATTGTTAATAAATATACATTGCAACATATTATACCTATTTCTGATATGAATATGGATGTAATTATTTTTCTACATGGGATTATGGGCAGATAATTGTAGAAAAACATACATAGCAACATATTAAACCTATTTCTGATAAAAATATGCATATCATTATTTTTCTACATCTGGATTATGGGTGGAATATTGTTTATAAATATATATAGGAACCTATTTAACCCATTTCTGATAAGAATGTGCATGTAATTATTTTTCTATATGGGAATTATGGGTGGAATATTGTATATAAATATACATAGGAACTTATTTAACCCTTTTATGATAAGAATATGCATATCATTATTTTTCTACATTGGAAATTATGGGTAGAATATTTTATATAAATATACATAATAAACTATTTAACACATTTCTTATAAGAATATGCGTATAATTGTATTTCTGCAATGGGATTATGGTTGGAATATTGCTTATAAATATAGACAGCAACACATTAAACCTATTTCTGATATGAATATGCATACAATTATTTTTCTACATGGGGATTATGGGTGGAATATTCCTTACAACTATACATAGGAAACTATTTAACCCATTTCTGATAAGAATATGCAAATAATTATTTTTCTACATGGGGATTATGGGTGGAATATTGAGTATAAATATACATAGGAACCCATTTAACCCATTTCTGAAAAGAATATGCATATAATTATTTTTCTACATGGGGATTATGGATGGAAAATTGTTTATAAATATACATAGCAAACTATTTAACCCATTTCTGATAAGAATATGCATATAATAATTTTTCTACATGGGGATTATGGGTGGAATATTCATTATAAATATAAGTAGGAACCTATTTAACCTATTTCTGATAAATATATGCCTTTCCTTACCCCCTGCCTCTGTTTGTACTGATAAATATATGCATATAATTATTTTTCTACACGAGGATTATGGATGGAATATTGTTAATAAATATACATAGCAACATATTACACCTATTTCTGATATGAATATGCATATAATTATTTTTCTACATGGGGATTATGGGTGAAATATTGTTAATAAATACACATAGGAACCCATTTAACCCATTTCTGATAACAATATGCATATAATTATTTTTCTGCATTTGGATTATAGGTGGAATATTGTTTATAAATATACATAGGAACCTATTTAACACATTTCTGATAAGAATATGCATAAAATTATTTTTCTACATGGGGATTATGGGTGGAATATTTTTTATAACCCTATATAGTAACCTATTTAACCCATTTATGATAAGAATATGCATATTATTATTTTTCTACATGGGAAATATGGGTAAAATATTGTATATAAATATACATAGGAACCTATTTAACACATTTCTGGTAAGAATATGCGTATAATTGTTTTTCTACATGGGGATTATGGGAGGAATATTGTTTTTTATTATGCATAGGAACCTATTTAACCCATTTCTGAAAAGAATATGCATATAATTATTTTTCTACATGGGGATTATGGGTGGAATATTGTTTATAAATATACATAGGAACCTATTTAACCCATTTCTGATAAGAATATGCATATAATTATTTTTCTGCAAAGGGATTATAGGTGGAATATTGTTTATAAATATACATAGGAACCTATATAACCCATTTCTGAAAAGAGTATGCATATAATTATTTTTCTACATTTGGATTATGGTTTGAATATTGTTTATAAATATACATAGAAACATATTAAACCTATTTCTGATATGAATATGTATGTAATAATTTTTCTACATGGGATTATGGGCAGAATATTGTAGATAGACATACATAGCAACATATTAAACCAATTTCTGATAAAAATATGCATATAATTATTTTTCTACATTTGGATTATGGTTGGAATATTGTTTATAAATATACATAGGAACCTATTTAACCCATTTCTGTTAAGAATATGCATTTATTTTTTTTTCTACATGGGGATTATAGGTTGAAGATTGTTTATAGATATAGATAGCAACATATTAAACCTATTTCTGATATGAATATGCATATAATTATTTTTCTACATGGGGATTATGGTTAGAATATTATTTATAAATATACATAGTAACCTATTTAACCAATTTCTGAAAAGAATATGCATATAATTATTTTTCTACATTTGGATTATGGTTGGAATATTGTTTATAAATATACATAGGAACCTATTTAACCCTTTTCTGATAAGAATATGCATATAATTATTTTTCTACATGGGGATTATGTATGGAATATTGTTTATAAATATACATAGCAACAAATTAATACTATTTCTGATATGAATACGCATATAATTATTTTTCTACATGGGGATTATAGGTGAAATATTGTTAATAAATAGACATAGGAACCTATTTAACACTTTTCTGATAAGAATATGCATAAAATTATTTTTCTACATGGGGATTATGGGTGGAATATTTTTTATAATCATACATAGTAACCTATTTAACCCATTTATGATAAGAATATGCATATAATTATTTTTCTACATGGGAAATTAATGGGTAGAATATTGTATATCAATATACATAGGAACCTATTTAAAACATTTCTGAAAAAAAATTGCGTATAATTGTTTTTCTACATGGGGATTATGGGAGGAATATTGTTTTTAATTATACATAGGAACCTATTTAACCCATTTCTGAAAAGAATATGCATATAATTATTTTTCTACATGGGGATTATGGGTGAAATATTGTTTATAAATATACATAGTAACCTATTTAACCCATTTACGATAAGAATATGCATATAATTATTTTTCTACATGAGAATTATGGGTAGAATATTGTATATAAATATACATAGGAACCTATTTAAAACATTTCTGATAAGAATACGCGTATAATTTTTTTTCTACATGGGGATTATGGGTGGAATATTGTTAATAAATATACATATAGCAACATATTCAACCTATTTCTGATAAGAATATGCATATAATTATTTTTCTACATGGGGATTATGCATGGAATATTTCTTAGAAATATACATAGGAACATATTTAACCCATTCCTGATAATAATATGCAAATAATTATTTTTCTACATCGGGATTATGGGTGGAATATTGTGTATAAATATACATAGGAACCTATTTAACCCTTTTCTGATAAGAATATGCATATAATTATTTTTCTACATGGGGATTATGGATGGAAAATTGTTTATAAATATACATAGCAAACTATTTAACCCATTTCTGTTAAGAATATGCATATAATAATTTTTCTACATGGGGATTATGGGCGGAATATTGTTTATAAATATACATAGGAACCTATTTAACCCATTTCTGATAAGTATATGCATATAATTATTTTTCTACACGAGGATTATGGATGGATTATTGTTAATAAATATACATAGCAACATATTACACCTATTTCTGATAGGAATATGCATATAATTATTTTTCTACATAGGGATTATGGGTGCAATATTGATTATAAATATACATAGCAACATATTAATACTATTTCTGATATGAATATGTATATAATTATTTTTCCACATGGGGATTATGGGTGAAATATTGTTAATAAATAAACATAGGAACCTATTTATCCCATTTCTGATAACAATATGCATATAATTATTTTTCTCCATGGGGATTATAGGTGGAATATTGTTTATAAATATACATTGGAACCTATTTAACACATTTCTGATAAGAATATGCATAAAATTATTTTTCTACATTGGGATTATGGGTAGAATATTTTTTATAACCATACATAGTAACCTATTTAACCCATTTATGATAACAATATGCATATAATTATTTTTCTACATGGGAATTATGGGTAGAATATTGTATATAAATATACATAGGAACCTATTTAACACATTTCTGATAAGAGTATGCGTATATTTGTTTTTCTACATGGGGATTATGGGAAGAATATTGTTTTTGATTATACATAGGAACCTATTTAACCCATTTCTGAAAGAAAATATGCATATAATTATTTTTCTACATGGGGATTATGGGTGAAATCTTGTTTATAAATATAGATAGGAACCTACTTAACCCATTTCTGATAAGAATATGCATATAATTTTTTTTCTGCAACGGGATTATAGGTGGAATATTGTTTATAAATATACATCGGAACCTATATGACCCATTTCTGATAAGAGTATGCATATATTTATTTTTCTACATTTGGATTATGGTTTGAATATTGTTTATAAATATACATAGTAACCTATTTAACCCATTTCTGATAAGTATATGCATATAATTATTTTTCTACACAAGGATTATGGATGGAATATAGTTAATAAATATGCATAGCAACATATTAAACCTATTTCTGATATTAATATGCATATAATTATTTTTCTACATGGGGATTATGTTTGGAATATTGTTTATAAATATACATAGTAACCTATTTAACCCATTTCTGATAAGTATATGCATATAATTATTTTTCTACACAAGGATTAAGGATGGAATATTGTTAATAAATATGCATAGCAACATATTAAACCTATTTCTGTTATGAATATGCATATAATTATTTTTCTACATGGGAATTATGGGTGGAATATTGTAGTTAAACATATATAGGAATATATTAAACCTATTTCTGATTTGAATAAGCATTAAATTATTTTTCTACATCGGGATTATGGGTGGAATATTGTTTATAAATATAGATAGCAACATATTAAACCCATTTGTGATATGAATATGCATATAATTATTTTTTTACATGGGGATTATGGATGGAATATTTTTAATAAATATACATTGCAACATATTATACCTATTTCTGATATGAATATGTATGTAATCATTTTTCTACATGGGATTATGGGCAGAATATTGTAGATAGATATACATAGCAACATATTAAACCAATTTCTGATAAAAATATGCATATCATTATTTTTCTACATCTGGATTATGGGTGGAATATTGTTTATATATAGGAACCTAGTTAACCCATTTCTGATAAGAATGTGCATGTAATTATTTTTCTACATGGGAATTATGGGTGGAATATTGTTTATAAATATACATAGGAACCTATTTAATCCTTTTCTGATAAAAATATGCATATAATTCTTTTTCTACATGGGGATTATGGGTAGAATATTGATTATAAATATAGATAGCAACACATTAAACCTATTTCTGATATGAATATGCATACAATTATTTTTCTACATGGGGATTATGGGTGGAATATTCCTTACAAATACACATAGGAATCTATTTAACCCATTTCTGATAAGAATATGCAAGTAATTATTTTTCTACATGGGGATTATGGGTGGAATATTGTGTATAAATATACATAGGAACCTATTTAACCCATTTCTGATAAGAATATGCATATAATTATTTTTCTACATAGGGATAATGGGCGGAATATTGTTTATAAATATACATAGCAACATATTAAACCTTTTTCTGATATGAATATAATTCTTTTTTTACATGGGTATTATGGTTGGAATATTGTCTATAAATATACATAGTAACCTATTTAACCCATTTCTGAAAAGAATATGCATCCACAACTCTGCCCCCAGCTACATCACTAACCTAGTCTTAAAATACCAACCTAATCGCCATCTCCGCTCCTCCCAAGACCTTCTGCTCTCTAGCTCCCTCATTACCTCCTCCCATATCTGCCTCCGGGACTTCTCCAAAGCCTTGCCCATCCTCTGGAATTCCCTACCCCAATCTGTCAGACTGTCTCCAAATTTATCCACTTTTAGGCGATCCCTGAAAACTTTCCTCTTCAGAGAAGCCTATCCTGCCTCCATCTAATAACTGCACCATTTTCTCCATTAGCTCATCCCCCACAGCTATTACCCTTTTGTATAACTTGACCCTCCCTCCTAGATTGAAAGCTCTAACGAGCAGGGCCCTCTGATTCCTCCTGTATTGAATTGTATTGTACTTGTATTGTCTGCCCTAATGTTGTAAAGCGCTGTGTAAACTGTCGGCGCTATATAAATCCTGTATAATAATAATAATTATTATTTTTCTACATGCTGATTATGGTTGGAATATTGTTTATAAATATACATCGCGATATTAAACCTATTTGTGATATGAATATGCATATAATTATTTTTCTACATGGGGATTATGGATGGAATATTGTTAATAAATATACATAGCAACATATTAAACCTATTTCTGATAAGAATATGCATATAATTATTTTTCTACATGGGGATTATGCGTGGAATATTTCTTAGAAATATACATAGGAACATATTTAACCCATTTCTGATAATAATATGCAAATAATTATTTTTCTAAATCGGGATTATGGGTGGAATATTGAGTATAAATATACATAGGAATCTATTTAACCCATTTCTGATAAGAATATGCATAAAATTATTTTTCTACATTGGGATTATGGGTAGAATATTTTTTATAACCATACATAGTAACCTTTTTTTTTTTTTTTTCTTTTTTTGCCACATCAGACAACCTTTTCGGGGGTCTTAAATCAACTTTACAGTTCATTTTCTTTAAGAAAAACCCCACCAGAGTCACATCATCGTGGCCTTTGCTATATCAAAAAAAAAAAAAAAAGGGGAACACAAGGATAGTATAAACATAGTATAAAAATGCTATTTCGTATAACACCCATTAATATACTTAACCCCGTCTCTTTTTCTAGATTTAACTCCCATTTCCTTTTACTTCTATTTCCTCCCTCCCCATCCCCTCCTACCCCCTTCCTGGGTTCCCCTCATCCCTCCTCTCCAAGGTCTATTTTTCTTCTACTCTCCTCCTTTAGTCTAAGGCTTTGAATTCTTTGGCATAACTCCATGTTTTTTTTTATTTTTTCCAGCGGTCCCACCTACCCATGTTCCCACTTCCTGTTTCCTCGAGCAAACTCCCCAAGGTCTCCATATTGCAAGTCTCCTCTACAGCATCGAACCACTCCCATATCTCTGGGGACTCTCTCCTCCGCCAATTCCTCGGTATCGTTCTTTTTGCAGCATTCAGTAGCTGCGGTACCAGTGACTGTTTGTATTTTTTTTTTGAGTCTCTTGTCCCCCCATGGAACAGAACCTCCTAAGGGTCTTCTACCACCTCTATTTCCGTGATTTTTTAAATTAATTCTAGTATTTTACTCCAGAAGTTTTTAATTTTGGGGCAGTTCCACCACAGGTGACCCATTGTACCTACTTCTTGGCAGCCTCTCCAACAATTGGCTGACCCTTTCTGGTATTTACTAGTTATCTCTGGAGTGAGGTAGCTTCTACTAATGCATTTGTAGTTCATTTCTACCGTTCGGGTGTCCATTGCTGAATGAGGGATCATTTTCAAGATTCTTTTAATTGTGGCTAAATCCTTCTTAGTGCCCAAATCTCTTTCCCATTTGGCTATAAATGACGGTATCTCCAATTTTTCTGAGGTCATCAAAATTTTGTATATTTGAGAGATTGTATTTTTTGGGACCTCTTTATCACACAACCTCTCAAGGTCTGTCAATTGATCCCCCCGACCTAATCGGGTGCGGTAACGTATTGATAAAATGACTTAATTGGAGATATCGCCATCTCTCTAATCCCCGTGGTTCCCTTCCGTGTATAAGTTGTTGGAGTGGTATAATTTTTCCTTCGTTCATTATTTCTCTTAGTTGTGATTTCCCCCAAAGTGCTTCTTTTCCTCTAATATTCTCCATCCCTGGTGCAAAAAAGTTGTTATCTATTAGTGTGATCAGTGGTGAATTGTAATTCCCATTAACTTTCTTATATACCCCATCCCATATTCTAAGGACATTTCGTGTTATGACATGTGTACTGTTATCTAATAATCTAAAGTGTGGGGGATTCCGTATAATAGTGCCTAGTTGTGCATTACTAATATTTTCCTCTATTTTCACCCATTTTTTCCTTCCTCGTCCATTCTACCACCCTTGATAGTACTACAGCTTTATAATACATCTGCACATCGGGTACTGCCAGGCTGCCCTCTGTTTTCCTTTGTTTCAATATCTGAAAGGAGACTCTGGGGTATTTGTTTTCCCAAAGAAAGGTCATAATTATTTTTTTTAACTTTCTCAGGTAATACTGGGGTAGTGGAACTGGTGGCATCTGGAAGTTGTATATAATTTTGGGTAACATTAATACGTCCGATCCATGACAGGGCCTTGCCGGAGAATCTCTTACAGTCTAATCTGACAGCATCCAGTAGCGGGATATAATTACTTGTGAATAGCTTTTGGATTGTGTTAGTTAGCTTGATACCCAGATATTTTAATTCCTTAGTCCATTTAAAACTAAATTATTTTTTCCTTGTCAAAAGAAGTTTATTGAGTATACAATGTTATAAAGATACATAAAGTAAGTTTACAAGGATCTATAAAGTAAGCTCATTGTTTTACAGTAGGGTCTATATAGGTAAATATCATGAAATTTCAAAAATTAAACATTGGGTTCACGTAAACCTAAATTAAAGATATATATCATTTCCTTAGTTACTTTTGTAGGTATTTAAATGATTTATACCTACTATACATATTGTTTACAAGTAGAGTGTATATAGGTCAAATAAATTCTGATAATGAGCTTTAATCGTAAGGTGGAGAAAAGGAAAGAGAAAGAAGAAAAAGGGTTGAAAGATAGAGGTATGGTCCACAAGGTTGTCCCGCTCGTCAGTTTATTATTCTTTTTAGTTTTCTTTGAAGCCTTAGAATGGGTGTCTCTGTAAGTCATTTAATCTATTACCATGGCAACAGGACAGAGTAATTGAAATTTGACAGGAACTGTTGTTTTATCCAAGGATGCCAAAGTTTTTCAAATTTTGGAATTTGATTTTGATCGATGGCTACCATCTTAGCATGGGACATTGTATTATTCATTCTGTGAATTGTTTCTGCTAGTACCAATGTAGGAGATTTCCATGCCTTGGCCACTGTTTGTTTTGCAGCCGTTATTAGTTGGATCATAAGTTTGAATTGAGAGAGTGTTAACCATTCCGGTTTTAGATTAAGTAAAGTTTTTAAATATTTTAGATGCAATCACGAAGACTTCCTTCCAGAAGGTTTGGATTACTGGGCACGTCCACCATATGTGTAAATATGTGCCTATTTCTGGGCATCCTCGAAAACAAAGAGTTGAGGTATTAGGTGAATATTTTGCCACTCTAGCGGGTACAAGGTACCAGCGAGTTAGGACTTTATAATTTGTCTCCAGTGCTAAGATGTTGGGTGAAGATGACTTAGATGTGAGCCATATCTTCTAAAGTTCGTCCCAGGTCCTCCTCCCACCTCTGAACGTAAGAGGGTCTATTAAGATTTGCTACTCCATATAATTGATTATAAAGTGATGAAATTGTACCTTTAGCAAATGGATCTTTTGTACAGATTGATTCAAAAATGGATAATTGGGATAATGGTGTATCCCCCTTTAGGAATGGTGTATAGAAATTTTTGATTTGGAGATATCTAAATATCTCAGAGTTTGGTAGATCATATTTTTCTCTAAGCGATGGGAATGAAAGGAATGATTTAGATGCTATGAAGTCATTTAGTGTCTGAATGCCTGATGTTGTCCAAGCTTTAAAAGAATTTGGGTAGATCCATGCCGGATAAAAGGCCGGATTTCTGATAAAAGAAAGGAGAGGATTGTGTGGAGATTGTAACTGATATTTGGTTTTTAGTTTATCCGAGAGAGATAAGAAGTGTTTAGTTATGGGATTATGAATTTTAAAGCGGTCTTTAGGATCAAGCCATAATAAATTTGATATTAATAGAGGGTCATTTTCTGAAGCCTCTATAAATACCCATAATGGGATTTCCTGTTTTGCATGGTATTTGGACAGACTGGCCAAATGTGCTGCTCTGTAGTAGTTAGTAAAATTAGGGTATCCCAGGCCTCCTTTATTTTTGGGAAGATGTAGTGTGTGTATAGGTATACGTGGTTTAGAAGAGCCCCATATAAACGAAGTTGCTCTTTTTTGTACTATTCTCAAAAAATAGGAAGGAATTGGAATAGGGAGGACTCTGAATAGATAAAGCAATTTGGGTAGAATAGTCATTTTGATTGCATTAATCTTCCCTATCCAGGATAAAGGAAGTTGCGACCATTGTTTTATTAGATTTGTGATCTGTCTTAATACAGGAGGATAATTGGTTGAGAATAAGTCAGAATGAGATGCTGTTAAATGAATTCCAAGATATGGGATTGATTTTTCTGCCCATGTGAATGGGAGTTCAGCCCTAGCCGGGATCAATTCCATGTTTGTGAGTGAAATATTAAGCACTAGGCATTTCTTAGGATTAATCATAAGGCCGGATAGGGCTGCAAATCCATCAAGAGCTGGTATTAAGTTAGGACCAGAGACCTGTGGTGATGATAGAAAAAGTAATATATCGTCTGCAAATATACATAATTTGTGTGTAATACCTCCTACTTCAATGCCAGTTATAGTTTGGTTTGTTCCAATGTATTGGGCCATGGGTTCGAGTATAAGGGCAAATAATAAGGGAGATAATGGGCAACCCTGTCGGGTACCTCTTTCGATATTAAAGGCTTCAGATTTGTATCCAGCATATTTTATATAGGCTTTGGGTTTATTATATAATGCTTTGATCCATGTTAAAAAGTGGGGTCCAAAACCCCATTTTTGTAATGAATATTGCATATATTGCCAGGATACTGTGTCAAATGCCCTCTTAATATCGAGAGATAGAAAACATAAAGGGATTTTCCGTTTTTTAGCAATATGTGCCAATAACACTGCCCTGCGTATATTATAGCCTGCCTGTCTATTTGGCATGAAGCCTGCTTGATCTCTATGTATTAATTTTCCTATAATGCTATTGAGGCGTTTTGCTATTATTTTTGCTAATAATTTAATATCGAGGTTTAACAGAGAGATAGGCCGATAATTCACACAGGAAGTATCATCAGAAAGGGGTTTTGGGATCATGCAAACAATTGCCATTAGTGTTTCTTGCCGAAAAGAATGTCCATCTAGAAGTTTGTTAAAAGTTTCAGTGAGAATGGGAGAGAGTATTTCTGAGAATGTTTTATAGTATAAAGCCGAGTAGCCGTCTGGGCCTGGTCTTTTGTTAAGTTTTAAGTCTTCTATGGCGTTAGCAACTTCATCTATAGTTATAGGCTCATCCAAACTGCTTTTTTGATTCTGAGATAACTCAGGTAAGGTTATTTTTGAGAAGAAGGATTCAGCCTCTGTAGGATTAAATTCATTGTTTGTCTTGTATAAAGTTGCGAGATGTGAGTGAAATTTATGGACTATTTTAACTGGATTACAAGTGTAAACATTTTTTGATAATTTCAAACGTATTGGTTTGAAAGATTTGTTAGTTGAATTTAATGCCCGAGCCAAATATGTACCTGTTTTGTTTGTATTCATGTAGAAATTGTGTTTGGAGCGTTTTGAGGGATTTATCAACTGACTCAGTGAGAAATAGATCGTATTCCAATCTAGATTTTTCCAGATGAGATTTTGTACTCTGAGATGGATTATCTTGAAATGATATGTAGGCTGCATTAAAATTGAGTTCTAGTTTTTTTGCTAGATTTTTGCGTTCCCGTTTAAATAGTGCCATTTGTCTTTGTATTGTACCACGCAAGACAGGCTTATGAGCTTCCCACAGTGTTATTGGGGAGATGTCTGTTGTATTATTAATTGATATGTATTCCTTTAAAGCTTGTTCAATGGCCATCTGATGTAGTGGGTGTTTGAGCATTATGTCCGGTAAGTACCACGTTGGGTCATGCGCTTTTGGTATGGCTGAGGCTATAGTAGTGTATACTGCATTATGGTCAGACCACGGAATCGGAATTATATCTGATGCAATAATTTCTGGTATCATTCCTATTGTTAGAAAAATATGATCTATTCTGGTGAAGGTTTGATGAGGGTGCGAGAAATAAGTGAATTTCTTTTTCATTGGGTTACTTTCTCTCCATGAATCTACCAGATTGTATTTGGAAAGAAGTTGAGAAAAAGGTAATCTAGAGGTTATTTTGGATGGTGTAAAAGGTGATTTATCTAGAAATGGGAGGAGGACCTGGTTCGAATCCCCACACATTATCACTGTTCCTATTTTGTGTGTATTAATCACTTGTAATATATGTGAGAGGAATGGTGTAGGTTGTTTGTTAGGAGCGTAGTAGGAAATCACCGTGATTGCTGTATCCATTATATAACCCATGAGTATCAGGTATCTACCTTCTGGGTCTTTAATTTCTGATGATAAGGTGAATGGTGTGGATCGGTGAAATGCAATTAGAGTTCCCCTTTGCTTGGTACAGGCAGAAGCCGTGTAAATTTGTTGATAAAAAGGAGAAATATATTTTTTAGTAGAATCTTTGGTGAAGTGTGTTTCTTGGAGGCATACTATGTGAGCCTTCTTGTTATGGAAAGTACGGAAGGCTTTGGTCCTTTTTTGAGGGACATTTATTCCCTGAACATTCAGGGAAAGTATATTCAGTGGTGCCAATGATGCCCTGTGTGGACTGAAGAGATGAATAAGAAAAGAAACCAGTGAATTCTGGAGTAAAGAGTAAACAAAAAACATATGAGATTAGATGATACATTGTATAAATTATTTTTTGCAAGTAATCACAATTTACCCGTGAAAGAGAATAAATATCTCTCTCAGGGGAATAAGTGCCTTCGTCACACTCCCACATAATATGGTTGGGAGAATGAGGAGGGCTAATGGGGGTACACGGATCTTCCGCTTACAGGAGAGAAGTGCTATGTCAAAAGACATCAAAATGATGTTTCATTAATTGGAGTGCAGAATATAGTTTTTGTTGAAATTATTTATTCCAGGGTGGTTGTATATGGTTAGTCTTGCCCTAGGCTAAATAATTCAGTTAGAAAGGTACTGTTAATAACTTTGGTATTGATGAAGATAGTTTGAATTATTTTGGGATTTTAACCCTTTTAGAGTAAACAATTACATATTTTATTCATATGTAACTGTTTAGATATGTTAACTCATAAAATTGAGGTTGTATTGCTTCAGATTAGAATAAACAAAAACATAATTCTAGGAACTAGTTAGGTAATAATATATTTGTTTTAAGAAAAGAAAGAAAAAGCTTCCATTACTTCTGGATTATTGAACATATTTGTCCTAAAAAGTAATAAATCTATTGTTATTACCTGATAATATATAACTGAACAAGAATTTCCTTATTTCACTTATATATTCTAAGGCTATATGAATCAGAAGTAATAAGAAATATAACTGGAATGTAACATGATCCCACACAGTGTGTGACTATCAGAATGCAGTTACATTCAGTTATAAATATAGGTTTTTTATAGAGAACCATCTCTTAGTATAATAAATGAAGAGATATCAGGAATTAGGATATCAGTCCATTGAATCTTCTTGGTCCATGGATGATGTGGCATAACGGCCTCTTTTGTGAGAATGATGATTCCCATTTTGTTCTGAAATTTTCTGGGTGCTGCCTGAAGGTGAAGATGACGCCATTCTTCTGCGTGTGGGAGTGTTGCTGCTTGTGGGTTCTGTCAGATTTAATTTTAAAAGGGTTTGTTGTAGTTCATCTGCTGATCTGCTTCTGTAAATTGTACCTTGGTAGTTAAATCTGACTGAAAAGGGGAAGCCCCATTGATACATAATGTTGTGGCGTTGCAGTTCCATTAGTTGGGGTTTCATGGATCGTCTTTTAGTAATAGTAAGTTGGGATAGGTCAGCAAAAATTTGATAATTGTGTCCTTGAAAATTAAGTTCCTTTTTTTCTCTTGCAGCAATTAGTATTTGTTCTTTCGTTCTGTAATAATGAAATATTGTGATTATATCACGTGGGGGTCCATCTTTCTTTTTGGCTGTGAGGGCTCTGTGTACTCTGTCCAGTTCTAAACGTTCAATAGGGATATCTGGCTTTAGTTCTTGTAATAGAGCAGTAATAGTAGATTGCAGGTCTGTCACAGTTTCAGGTATTCCCCTTATGCGCAAGTTTGAACGTCTGGCTCTATTTTCGTAATTTTCGAGCTTAAATTGAAGTATTAAATTCTCTTTTTTTAATTGTTCCAATTCTGTTATATTTTCTTGGGTTGTAATTTCAATTTCATCCATTTTTATTTCTAAGGCTGCGGTGCGGTTTCCCAGCTCTCTTATTTCTTTGGTTAGGCTTTTTGTTATTTGGTCTGAGGTTTGTTTTAAAGCCTTATGAAGTATCTTTTCAAATTGTAATAATATTACTGGGGATACTGAGGAGGCTTGTGGAGAAGTTTGTGAGAGGATTTGTTCTGTATCTGACTCAAATGGAGAGTCTTGCTGTGACATTTTCTGTCTGTGAGAGCGCCCTGATGCTGTATCTTGTGAGGTGACTGGAGCTGCTTCAGCTGCAGTGAGTGCCTGTGAGCTCTTTGTGAGGTGATTTTTATTTCTGCCACGGTTTCCTCCCAGTACCATATTTCCTGACCAAACTTTCACAGTTTGTTCCCTGGGGCAAAAAGGTTCAAATGGATACCTTTTGAGCCTGCAGGCTCCGCTTTGTCCTTCTCTTCTCTCCTCAGCGGTGTGGAGCTCTAACAATGCATGTCTGCTCTGCTAGGCTCTGCCTCCTGCCCCCCCTAAATTCTTTTTTCAAAGTCGCTTCCTCTGTCTTACTTATATTTATATTTAATACTTCCGATTTGTTCATATTTATTTGGAAGTTAGATACCTCTCCATACTTCCTCACTGCTTTTACTAGTTTGGGCATAGTAGAGATCGGGTCCGTTACATAAAACAACACGTCGTCCGCAAACGCTGCGACTTTGTGCTCTTCCTCTCCTACCTTCACACCTCTAATATCGGGGTCTCTTCGTATTGTTGCCAAGAGGGGTTCCATAGCTAAAACGAAAAGCAGAGGGGACAGGGGGCACCCCTGTCTCGTGCCGTTTTCCATCTCGAATGGTTGAGATATTAACCCATTGATTTTTACTACGGCAGTTGGATGATGGTAAAGAGTTTTAATCCTCCGGATCATTTTTGGACCTAGCCCCATAGTCTCCAAGGTCTGCATCATGAACCCCTAGTCTACTCTGTCAAATGCCTTTTCGGCGTAGATTGACAGAAGCAGTCCTGGGGGCCCACTCTCCTTCATTTTTCCCAATAGGAGAAGAGTGCTGAACCCATTGTCCCTCCCCTCCCTATTGGGAACAAACCCTACTTGGTCTGGGTTAACTAATGAATTCATAAATTCCTTTAATCTCTCTGCCAATACTTTTGCATAAAGCTTTGTGTCATTATTCAGCAAAGAGATTGGGCGATAGCTCGAGCATAGTGATTTCTCTTTACCTTCTTTCAATATAATTGTAATAGAAGCTTTTAGTGCCTCCCTACTCATCTCAAAGCTGTCCCCCAGACTGTTCATGTAGCAACATAGCCTAGGTACTAATGTTTCTTTAAATGTTTTATAATAAAGTATTGTTAGGCCGTCCGGGCCAGGGCTTTTCCCGGATGCCGTTGCTGCTAAAGCTTTCCTGATTTCTTCTTCTGAGATTGGTCTTTCTAATATTTCTCTACCTTCCTCTGAAATCTTGGGTAGCACTGCCTTTTTTAGATAGTTGTTATATCTTAATCTCCTATTTTTTAAAGAGGTGTCTTGCCTGGGGACTGAATATAGGTCTTTATAGTAGTTCTTAAAGACCTCCGCTATACTTCTAGTTGAATATTCCATATGGCCTTCTTTGGTCTGAATTTTTTCTATAAAGTTCCCAGCTTTCTTCTTTTGTACTATTTTTGCTAACTGTTTGCTGGGTTTATTACCTCATCTAAATCTCTCCCAGGCTATCTTATTAAATGTTACTCTTGACTCCTGCTCCATCGCGGTTTTCAGCTCTGATCTTTTAATAACCATCTGCTGGTGTATCTCTTGGGGGAGCTGGCACGCTTGTTTTTTATGTTTTTGTTCTAATCCTGCCAGGTCAGCCCTTAGTTTTTGAATTTTGGCCCGTCTATCCTTCTTCTTCCTTGCTCCCATTTCCACCAAGACCCCCCTGATATAGGCTTTATGAGCCTCCCATAGCGTAGCTCCCGACACTTCCCTCGTGTCATTTACCTCAAAATAGTTTTCTAATTCCTTTCTAATTCTATTGACACCCTCCTCCTCCTTTATCAACTCCTCATTTAGCCTCCACTGCCCCCTATCGGCCTGACCTCTACCAGTTGCCATTTCCATGGTCATAGGTGCGTGATCTGAGTAGGTTATATTTCCAATCTTGGACTCTACTATCTTGTCGATCGCCCGATGTTCGACTAGTCCCCAATCAATCCGAGAATAAGACCTGTGCACAGGGGAGAAAAACGTATAGTCTCTTTTGGTTGAATGTTGTACTCTCCAAATATCCACCAATTGGTAGGTGTAGAGTTTTTGCTTTAACTCTTTCAAGTGAGCGCAGTTTCTCCCCTGTGTTCGGGCCGTACTGTCTAAATCCGGATTAAGACAAAAATTAAAATCCCCCATTAGTATTAGATGTCCTCTCATGAACTTCATTATTTTCCCCAAAATATTAGCTAAGTACTTCGTCGGATTCTTGTTTGGAGCATAGATGTTGACTAATGTATATTCTGCTTCATTTAGTCTACCTCTGAGGCACAGGTATCTACCTTCTGGGTCCACTAATCTTTCCTCCAGCACAAACCTTGTTTTCTTTGCAAAGCCAATGGCCACTCCCCGTGCCCTATGGTATCTCCTTGGTACCAGACTGGGTATTCGTTTGAGAACAATCTAAGTCTCGATTGGAGTGTAATATGTGTCTCTTGCAAGAACACCACATCTGGGCCCAATAATTTTAACTCGTTGAAGATATCCCATCTTTTCTTGGGGGTGTTTAGGCCTTTGATGTTGTATGTTATAAATTTTATTGTGGCCATGACCCTTTTTCCATTCTCCTAAATTCTCCCTTTACCTTAGACCTTGGAGAGTTTTCCCTCTTTCTTGATATTGAGATTGGACGGGACCCCTTCCCTCTACTCCCCCTCCCTCCCCATTGGGAATTGGGCCAAAGATAGTTGCTACAGTCCTCCTCAAATCCTCCCCCCTATTTTCTGGGACCCCCCTGAGTCTCAGATTTTGTCTTCGATCCCTGTTTTCCTGATCTTCCATTCTGGAGCAAATTTTTATCTGATTTTGTTGAGTTGTTTTAAGTTGTTCTTTTAATTCGGAGATTTCCCGTTCCTGTTTGACTGACTTATCCTCAGCTTCCTCCACTCTGGTCAGAAGGTTGCCTAAATCTAACCTCAACATACCAATCTCTGCTTTGATAGAGGTTTCCAGGGCTTTAAACATTTCTGCTAATTCGTTTTTTGAGGGCAGTTGTGAATCCTGTCTATGCTCTTCTATTCTAGATGCCTCCAGTGTGTTGTCGGCTAGTAATTCCTCTCTTGAATGATCAGGAGTCTGGTCTCCCCTCTCGTTTAGACCCTTCTTCTTTTTGTCTGCCATATTTGATTTTTGGGTTTCTTGATGGGCGCTTCCTGGGCTCCCCCCCTTGACCAAATATTGCTTAATTGTACTTCCAGCAGCGTTCCCTGGTAGATTATCTTTTGGGGTTTTTCGGTGGTCCCCCCTTCCCGGTTTTAGATGCGTTCCGGCTCATACTGTTTTCCTGCTGAGCTATCTCAGTTTGATTTTAATCTGTGTGTCCAACACTCTCAACAAATAGTCCCGGGTACAACTCTCCCCCGCTAGTTAACCAATCAATCTGAGGTTGTCAGTGTAGATACCAGTGTGGCAGTAGTAAAGTATTAGCGACTTGAATGAGACTCTATGGTACTGAGTTTAGCCCCGTGTCGCAGTGTCTGGTAAGCGTGTTTCCAGGCTATTTTCTGGTATACCAGTATTGTGATACAAGGAACTTACAACGGTAGCTTATGAGTGTGTTAGACATAGTCTACCTAGCCTGAGCCTAGCTTCCAATGCTGTAGGAGAGAACATCATATACAGGTACAGTGCTGCAATTCCACAGAGCGAGTTAGTTGCAGCTTTGGTTGTATCCAAAGCACTTTTATATTTCAGCAATATATGATGTCTCAAGCTTCCTCCGTAATCAACCAGTACTCAAAGGTTAACGAACTTTAAATCACATTTCCTTATCACTGGCCAAGTTTGTGCTGTATAGTATATACGGCGGAGATACCCACCACCCCTTCACTACATATACATATACCCCTAAGGCACAGGGTGAGCATAGAGGCATAGGGAATGTATTAGTATCATAGGCTTGTTTATTATATCCCAGCCTTCCCTCCAATGTCAGTGGTATAGGAAATCAATTGCAGCTTTGATCGTATCTATAGGCTTTGTATTTCAGCAAGATATAATGCCCCTAGTTTCTTCCATAGTGTATCAGTGTTCAAAGGTTAACGAGCTTAAACAACATTTCCTTGCATTTGGCAGATATCATGCTTCATAATATATACAGTGGAGAGACCCACCACCCCTCCACTGTCTCACCTAGTTTAATAGGGACAGCAGGAATTACCATACACACATTGCTCAGCAGATTTCCTAGCTTCACAATCTACAGTCTTATTTCTCCTGGCATGCTCCTTATAAACTTTACCGCTTCTCGGCCTTTTGGCTAAGATCAAGTGTAGTATCTGTTCTTATCAGTTTCTAGAGGAGGCGCTGTGTCACTCTCGTCGGGGAGGGCCAGCAAATCCAATGGTGTCATAGTACCTGGAAAGGCGATACTCAGCAGGGACTACGCCGTGTTGCCCGACAGTATACTGGGGACCGGTTGAGTCTGAGCCGTCTGGAAGGGTGCTCCTGGTAGGGATGGGTGCTGCATTTTGGTCTAGCCGAAGGGTCGGGTCTCTGGCCTTCTGGCCTGGATTGTGGTAGCTCTAGCTGCTGACAGTTATTTGGGTAGGAGAACGCTTACTCCCCTCTTGCATGGAAGGGGGAGTGGCTAGTATCCATTTACCCGAATGTGAAACTGGAAGGGGTGATGGGAGTGACGGTGGAGCCTTCGGGGCAAGGGCTCTCACCAAGCTTCCTGAACCTCATGCCTTTTCTGTCTGCGGTGGGGGCTGTCGTGGTCTAGGCTGTGGGCCAGGGTAGGTCTTGAAAGCCTATGGAGTAGTGCCCCTGGAGTGGCAGTCCAGGGGTGTCATAAGATCACTGTGAGTGGCAGTCACTTTGATTTTGGGCACCACGGTCACTGCACCATAACACAGCTTTTTTTTAGCACCTGCCTCTTGGGCCGGACCTTTTGGCTAGGACCAGAGGAATTTTTTATTCCTGGCCGGAGGGCCTGGTCATTGTGTTACACAATGGCCACTTCTTTTCACTCTCCTCTCCACTGTCCTTTCCCCCACTTTTTATTTATTTTTTTTGATTGAAATCCTGTGTTGTCAAGTCTTGTTTTACACGTTTGTCCCACTGTGTGTAAGGATGAGTAAGGATGAGTAAGGATGCGGGTCCTCGGGCCAGCCCTGAAAGTCTTGGGAAGGGGTGGACATGGCCTTTTGGCTTAGTTCTCCCTCTCTCATGGGGTCTCCCTTCAGGGGAGCCCCACCTAGTACTTGGGTGGGTCCTGTCTCGGCAGGCCCTCCAGAGAACGGGGTCTGTCTGGTTTTGGCCAGATAGACCATTGTAAGTACCTTTGTCCCCGCAGGAGCCTAACGCCCCGGGGGATCAGGGAATTGGCACGTCTTGTGTACCCGTGGCACTTTTTTGTGAACACTCCTTATGTGTGTGCACATTTTTTATGCACCGGGTGAAGTTTTTGGGGTGTGTTTTGCACGCCATAGGCTCCTTATAAACTATACACTCTTACCTTTGGAGATGAGTATTTTTAGTGAGTCTCTTACCACCATTACTTGTACTTCTACCTTCTGTTTCAAACTATTTGATACTTCCCCCAGCTGGGGTCAGATGGATTTAGCTGTCAGGCTTGCTTGCCACTATCAGGGCTCTGGATCTCCCAGCATATATCTTCCACTTCAGCGGTCAGTCCCGGTCCTTTCTCACATGCTGCCAGTACTCAGTGCGGGGGGGGAGCGAGGAGCTCCGGTCTGTTAATCGAGGCCGTCACCACAGCTGTTTCTCTCTGTCCTCCGTGCACGGATCTAAATCATCTCCTAGCACACAAGTCGCTGCGCGGTTCTCCTAGCGGGATGGCTCTCCATATCCTCTCCATCCCCTCTGTTTGCTTGTCCTGATATGAGAGAGAGCCAGCCGGAACGCCAGCAGGACGACACACCTCCCACTCCTCCCTTCCCTACGGACATCTCACGTCATCTCCCCCCGATATAGTGATGGGCATACATAGTAACCTATTTAACCCATTTATGATAAGAATATGTATATAATTATTTTTCTACATGGGAATTTTGGGTAGAATATTGTATATAAATATACATAGGAACCTATTTAACACATTTCTGATAAGAATATGCGTATAATTGTTTTCTACATGGGTATTATTTGAGGAATACTGTTTTTAATTATACATAGGAACCTATTAAACCCATTTCTGAAAGAAAATATGCATATAATTATTTTTCTACAAGGGGATTATGGGTGAAATATTGTTTATAAATATACATAGGAACCTATTTAACCCATTTCTGATAAGAATATGCACATAATTATTTTTCTGCAAAGGGATTATAGGTGGAATATTGTTTATAAATATACATAGGAACCTATATAACCCATTTCTGAAAAGAGTATGCATATAATTATTTTTCTACATTTGGATTATGGTTTGAATATTGTTTATAAATATACATAGAAACATATTAAACCTATTTCTGATATGAATATGCATATAATTATTTTTCCACATGGGGAATATGTTTGGAATAGTGTTTATAAATATACATAGTAACCTATTTAACCAATTTCTGAAAAGACTATGCATATAATTATTTTTCTACATTTGGATTATGGTTGGAATATTGTTTATAAATATACATAGGAACCTATTCAACCCATTTCTGATAAGTATATGCATATAATTATTTTTCTACACGAGAATTATGGAAAATATTGTTAATAAATATGCATAGCAACATATTAAACCTATTTCTGTTATGAATATGCATATAATTATTTTTCTACATCGGGATTATGGGTGGAATATTGTTTATATATATAGATAGCAACCTAATTCTGATTTAAATATGCATAAAATTATTTTTCTACATGCAGATTATGGGTGGAATATTGTTTATAAATATACATAGGAACCTATTTAACCCATTTCTGATAAGAATATGCATATAATTATATTTCTACATGTGGATTATGGGCAGAATATGGTTTAAAAATATACATAGGAATCTATTTAACCCATTTCTGATAAGAATATGCATATAATTTTTTTCTACATGGGATTATAGGTTGAAGATTGTTTATAGATATAGATAGCAACATATTAAGCGTATTTCTGATAAGAATATGCATATAATTATTTTTCTACATGGGGATTATGTATGGAATATTGTTTATAAATATACATAGCAACATATTTATACTATTTCTGATATGAATATGCATATATTTATTTTTCTACATGGTGATTATGGGTGAAATATTGTTAATAAATACACATAGGAATATATTTAACCCATTTCTGATAACAATATGCATATAAAGATTTTTATGCATGGGGATTATAGGTGGAATATTGTTTATAAATATACATAGGAACCTATTTAACACTTTTCTGATAAGAATATGCATAAAATTATTTTTCTACATGGGGATTATGGGTGGAATATTTTGTATAACCATACATAGTAACCTATTTAACCCATTTATGATAAGAATATGCATTACATTTGGATTATGGTTTGAATATTGTTTATAAATATACATAGAAACATATTAAACCTATTTCTGATATGAATATGCATATAATTATTTTTCTACATGGGGATTATGTTTGGAATATTGTTTATAAATATACATAGTAACCTATTTAACCAGTTTCTGAAAAGAATATTCATATAATTATTTTTCTACATTTGGATTATGGTTGGAATATTGTTTATAAATATACATAGGAACCTATTTAACCCATTTCTGATAAGTATATGCATATAATTATTTTTCTACACAAGGATTATGGATGGAATATTGTTAATAAATATGCATAGCAACATATTGAACCTATTTCTGTTATGAATATGCATATAATTATTTTTCTACATGGGAATTATGGGTGGAATATTGTAGTTAAACATACATAGGAATATATTAAACCTATTTCTGATTTGAATAAGCATTAAATTATTTTTCTACATCGGGATTATGGGTGGAATATTGTTTATAAATATAGATAGCAACATATTAAACCCATTTGTGATATGAATATGCATATAATTATTTTTTTACATGGGGATTATGGATGGAATATTTTTAATAAATATACATTGCAACATATTATACCTATTTCTGATATGAATATGTATGTAATCATTTTTCTACATGGGATTATGGGCAGAATATTGTAGATAGACATACATAGCAACATATTAAACCTATTTCTGATATGAATATGCATATAATTATTTTTCTACATGGGGATTATGGTTGGAATATTGTTTATAAAAATATATAGGAACCTAGTTAACCCATTTCTGATAAGAATGTGCATGTAATTATTTTTCTACATGGGAATTATGGGTGGAATATTGTTTATAAATGTACATAGGAACCTATTTAACCCTTTTCTGATAAGAATATGCATATAATTCTTTTTCTACATGGGGATTATGGGTAGAATATTGATTATAAATATAGATAGCAACACATTAAACCTATTTCTGATATGAATATGCATACAATTATTTTTCTACATGGGGATTATGGGTGGAATATTCCTTACAAATATACATAGGAACCTATTTAACCCATTTCTGATAAGAATATGCAAGTAATTATTTTTCTACATGGGGATTATGGGTGGAATATTGTGTATAAATATACATAGGAACCTATTTAACCCATTTCTGATAAGAATATGCATATAATTATTTTTCTACATTTGGATTATGGTTTGAATATTGTTTATAAATATACATAGAAACATATTAAACCTATTTCTGATATGAATATGCATATAATTATTTTTCCACATGGGGAATATGTTTGGAATAGTGTTTATAAATATACATAGTAACCTATTTAACCAATTTCTGAAAAGACTATGCATATAATTATTTTTCTACATTTGGATTATGGTTGGAATATTGTTTATAAATATACATAGGAACCTATTCAACCCATTTCTGATAAGTATATGCATATAATTATTTTTCTACACGAGAATTATGGAAAATATTGTTAATAAATATGCATAGCAACATATTAAACCTATTTCTGTTATGAATATGCATATAATTATTTTTCTACATCGGGATTATGGGTGGAATATTGTTTATATATATAGATAGCAACCTAATTCTGATTTAAATATGCATAAAATTATTTTTCTACATGCAGATTATGGGTGGAATATTGTTTATAAATATACATAGGAACCTATTTAACCCATTTCTGATAAGAATATGCATATAATTATATTTCTACATGTGGATTATGGGCAGAATATGGTTTAAAAATACACATAGGAATCTATTTAACCCATTTCTGATAAGAATATGCATATAATTTTTTTCTACATGGGGATTATGTTTGGAATATTGTTTATAAATATACATAGTAACCTATTTAACCAGTTTCTGAAAAGAATATGCATATAATTATTTTTCTACATTTGGATTATGGTTGGAATATTGTTTATAAATATACATAGGAACCTATTTAACCCATTTCTGATAAGTATATGCATATAATTATTTTTCTACACAAGGATTATGGATGGAATATTGTTAATAAATATGCATAGCAACATATTGAACCTATTTCTGTTATGAATATGCATATAATTATTTTTCTACATGGGAATTATGGGTGGAATATTGTAGTTAAACATACATAGGAATATATTAAACCTATTTCTGATTTGAATAAGCATTAAATTATTTTTCTACATCGGGATTATGGGTGGAATATTGTTTATAAATATAGATAGCAACATATTAAACCCATTTGTGATATGAATATGCATATAATTATTTTTTTACATGGGGATTATGGATGGAATATTTTTAATAAATATACATTGCAACATATTATACCTATTTCTGATATGAATATGTATGTAATCATTTTTCTACATGGGATTATGGGCAGAATATTGTAGATAGACATACATAGCAACATATTAAACCTATTTCTGATATGAATATGCATATAATTATTTTTCTACATGGGGATTATGGTTGGAATATTGTTTATAAATATATATAGGAACCTAGTTAACCCATTTCTGATAAGAATGTGCATGTAATTATTTTTCTACATGGGAATTATGGGTGGAATATTGTTTATAAATGTACATAGGAACCTATTTAACCCTTTTCTGATAAGAATATGCATATAATTCTTTTTCTACATGGGGATTATGGGTAGAATATTGATTATAAATATAGATAGCAACACATTAAACCTATTTCTGATATGAATATGCATACAATTATTTTTCTACATGGGGATTATGGGTGGAATATTCCTTACAAATATACATAGGAACCTTTTTAACCCATTTCTAATAAGAATATGCAAGTAATTATTTTTCTACATGGGGATTATGGGTGGAATATTGTGTATAAATATACATAGGAACCTATTTAACCCATTTCTGATAAGAATATGCATATAATTATTTTTCTACATGGGGATTATGGGTGGAAAATTGTTTATAAATATACATAGCAACCTATTTAACCCATTTTTGATAAGAATATGCATATAATAATTTTTCTACATGGGGATAATGGGCGGAATATTGTTTATAAATATACATAGCAACATATTAAACCTATTTCTGATATGAATATAATTCTTTTTTTACATGGGTATTATGGGTGGAATATTGTCTATAAATATACATAGTAACCTATTTAACCCATTTCTGAAAAGAATATGCATATAATTATTTTTCTACATGCTGATTATGGTTGGAATATTGTTTATAAATATACATAGGAACATATTTAACCCATTTCTGATAATAATATGCAAATAATTATTTTTCTACATCGGGATTATGGGTGGAATATTGAGTATAAATATACATAGGAATCTATTTAACCCATTTCTGATAAGAATATGCATATAATTATTTTTCTACATGGGGATTATGGATGGAAAATTGTTTATAAATATACATAGCAAACTATTTAACCCATTTCTGATAAGAATATGCATATAATAATTTTTCTACATGGGGATTATGGGCAGAATATTGTTTATAAATATACATAGGAACCTATTTAACCAATTTCTGATAAGTATATGCATATAATTATTTTTCTACACGAGGATTATGGATGGATTATTGTTAATAAATATACATAGCAACATATTACACCTATTTCTGATAAGAATATGCATACAATTATTTTTCTACATGGGGATTATGGGTGGAATATTGATTATAAATATACATAGCAACATATTAATACTATTTCTGATATGAATATGCATATAATTATTTTTCTACATGGGGATTATGGGTGAAATATTGTTAATAAATAAACATAGGAACCTATTTAACCCATTTCTGATAACAATATGCATATAATTATTATTCTCCATGGGGATTATAGGCGGAATATTGTTTATATATATACATAGGAACCTATTTAACACATTTCTGATAAGAATATGCATAAAATTATTTTTCTACATTGGGATTATGGGTAGAATATTTTTTATAACCATACATAGTAACCTATTTTTTTTTTCTTTTTTTGCCACATTAGACAACCTTTTCGGGGGTCTTAAATCAACTTTACAGTTCATTTTCGTTTAAGAAAAACCCCACCAGAGTCACATCATCGTGGCCTTTGCTATATCAAAAAAAAAAAAAAGGGGAACACAAGGATAGTATAAACATAGTATAAAAATGCTATTTCGTATCACGCCCATTAATATACTTAACCCCATCTCTATTCCTAGATTTAACTCCCATTTCCTTTTACTTCTATTTCCTCCCTCCCCATCCCCTCCTACCCCCTCCCCGGGTTCCCCCATCCCTCCTCTCCAAGGTCTATTTTTCTTCTACTCTCCTCCTTTAGTCTAAGGCTTTGAATTCTTTGGCATAACTCCATGTTTTTTTTAATTTTTTCCAGCGGTCCCACCTACCCATGTTCCTCGAGCAAACTCCCCAAGGTCTCCATATTGCAAGTCTCCTCTACAGCATCGAACCACTCCCATATCTCTGGGGACTCTCTCCTCCGCCAATTCCTCGGTATCGTTCTTTTTGCAGCATTCAGTAGCTGCGGTACCAGTGAATGCTTGTATTTTTTTTTGAGTCTCTTGTCCCCCCATGGAACAGGACCTCCCAAGGGTCTTCTACCACCTCTATTTCCGTGATTTTTTTAATTAATTCTAGTATTTTACTCCAGAAGTTTTTAATTTTGGGGCAGTTCCACCACAGGTGACCCATTGTACCTACTTCTTGGCAGCCTCTCCAACAATTGGCTGACCCTTTCTGGTATTTACTAGTTATGTCTGGAGTGAGGTATGAGTGCATTTGTAGTTCATTTCTACCGTTCGGGTGTCCATTGCTGAATGAGCTATTATTTTCAAGATTCTTTTAATTTTGGCTAAATCCTTCTTAGTGCCCAAATCTCTTTCCCATTTGGCTATAAATGACGGTATCTCCAATGTTTCTGAGGTCATCAAAATTTTGTATATTTGAGAGATTGTATTTTTTGGGACCTCTTTATCACACAACCTCTCAAGGTCTGTCAATTGATCCCCCGACCTAATCGGGTGCGGTAACGTATTGATAAAATGACTTAATTGGAGATATTGCCATCTCTCTAATCCCCGTGGTTCCCTTTCGTGTATAAGTTGTTGGAGTGGTATAATTTTTCCTTCGTTCATTATTTCTCTTAGTTGTGATTTCCCCCAAAGTGCTTCTTTTCCTCTAATATTCTCCATCCCTGGTGCAAAAAAGTTGTTATCTATTAGTGTGATCAGTGGTGAATTGTAATTCCCATTAACTTTCTTATATACCCCTTCCCATATTCTAAGGACATTTCCTGTTATGACATGTGTACTGTTATCTAATAATCTAAAGTGTGGGGGATTCCATATAATAGTGCCTAGTTGTGCATTACTAATATTTTCCTCTATTTTCACCCATTTTTTTTAACTTTTCCTTCCTCGTCCATTCTACCACCCTTGATAGTATTACAGCTTTATAATACATCTGCACATCGGGTACTAACCCATTGATTTTTACTATGGCAGTTGGATGATGGTAAAGAGTTTTAATCCTCCGGATCATTTTAGGATCTAGCCCCATAGTCTCCAAGGTCTGGATCATGAACCCCCAGTCTACTCTGTCAAATGCCTTTTCGGCGTCGATTGACAGAAGCAGTCCTGGGGGCCCACTCTCCTTCATTTTTCCCAATAGGAGAAGAGTCCTGACCCCATTGTCCCTCCCCTCCCATTAGGAACAAACCCTACTTGGTCTGGGTTAACTAATTAATTCATAAATTCCTTTAATCTCTCTGCCAATACTTTTGCATAAAGCTTTGTGTCATTATTCAGCAAAGAGATTGGGCGATAGCTCGAGCATAGTGATTTCTCTTTACCTTCTTTCAATATAATTGTAATATAAGCTTTTAGTGCCTCCCTACTCATCTCAAAGCTGTCCCCCAGACCGTTCATGTAGCGACATAGCCTAGGTACTAATGTTTCTTTAAATGTTTTATAATAAAGTATTGTTAGGCCGTCCGGGCCAGGGCTTTTCCCGGATGCCGTTGCTGCTAAAGCGTTCCTGATTTCTTCTTCTGAGATTGGTCTTTCTAATATTTCTCTACCTTCCTCTGAAATCTTGGGTAGCGCTGCCTTTTTTAGATAGTTGTTATATCTTAATCTCCTATTTTTTAAAGAGGTGTCTTGCCTGGGGACTGAATATAGGTCTTTATAGTAGTTCTTAAAGACCTCCGCTATACTTCTAGTTGAATATTCCATATGGCCTTCTTTGGTCTGAATTTTTTCTATAAAGTTCCCGGCTTTCTTCTTTTGTACTATTTTTGCTAACTGTTTGCTGGGTTTATTACCCCATCTAAATCTCTCCCAGGCTATCTTATTAAATGTTACTCTTGACTCCTGCTCCATCGCGTTTTTCAGCTCTGATCTTTTAATAACCATCTGCTGGTGTATCTCTTGGGGGAGCTGGCACGCTTGTTTTTTATGTTTTTGTTCTAATCCTGCCAGGTCAGCCCTTAGTTTTTGAATTTTGGCCCGTCTATCCTTCTTCTTCCTTGCTCCCATTTCCACCAAGACCCCCCTGATATAGGCTTTATGAGCCTCCCATAGCGTAGCTCCCGACACTTCCCTCGTGTCATTTACCTCAAAATAGTTTTCTAATTCCTTTCTAATTCTATTGACACCCTCCTCCTCCTTTATCAACTCCTCATTTAGCCTCCACTGCCCCCTATCGGCCTGACCTCTACCAGTTGCCATTTCCATGGTCATAGGTGCGTGATCTGAGTAGGTTATATTTCCAATCTTGGACTCTACTATCTTGTCGATCGCCCGATGTTCGACTAGTCCCCAATCAATCCGGGAGTAAGACCTGTGCACAGGGGAGAAAAACGTATAGTCTCTTTTGGTTGGATGTTGTACTCTCCAAATATCCACCAATTGGTAGGTGTAGAGTTTTTGCTTTAACTCTTTCAAGTGAGCGCAGTTTCTCCCCTGTGTTCGGGCCGTACTGTCTAAATCCGGATTAAGACAAAAATTAAAATCCCCCATTAGTATTAGATGTCCTCTCATGAACTTCATTATTTTCCCCAAAATATTAGCTAAGTACTTCGTTGGATTCTTGTTTGGAGCATAGATGTTGACTAATGTATATTCTGCTTCATTTAGTCTACCTCTGAGGCACAGGTATCTACCTTCTGGGTCCACTAATCTTTCCTGCAGCACAAACCTTGTTTTCTTTGCAAAGCCAATGGCCACTCCCCGTGCCCTATGGTATCTCCTTGGTACCAGACTGGGTATTCGTTTGAGAACAATCTAAGTCTCGATTGGAGTGTAATATGTGTCTCTTGCAAGAACACCACATCTGGGCCCAATAATTTTAACTCGTTGAAGATATCCCATCTTTTCTTGGGGGTGTTTAGGCCTTTGACGTTGTATGTTATAAATTTTATTGTGGCCATGACCCTTTTTCCATTCTCCTAAATTCTCCCTTTACCTTAGACCTTGGAGAGTTTTCCCTCTTTCTTGATATTGAGATTGGATGGGACCCCTTCCCTCTACTCCCCCTCCCTCTCCCCCCCACCACCTCCCCATCACCCCCACCCCCTCCCCCTTTCTCCCACTCTTCCCCCATTGGTCCTCACTATGTGGATTATAGGCAGAATATGGTTTAAAAATATACATAGGAATCTATTTAACCCATTTCTGATAAGAATATGCATATATTTTTTTTCTACATAGATTGTTTATAGATATAGATAGCATATTTCTGATAAGAATATGCATATAATTATTTTTCTACATGGGGATTATGTATGGAATATTGTTTATAAATATACATAGCAACATATTAATACTATTTCTGATATGAATATGCATATAATTATTTTTCTACATGGGGATTATGGGTGAAATATTGTTAATAAATACACATAGGAACCTATTTAACCCATTTCTGATAACAATATGCATATAAATATTTTTCTTCATGGGGATTATAGGTGGAATATTGTTTATGAATATACATAGGAACCTACTTAACACTTTTCTGATAAGAATATGCATAAAATTATTTTTCTACATGGGGATTTTGGGTGGAATATTTAGTATAACCATACATAGTAACCTATTTAACCCATTTATGATAAGAATATGCATATAATTATTTTTCTACATGGGAATTATGGGTAGAATATTGCATATAAATATACATAGGAACCTATTTAAAACATTTCTGATAAGAATATGCGTATAATTGTTTTTCTACATGGGGATTATGGGAGGAATATTGTTTTTAATTATTAAAAGGAACATATTTAACCCATTTCTGAAAAAAATAATCATATAATTATTTTTCTACATGGGGATTATGGGTGAAATATTGTTTATAAATATACATAGTAACCTATTTAACCTATTTATGATAAGAATATGCATATAACTATTTTTCTACATGGGAATTATGGGTAGAATATTGTATATAAATATACATAGGAACCTATTTAACCCATTTCTGATAAGAATATGCATATAATTATTTTTCTACATGGGGATTATGGGCAGAATATGGTTTAAAAATATACATAGGAACCTATTTAACCCATTTCTGATAAGAATTTGGATATAATCTTTTTCTACATATGGATTATAGGTTAAAGATTGTTTATAGATATAGATAGCAACATATTGAGCCTATTTCTGATAAAAATATGCATATAATTATTTTTCTACAGGGGATTATGGGTGGAATATTGTTTATAAATATACATAGCAACATATTTATACTATTTCTGATATGAATATGCATATAATTATTTTTCTACATGGGGATTATGGGTGAAATATTGTTAGTAAATTCACATAGGAACCTATTTAACCCATTTCTGATAACAATATGCATATAATTATTTTTCTGCATGGGGATTATAGGTGGAATATTGTTTATAAATATACATAGGAATCTATTTAACACATTTCTGATAGGAATATGCATAAAATGATTTTTCTACATGGGGATTATGGGTGGAATATTTTTTATAACCATACATAGTAACCTATTTAACCCATTTATGATAAGAATATGCATATAATTTTTTTTCTACATGGGAATTATGGGTAGAATATTGTATATAAATATACATAGGAACCTATTTAACACATTTCTGATAAGAATATGCGTATAATTGTTTTTCTGCATGGGGATTATGGGAGGAATATTGTTTTTAATTATTAATAGGAACCTATTTAACCCATTTCTGAAAAGAATATGCATATAATTATATTTCTACATGGGGATTATGGGTAGAATATTGTATGTAAATATACATAGGAACCTATTTAAAACATTTCTGATAAGAATATGCGTATAATTGTTTTTCTACATGGGGATTATGGGAGGAATAGTGTTTTTAATTATTAATAGGAACCTATTTAACCCATTTCTGAAAAGAATATGCGTATAATTGTTTTTCTACATGGGGATTATGGAAGGAATATTGTTTTTAATTATACATAGGAACCTATTTAACCCATTTCTGAAAAGAATATGCATATAATTATTTTTCTACATGGGGATTATGGGTGCAATATTGTTTATAAATATACATAGGAACCTTTTTAACCCATTTCTGATAAGAATATGCATATAATTATTTTTCTGCAAAGGGATTATAGGTGGAATATTGTTTTATACATAGGAACCTATTTAACCCATTTCTGTTAAGAATATGCATATAATTTTTTTCTACATGGGGATTATAGGTTGAAGATTGTTTATAGATATAGATAGCAACATATTAAACCTATTTCTGATATGAATATGCATATAATTATTTTTCTACATGGGGAATATGGTTGGAATAGTGTTTATAAATATACATAGTAACCTATTTAACCAATTTCTGAAAAGAATATGCATATAATTATTTTTCTACATTTGGATTATGGTTGGAATATTGTTTATAAATATACATAGGAACCTATTTAACCCATTTCTGATAAGTATATGCATATAATTATTTTTCTACACGAGAATTATGGATGGAATATTGTTAATAAATATGCATAGCAACATATTAAACCAATTTCTGTTATGAATATGCATATAATTATTTTTCTACATCGGGATTATGGGTGGAATGTTGTGTGTATATATAGATAGCAACCTAATTCTGATTTAAATATGCATAAAATTATTTTTCTACATGGGGATTATTGGTGGAATATTGTTTATAAATATACATAGGAACCTATTTAACCCATTTCTGATAAGAATATGCATATAATTATATTTCTACATGTGGATTATGGGCAGAATATGGTTTAAAAATATACATAGGAATCTATTTAACCCATTTCTGATAAGAATATGCATATAATTTTTTTCTACATAGATTGTTTATAGATATAGATAGCATATTTCTGATAAGAATATGCATATAATTATTTTTCTACATGGGGATTATGTATGGAATATTGTTTATAAATATACATAGCAACATATTAATACTATTTCTGATATGAATATGCATATAATTATTTTTCTACATGGGGATTATGGGTGAAATATTGTTAATAAATACACATAGGAACCTATTTAACCCATTTCTGATAACAATATGCATATAAATATTTTTCTTCATGGGGATTATAGGTGGAATATTGTTTATGAATATACGTAGGAACCTATTTAACACTTTTCTGATAAGAATATGCATAAAATTATTTTTCTACATGGGGATTTTGGGTGGAATATTTTGTATAAATATACATAGGAACCTATTTAAAACATTTCTGATAAGAATATGCGTATAATTGTTTTTCTACATGGGGATTATGGGAGGATTATTGTTTTTAATTATTAATAGGAACCTATTTAACCCATTTCTGAAAAGAATATGCATATAATTATTTTTCTACATGGGGATTATGGGTGGAATATTGTTTATAAATATACATAGGAACCTATTTAACCAATTTCTGATAAGAATATGCATATAATTATTTTTCTACATGTGGATTATGGGCAGAATATGGTTTAAAAATATACATAGGAACCTATTTAACCCATTTCTGATAAAAATTTGGATATAATCTTTTTCTACATATGGATTATAGGTTATTATTATTATATTATTATACAGTATTTATATAGCGCCAACAGTTTACGTAGCGCTTTACAACTTGAGGGTAGACAGTACAAATACAATACAATTTGATACAGTAGGAATCAGAGGGCCCTGCTCCTTAGAGCTTACAATCTAAGAGGGGAGGTCAAGAGATACAAGAGGTAATAACTGTGGGTGATGTGCTGATTGAGAAGATAAATGTACAGTTGTTAGGTGGGGGCCAGATAGGCTTCTTTGAAGAGATGAGTTTTCAGGGATCGTCTGAAAGTGGATAAAGTAGGAGAAAAACGGACGGATTGGGGTAGAGCATTCCAGAGGATGGGGGAGGCTCTGGAGAAGTCCTGAAGGCGAGCATGGGATGAGGTGACAAGGGTGTTCGAGAGCAGGAGGTCTTGGGAGGAGCGAAGAGAACGATTAGGTTGGTATTTTGTGACTAGGTTAGAGATGTAGCTAGGGGCCAAGTTGTGGATGGCTTTGTAAGTTATAGTTAGTATCTTGAATTTAATTCGGTGACTGAGTGGCAGCCAATGGAGGGATTGGCAGAGGGGTGTAGCAGACGCTGAGCGGTTTGTGTGGTGGATGAGTCTGGCCGCAGCGTTCATGATGGACTGAAGTGGGGATAGCCTATTTAGAGGTAAACCAATGAGGAGGGAGTTGCAGTAGTCAAGGCGGGAGATGACCAGGGAGTGGATTAGAAGCTTTGTGGTGTCGATGGTTAGGAAGGGGCGTATCTTGGAGATGTTGCGAAGACAGAGGCGGCAAGCTTTGGATAGTGATAGAATGTGGGGTCGAAAGGTTAGTTCAGAGTCCAGGATTACACCTAGGACCTTGGCGTGGGGAGATGGGTTGATAGTTGAGCCGTTGATCTTGACAGGGAGATCAGGGGAAGTGGCACCTGAGGGAGGAAATATCATGAGCTCGGTTTTGGATAGGTTGAGTTTGAGAAAGTGATGTGACATCCAGGCTGATATGTCTGCTAATAAGTTGGTAATGCGTGAGGAGACAGGTGGAGAGAGCTGGGGGGTGGAGAGATAGATTTGGGTGTCATCAGCATAGAGATGATATTTAAAGCCGTGGGAGGCAATCAACTGACCCAAGGAGGTGGTGTAGATTGAGAAAAGGAGAGGTCCGAGAACAGAACCTTGGGGGACCCCAACGGAAAAAGGAAGAGGAGAGGAGGAAGTAGAGTTGTAAGTGACACTGAAGGAGCGGTGGGATAGGTAGGATGAGAACCAGCGAAGAGTACAGTCACGGAGACCAAAGGAGTGGAGTTTTTCGAGGAGGAGGGGGTGGTCCACTGTGTCAAAGGCAGCAGAGAGATCCAGGAGAAGTAGTACAGAATAGTGTCCGTTGGCTTTAGCCATTAGTAGGTCATTTGAGAGTTTAAGGAGAGCAGTTTCCGTGGAGTGTTGAGGGCGAAAACCGGACTGAAGGGGATCAAGAAGTTTATTCATGGTCAGATGGTCACTTAATCGGTTGTAGACCAGTCTTTCAAGAAGTTTGGAGGAGAAGGAGAGTAAGGAGATGGGACGTAAGTTGTTGAGATTGGTGGGATCCAGTGAGGGCTTTTTTAGTATGGGGGTGACTAGCGCATGTTTTAGAGAGTTTGGGAAGATGCCACAAGAGAGGGAGAGGTTGAAAATGTGAGTTAGAGAGCGTAGAATTGAGTCAGAGGGTGAGCATAGCATATGCGAGGGAACAGGATCCAAGGGGCAAGTGGTTAGATGAGTGCTAGATAAAAGTTTAGCAACCTCAGTAGTAGTAGCAGGGTTGAATGAGGGAAGTAATGACTGTATCTGTGGACATGGGGTGTTGCATGGGGGAGGTTTTTGCGCATTGGCGATCTCCTCATGAATTGTATCAATCTTAGTTTTGAAGTGATTGGCAATCTCCTGGGCGGTGATTGAGTTGGTGGGTGGAGGCAGTGGAGGACAGAGTAGAGTGTTGAAGGTAGAGAAGAGTTGACGTGGACTGGATGAGAAGGTGTTGATGAGTGTGATAAAGTAGGTCTGTTTGGCAGTGTGAAGGCAGGAGTAGTATTTTAGGAGGGCAGATTTATATTGTGTGAAGTCTTCCTGGGTCTTAGTCTTATGCCACAGGCGCTCAAGAGCGCGGCTACGTTTTCTGAGACTTCTGGTGTCATCTGTTTGCCAGGGTTGTAGCAGTCGGGGCCTAATTCTGCGTGTAGTGAGGGGGGCCAGCTTGTCTAGGGAGGAGGACAGTGAGCTGTTGTAAATGAAAGTAGCTAGGTTGGGGCAGGACAGGGGGGAGATTTTGTCATAGAGGTGATCAGTAGCAGAGTAGAGAAGAGAAGGGTTGAGGTGGCGAAGGTTTCTGCGTGTAACTGTTGGGCGGTTGGAGGGAGAAGAGGTGGAAGACAAGGAGAGAGCAAAACTAATAAGGTGGTGATCAGAGAGTGGGAGTGGATTGTTGGAAAGGTTGCACGGAGTGCACAGATAGGAGAAGGCAAGGTCAAGGGTGTTGCCGTTGGAGTGGGTAGGAGCCTGTATCCATTGCTTCAGGTCAAGCGATGAGGTTAGACTGAGAAGTTTAGAAGTAATAGTAGTGTTAGTGTTGACAGGGATGTTGAAGTCCCCAAGAATAATTGTGGGGATTTCAGAAGAGAGAAAGTAGGGTAGCCAGGCAGAGAAGTCATCAAGAAAGGCTGATACCGGTCCAGGGGGCCGGTAGATGACAGCAATTCTTAGAGAAATGGGAGAGAAAAGACGAATGCAATGTGCCTCAAAAGAGGAGAGTGTCAGAGAGGGAGGTGGGTGAAGAACCTGATAGGTGCTGCATGGGGCTAGAAGGATTCCCACTCCACCTCCCTTCCGTCCACTTGGTCTGGGGGAGTGAGTCCAGAGAAGGCCCCCATGGGAGATGGAAGCAGGAGAAATAGTGTCCGATTCATGAAGCCAGGTTTCAGTAATGGCAAGAAGGTTAAAGGAATTTGTGATGAAGAGGTCGTGGAGGGCGGTGAGTTTGTTGCAGACAGAACGTGCATTCCACAGGGCACAGGAAAAGGGGGGGCTGGTTTTGGAAAGAGGAATATGGACCAAGTTCTGTGGGTTGCGGCTCCTGCCAGAGGGTGTAGGGGGATGGGAGCGTTGGGCAAAGACAGATGATGGTGGCCCAGGGTTTGGGGATATGTCACCAGAGATTAGGAGAAGCAGGAGGGTGAGGGAGGTAATGTGGGACTGTGATTTATGTGAAGGGGCATGTCTCAGAATACTGGAGGTTTTATCAGTGTATGGATGTAGAATGAGCGAGAGTTGGTAAGAGCAGTAGTAGGGGGAAGACAGAAGGCAGGGTGATATGTATAAGCAGGTGGGTGGAGAGGGGGGGTGAAGGTAAGAGAGTTTGAGGAGAGAGGACAGGAGTGTCAGGAGCAGTGGTAGAGAGTGCATGTTACAGAGTGGAAGGAGAGCTTAATAGAGAGACAGGGTCACCTGCAGTCTGTTAGCTGCTTTCCAGTGCAGATTGCTGTATTTGTTTGCTTCGTGCAATCGCTGAAGTGCAGAGAATGAAGTGCATAACACTTGTAGAAAGAAACACTTAGAGGAAGAAGCCTTAAGGATAGAAGCCCCTGCAATGTGCTCCCCAGCAATGTGCTACCCCCTTAAGGATGCTCAAATATATACTGTTCTAAGGGTGGGGTTGAAGTTCGTTAATTAATCATGAGTGACTATAAGAGTGCCTAGCAATCAAAGTGAACTTTTTGCTTCAAAAGTCAGAATAGCAAGAGGCCAAGACAAGATCAACACATAAAACTTAGGTAAGACAGTTCAGAAAAACAAATAATGTCATGGTTGTTCGCACAGGGCAACAGATAGAGAAGGCCACATACCAGAGAGACACACACACACAGAGACAGCAAGCAGATCCCAATTGCAGTTAACGGTGGAAGATGTGGATGAGCTGACACATACCAGAGAGACACACACACACAGAGACAGCAAGCAGATCCCAATTGCAGTTAACGGTGGAAGATGTGGATGAGCTGACACATACCTGTAAAGAGACAGAAGGAATGATCAGGTGAGGCAGAACTTAGTGCAGAGAATGAAGTGCATAACACTTGTAGAAAGAAACACTTAGAGGAAGAAGCCTTAAGGATAGAAGCCCCTGCAATGTGCTCCCCAGCAATGTGCTACCCCCTTAAGGATGCTCAAATATATACTGTTATAAGGGTGGGGTTGAAGTTCGTTAATTAATCATGAGTGACTATAAGAGTGCCTAGCAATCAAAGTGAACTTTTTGCTTCAAAAGTCAGAATAGCAAGAGGCCAAGACAAGATCAACACATAAAACTTAGGTAAGACAGTTCAGAAAAACAAATAATGTCATGGTTGTTCGCACAGGGCAACAGATAGAGAAGGCCACATACCAGAGAGACACACACACACAGAGACAGCAAGCAGATCCCAATTGCAGTTAACGGTGGAAGATGTGGATGAGCTGACACATACCAGAGAGACACACACACACAGAGACAGCAAGCAGATCCCAATTGCAGTTAACGGTGGAAGATGTGGATGAGCTGACACATACCTGTAAAGAGACAGAAGGAATGATCAGGTGAGGCAGAACTTAGTGCAGAGAATGAAGTGCATAACACTTGTAGAAAGAAACACTTAGAGGAAGAAGCCTTAAGGATAGAAGCCCCTGCAATGTGCTCCCCAGCAATGTGCTACCCCCTTAAGGATGCTCAAATATATACTGTTATAAGGGTGGGGTTGAAGTTCGTTAATTAATCATGAGTGACTATAAGAGTGCCTAGCAATCAAAGTGAACTTTTTGCTTCAAAAGTCAGAATAGCAAGAGGCCAAGACAAGATCAACACATAAAACTTAGGTAAGACAGTTCAGAAAAACAAATAATGTCATGGTTGTTCGCACAGGGCAACAGATAGAGAAGGCCACATACCAGAGAGACACACACACACAGAGACAGCAAGCAGATCCCAATTGCAGTTAACGGTGGAAGATGTGGATGAGCTGACACATACCAGAGAGACACACACACACAGAGACAGCAAGCAGATCCCAATTGCAGTTAACGGTGGAAGATGTGGATGAGCTGACACATACCTGTAGAGAGACAGAAGGAATGATCAGGTGAGGCAGAACTTAGTGCAGAGAATGAAGTGCATAACACTTGTAGAAAGAAACACTTAGAGGAAGAAGCCTTAAGGATAGAAGCCCCTGCAATGTGCTCCCCAGCAATGTGCTACCCCCTTAAGGATGCTCAAATATATACTGTTATAAGGGTGGGGTTGAAGTTCGTTAATTAATCATGAGTGACTATAAGAGTGCCTAGCAATCAAAGTGAACTTTTTGCTTCAAAAGTCAGAATAGCAAGAGGCCAAGACAAGATCAACACATAAAACTTAGGTAAGACAGTTCAGAAAAACAAATAATGTCATGGTTGTTCGCACAGGGCAACAGATAGAGAAGGCCACATACCAGAGAGACACACACACACACAGACAGCAAGCAGATCCCAATTGCAGTTAACGGTGGAAGATGTGGATGAGCTGACACATACCAGAGAGACACACACACACAGAGACAGCAAGCAGATCCCAATTGCAGTTAACGGTGGAAGATGTGGATGAGCTGACACATACCTGTAAAGAGACAGAAGGAATGATCAGGTGAGGCAGAACTTAGTGCAGAGAATGAAGTGCATAACACTTGTAGAAAGAAACACTTAGAGGAAGAAGCCTTAAGGATAGAAGCCCCTGCAATGTGCTCCCCAGCAATGTGCTACCCCCTTAAGGATGCTCAAATATATACTGTTATAAGGGTGGGGTTGAAGTTCGTTAATTAATCATGAGTGACTATAAGAGTGCCTAGCAATCAAAGTGAACTTTTTGCTTCAAAAGTCAGAATAGCAAGAGGCCAAGACAAGATCAACACATAAAACTTAGGTAAGACAGTTCAGAAAAACAAATAATGTCATGGTTGTTCGCACAGGGCAACAGATAGAGAAGGCCACATACCAGAGAGACACACACACACAGAGACAGCAAGCAGATCCCAATTGCAGTTAACGGTGGAAGATGTGGATGAGCTGACACATACCAGAGAGACACACACACACAGAGACAGCAAGCAGATCCCAATTGCAGTTAACGGTGGAAGATGTGGATGAGCTGACACATACCTGTAAAGAGACAGAAGGAATGATCAGGTGAGGCAGAACTTAGTGCAGAGAATGAAGTGCATAACACTTGTAGAAAGAAACACTTAGAGGAAGAAGCCTTAAGGATAGAAGCCCCTGCAATGTGCTCCCCAGCAATGTGCTACCCCCTTAAGGATGCTCAAATATATACTGTTATAAGGGTGGGGTTGAAGTTCGTTAATTAATCATGAGTGACTATAAGAGTACCTAGCAATCAAAGTGAACTTTTTGCTTCAAAAGTCAGAATAGCAAGAGGCCAAGACAAGATCAACACATAAAACTTAGGTAAGACAGTTCAGAAAAACAAATAATGTCATGGTTGTTCGCACAGGGCAACAGATAGAGAAGGCCACATACCAGAGAGACACACACACACAGAGACAGCAAGCAGATCCCAATTGCAGTTAACGGTGGAAGATGTGGATGAGCTGACACATACCAGAGAGACACACACACACAGAGACAGCAAGCAGATCCCAATTGCAGTTAACGGTGGAAGATGTGGATGAGCTGACACATACCAGAGAGACACACACACACAGAGACAGCAAGCAGATCCCAATTGCAGTTAACGGTGGAAGATGTGGATGAGCTGACACATACCAGAGAGACACACACACACAGAGACAGCAAGCAGATCCCAATTGCAGTTAACGGTGGAAGATGTGGATGAGCTGACACATACCAGAGAGACACACACACACAGAGACAGCAAGCAGATCCCAATTGCAGTTAACGGTGGAAGATGTGGATGAGCTGACACATACCAGAGAGACACACACACACAGAGACAGCAAGCAGATCCCAATTGCAGTTAACGGTGGAAGATGTGGATGAGCTGACACGTACCAGAGAGACACACACACACACAGAGACAGCAAGCAGATCCCAATTGCAGTTAACGGTGGAAGATGTGGATGAGCTGACACATACCAGAGAGACACACACACACAGAGACAGCAAGCAGATCCCAATTGCAGTTAACGGTGGAAGATGTGGATGAGCTGACACATACCAGAGAGACACACACACACAGAGACAGCAAGCAGATCCCAATTGCAGTTAACGGTGGAAGATGTGGATGAGCTGACACATACCAGAGAGACACACACACACAGAGACAGCAAGCAGATCCCAATTGCAGTTAACGGTGGAAGATGTGGATGAGCTGACACATACCAGAGAGACACACACACACAGAGACAGCAAGCAGATCCCAATTGCAGTTAACGGTGGAAGATGTGGATGAGCTGACACATACCAGAGAGACACACACACACAGAGACAGCAAGCAGATCCCAATTGCAGTTAACGGTGGAAGATGTGGATGAGCTGACACATACCTGTAAAGAGACAGAAGGAATGATCAGGTGAGGCAGAACTTAGTGCAGAGAATGAAGTGCATAACACTTGTAGAAAGAAACACTTAGAGGAAGAAGCCTTAAGGATAGAAGCCCCTGCAATGTGCTCCCCAGCAATGAGGTTAAAAGGTTAAAGATTGTTTATAGATATAGATAGCAACATATTGAGCCTAATTCTGATAAGAATATGCATATAATTATTTTTCTACATGGGGATTATGGGTAGAATATTGTTTATAAATATACATAGCAACATATTAATACTATTTCTGATATGAATATGCATATAATTATTTTTCTACACGGGGATTATGGGTGAAATATTGTTAATAAATACACATAGGAACCTATTTAACCCATTTCTGATAACAATATGCATATAATTATTTTTTTGCATGGGGATTATAGGTGGAATATTGTTTATAAATATACATAGCAACCTATTTAACACATTTCTGATAGGAATATGCATAAAATGATTTTTCTACATGGGGATTATGGGTGGAATGTTTTTTATAACCATACATAGTAACCTATTTAACCCATTTATGATAAGAATATGCATATAATTATTTTTCTACATGGGAATTATGGGTAGAATATTGTATATAAATATACATAGGAAACTATTTAACACATTTCTGATAAGAATATGCGTATCATTTTTTTTCTACATTATGGGTGGAATATTGTTTATAAATATACATAGGAACCTTTTTAACCCATTTCTGATAACAATATGCATATAATTATTTTTCTGCAAAGGGATTATAGGTGGAATATTGTTTTATACATAGGAACCTATTTAACCCATTTCTGTTAAGAATATGCATATAATTATTTAGGTTCCTATGTGTATTTATTAACAATATTTCACCCATAATCCCCATGTAGAAAAATAATTATATGCATATTAATATCAGAAATAGTATTAATATGTTGCTATGTATATTTATAAACAATATTCCATACATAATCCCCATGTAGAAAAATAATTATATGCATATTCTTATCAGAAATATGCTATCTATATCTATAAACAATCTATGTAGAAAAAAATGATATGCATATTCTTATCATAAATGGGTTAAATATATTCCTATGTATATTTTTAAACCATATTCTGCCCATAATCCACGTGTAGAAATATAATTATATGCATATTCTTATCAGAAATGGGTTAAATGGGTTCCTATGTATATTTATAAACAATATTCCACCCATAATCCCCATGTAGAAAAATAATTTTATGCATATTTAAATCAGAATTAGGTTGCTATCTATATATATATAAACAATATTCCACCCATAATCCCGATGTAGAAAAATAATTATATGCATATTCATAACAGACATAGGTTTAATATGTTGATATGCATATTTATTAACAATATTCCATCCATAATTCTCGTGTAGAAAAATAATTATATGCATATACTTATCAGAAGTGGGTTAAATAGGTTCCTATGTATATTTATAAACAATATTCCAACCATAATCCAAATGTAGAAAAATAATTATATGCATATTCTTTTCAGAATTTGGTTAAATAGGTTACTATGTATATTTATAAACACAATTCCAACCATATTCCCCATGTAGAAAAATAATTATATGCATATTCATATCAGAAATAGGTTTAATATGTTGCTATGTATGGTTATACAAAATATTCCACCCAAAATCCCCATTTAGAAAAATATTTTTCTGCATGGGTATTATCGGTGGAATATTGTTTATGAATATACGTAGGAACCTATTTAACACTTTTCTGATAAGAATATGCATAAAATTATTTTTCTACATGGGGATTTTGGGTGGAATATTTTGTATAACCATACATAGTAACCTATTTAACCCATTTATGATAAGAATATGCATATAATTATTTTTCTACATGGGAATTATGGGTAGAATATTGTATATAAATATACATAGGAACCTATTTAAAACATTTCTGATAAGAATATGCGTATAATTGTTTTTCTACATGGGGATTATGGGAGGAATATTGTTTTTAATTATACATAGGAACCTATTTAACCCATTTCTGAAAAGAATATGCATATAATTATTTTTCTACATGGGGATTATGGGTGGAATATTGTTTATAAATATACATAGGAACCTTTTTAACCCATTTCTGATAAGAATATGCATATAATTATTTTTCTGCAAAGGGATTATGGAATATTGTTTTATGCATAGGAACCTATTTAACCCATTTCTGTTAAGAATATGTATATAATTATTTTCTACATGGGGATTATAGGTTGAAGATTGTTTATAGATATAGATAGCAACATATTAAACCTATTTCTGATATGAATATGCATATAATTATTTTTCTACAAGGGGAAAATGGTTGGAATAGTGTTTATAAATATACATAGTAACCTATTTAACCAATTTCTGAAAAGAATATGCATATAATTATTTTTCTGCATTTGGATTATGGTTGGAATATTGTTTAGAAATATACATAGGAACCTATTTAACCCATTTCTGATAAGTATATGCATATAATTATTTTTCTACACGAGAATTATGGATGGAATATTGTTAATAAATATGCATAGCAACATATTAAACCTATTTCTGTTATGAATTTGCATATAATTATTTTTCTACATCGGGATTATGGGTGGAATGTTGTTTATATATATAGATAGCAACCTAATTCTGATTTAAATATGCATAAAATCATTTTTCTACATGGGGATTATGGTTGGAATATTGTTTATAAATATGCATAGGAACCTATTTAACCCATTTCTGATAAGAATATGCATATAATTATATTTCTACATGTGGATTATGGGCAGAATATGGTTTAAAAATATACATAGTAATCTATTTAACCCATTTCTGATAAGAATATGCATATAATTTTTTTCTACATAGATTGTTTATAGATATAGATAGCATATTTCTGATAAGAATATGCATATAATTATTTTTCTACATGGGGATTATGTATGGAATATTGTTTATAAATATACATAGCAACATATTAATACTATTTCTGATATGAATATGCATATAATTATTTTTCTACATGGGGATTATGGGTGAAATATTGTTAATAAATACACATAAGAACCTATTTAACCCATTTCTGATAACAATATGCATATAAATATTTTTCTGCATGGGGATTATAGGTGGAATATTGTTTATGAATATACGTAGGAACCTATTTAACACTTTTCTGATAAGAATATGCATAAAATTATTTTTCTACATGGGGATTTTGGGTGGAATATTTTGTATAACCATACATAGTTACCTATTTAACTCATTTATGATAAGAATATGCATATAATTATTTTTCTACATGGGAATTATGGGTAGAATATTGTATATAAATATACATAGGAACCTATTTAAAACATTTCTGATACGAATATGCGTATAATTGTTTTTCTACATGGGGATTATGGGAGGAATATTGTTTTTAATTATTAATAGGAACCTATTTAACCCATTTCTGAAAAGAATATGCATATAATTATTTTTCTACATGGGGATTATGGGTAGAATATTTTATATAAATATACATAGGAACCTATTTAAAACATTTCTGATAAGAATATGCGTATAATTGTTTTTCTACATGGGGATTATGGGAGGAATATTGTTTTTAATTATTAAAAGGAACCTATTTTACCCATTTCTGAAAAGAATATGCATATAATTATTTTTCTACATGGGGATTATGGGTGGAATATTTTTATAAATATACATAGGAACCTATTTAACCCATTTCTGATAAGAATATGCATATAATTATTTTTCTACATGTGGATTATGGGCAGAATATGGTTTAAAAATATGCATAGGAACCTATTAAACCCATTTCTGATAAGAATTTGGATATAATCTTTTTCTACATATGGATTATAGGTTAAAGATTGTTTATAGATATAGATAGCAACATATCGAGCCTAATTCTGATAAGAATATGCATATAATTATTTTTCTACATGGGGATTATGGGTGGAATATTGTTTAAAAATATACATAGCAACATATTAATACTATTTCTGATATGAACATGCATATAATTATTTTTCTACACGGGGATTATGGGTGAAATATTGTTAATAAATACACATAGGAACCTATTTAACCCAATTCTGATAACAATATGCATATAATTATTTTTCTGCATGGGGATTATAGGTGGAATATTGTTTATAAATATACATAGGAACCTATTTAACACATTTCTGATAGGAATATGCATAAAATGATTTTTCTACATGGGGATTATGGGTGGAATATTTTTTATAACCATACATAGTAACCTATTTAACCCATTTATGATAAGAATATGCATATAATTATTTTTCTACATGGGAATTATGGGTAGAATATTGTATATAAATATACATAGGAACCTATTTAACACATTTCTGATACGAATATGCGTATAATTGTTTTTCTACATGGGGATTATGGGAGGAATATTGTTTTTAATTATTAATAGGAACCTATTTAACCCATTTCTGAAAAGAATATGCATATAATTATTTTTCTACATGGGGATTATGGGTAGAATATTTTATATAAATATACATAGGAACCTATTTAAAACATTTCTGATAAGAATATGCGTATAATTGTTTTTCTACATGGGGATTATGGGAGGAATATTGTTTTTAATTATTAAAAGGAACCTATTTTACCCATTTCTGAAAAGAATATGCATATAATTATTTTTCTACATGGGGATTATGGGTGGAATATTTTTATAAATATACATAGGAACCTATTTAACCCATTTCTGATAAGAATATGCATATAATTATTTTTCTACATGTGGATTATGGGCAGAATATGGTTTAAAAATATGCATAGGAACCTATTAAACCCATTTCTGATAAGAATTTGGATATAATCTTTTTCTACATATGGATTATAGGTTAAAGATTGTTTATAGATATAGATAGCAACATATCGAGCCTAATTCTGATAAGAATATGCATATAATTATTTTTCTACATGGGGATTATGGGTGGAATATTGTTTATAAATATACATAGCAACATATTAATACTATTTCTGATATGAACATGCATATAATTATTTTTCTACACGGGGATTATGGGTGAAATATTGTTAATAAATACACATAGGAACCTATTTAACCCAATTCTGATAACAATATGCATATAATTATTTTTCTGCATGGGGATTATAGGTGGAATATTGTTTATAAATATACATAGGAACCTATTTAACACATTTCTGATAGGAATATGCATAAAATGATTTTTCTACATGGGGATTATGGGTGGAATATTTTTTATAACCATACATAGTAACCTATTTAACCCATTTATGATAAGAATATGCATATAATTATTTTTCTACATGGGAATTATGGGTAGAATATTGTATATAAATATACATAGGAACCTATTTAACACATTTCTGATAAGAATATGCGTATAATTTTTTTTCTACATTATGGGTGGAATATTGTTTATAAATATACATAGGAACCTTTTCAACCCATTTCTGATAAGAATATGCATATAATTATTTTTCTGCAAAGGGATTATAGGTGGAATATTGTTTTATACATAGGAACCTATTTAACCCATTTCTGTTAAGAATATGCATATAATTTTTTTCTACATGGGGATTATAGGTTGAAGATTGTTTATAGATATAGATAGCAACATATTAAACCTATTTCTGATATGAATATGCATATAATTATTTTTCTACATGGGGAATATGGTTGGAATTGTGTTTATAAATATACATAGTAACCTATTTAACCCACTTCTGATAAGTATATGCATATAATTATTTTTCTACACGAGAATTATGGATGGAATATTGTTAATAAATATGCATAGCAACATATTAAACTTATTTCTGTTATGAATATGCATATCATTATTTTTCTACATCGGGATTATGGGTGGAATATTGTTTATATATATAGATAGCAACCTAATTCTGATTTAAATATGCATAAAATTATTTTTCTACATGGGGATTATGGGTGGAATATTGTTTATAAATATACATAGGAACCTATTTAACCCATTTCTGATAAGAATATGCATATAATTATATTTCTACACGTGGATTATGGGCAGAATATGGTTTAAAAATATACATAGGAATATATTTAACCCATTTATGTTAAGAATATGCATATCATTTTTTTCTACATAGATTGTTTATAGATATAGATAGCATATTTCTGATAAGAATATGCATATAATTATTTTTCTACATGGGGATTATGTATGGAATATTGTTTATAAATATACATAGCAACATATTAATACTATTTCTGATATGAATATGCATATAATTATTTTTCTACATGGGGATTATGGGTGAAATATTGTTAATAAATACACATAGGAACCTAAATAATTATATGCATATTCTTATCATAAATGGGTTAAATAGGTTACTATGTATATTTATTAACAATATTTCACCCATAATCCCCATTTAGAAAACAAATTATATGCATATTCTTTTCAGGAATGGGTTAAATAGGTTCCTATTAATAATTAAAAACAATATTCCTCCCATAATCCCCATGTAGAAAAACAATTATACGCATATTCTTATCAGAAATGTTTTAAATAGGTTCCTATGTATATTTATATACAATATTCTACCCAGAATTCCCATGTAGAAAAATAATTATTTGCATATTCTTATCATAAATTGGTTAAATAGGTTACTATGTATGGTTGTACAAAATATTCCACCCAAAATCCCCATGTAGAAAAATATTTTTCTGCATGGGTTTTATCGGTGGAATATTGTTTATGAATATACGTAGGAACCTATTTAACACTTTTCTGATAAGAATATGCATAACATTATTTTTCTACATGGGGATTTTGGGTGGAATATTTTGTATAACCATACATAGTAACCTATTTAACCCATTTATGATAAGAATATGCATATAATTATTTTTCTGCATGGGAATTATGGGTAGAATATTGTATATAAATATACATAGGAACCTATTTAAAACATTTCTGATAAGAATATGCGTATAATTGTTTTTCTACATGGGGATTATGGGAGGAATATTGTCTTTAATTATTAATAGGAACCTATTTAACCCATTTCTGAAAAAGATATGCATATAATTATTTTTCTACATGGGGATTATGGGTGAAATATTGTTAATAAATATACATAGTAACCTATTTAACCAATTTATGATAAGAATATGCATATAATTATTTTTCTACATGGGAATTATGGGTAGAATATTGTATATAAATATACATAGGAACCTATTTAAAACATTTCTGATAAGAAAATGCGTATAATTGTTTTTCTACATGGGGATTATGGGAGGAATATTGTTTTTTAATTACTAATAGGAACCTATTTAACCCGTTTCTGAAAAGAATATGCATATAATTATTTTTCTACATGGAGATTATGGGTGGAATATTGTTTATAAATATACATAGGAACCTATTTAAAGGGGTTGTAAAGGTGAAAATTTTTTCACCTTAATGCATTCTATACATTAAGGTGAAAAAACTTTTGACAGTACCGCCGCCCCCAGCCCCCTCGTTTTACTTACCTGACGCCTCGAATCTTCGCTGCTCGTGCTCGTCATCTTCATTGCAGCTCAGCCTGGTCGCTGATTGGCTGCAGTGGATGGATTGAAAGCAGCGCAGCCATTGGCTCACGCTGCTGTCAATCACATCCGATGACGCGGCGCGCCAGGGGGCGGGGCCGAGTGATACAGCGAGCGGCTATAGCCGCCGGCTGTATCACGGGAGCGCGCCCGCAAGCACTCACCACCATGCGAGGGAGCTCGCATTAAGGTGGTAAATGCTTGCGGGGAGGAGCTGAAACAGCCGCCGAGGGACCCCAGAAGACCAGGTTCGGGGCCACTCTGTGCAGAACGAGCTGCACAGTGAAGGTAAGTATAACATGTTTGTTATTTAAAAAAAAAAAAAAAAATACCTTTACAACCCCTTTAACCAATTTCTGATAAGAATATGCATATAATTATTTTTCTACATGTGGATTATGGGCAGAATATGGTTTAAAAATATACATAGCAACCTATTTAACACATTTCTGATAAGAATTTGGATATAATCTTTTTCTACATATGGATTATAGGTTAAAGATTGTTGATAGATATAGAGAGCAACATATTGAGCCTATTTCTGATAAGAATATGCATATAATTATTTTTCTACATGGGGATTATGGGTGGAATATTGTTTATAAATATACATAGCAACATATTAATACTATTTCTGATATGAATATGCATATAATTATTTTTCTACATGGGGATTATGGGTGAAATATTGTTAATAATTACACATAGGAACCTTTTTAACCCATTTCTGATAAGAATATGCATATAATTATTTTTCTGCAAAGGGATTATAGGTGGAATATTGTTTTATACATAGGAACCTATTTAACCCATTTCTGTTAAGAATATGCATATCATTTTTTTCTACATGGGGATTAGGGGTTGAAGATTGTTTATAGATATAGATAGCAACATATTAAACCTATTTCTGATATGAATATGCACATAATTATTTTTCTACATGGGGATTATGGTTGGAATATTATTTATAAATATACATAGTAACCTATTTAACCAATTTCTGAAAAGAATATGCATATAATTATTTTTCTACATTTGGATTATGGTTGGAATATTGTTTATAAATATACATAGGAACCTATTTAACCCTTTTCTGATAAGAATATGCATATAATTAATTTTCTACATGGGGATTATGTATGGAATATTGTTTATAAATATACATAGCAACATATTAAAACTATTTCTGATATGAATATGCATATAATTATTTTTCTACATTGGGATTATGGGTGAAATATTGTTAATAAATACACATAGGAACCTATTTAACATATTTCTGATAACAATATGCATATAAATATTTTTCTGCATGGGGATTATAGGTGGAATATTGTTTATAAATATACATAGGAACCTATTTAACACTTTTCTGATAAGAATATGCATAAAATTATTTTTCTACATGGGGATTATGGGTGGAATATTTTTTATAACCATACATAGTAACCTATTTAACCCATTTATGATAAGAATATGCATATAATTATTTTTCTACATGGGAATTATGGGTAGAATATTGTATATAAATATACATAGGAACCTATTTAAAACATTTCTGATAAAAATATGCGTATAATTGTTTTTCTACATAGGGATTATGGGAGGAATATTGTTTTTAATTATACATAGGAACCTATTTAACCCATTTCTGAAAAGAATATGCATTTAATTATTTTTCTACATGGGCATTATGGGTGAAATATTGTTTATAAATATACATAGTAACCTATTTAACCCATTCATGATAAGAATATGCATATAATTATTTTTCTACATGAGAATTATGGGTAGAATATTGTATATAAATATACATAGGAACCTATTTAAAACATTTCTGATAAGAATATGCGTAGAATTGTTTTTCTACATGGGAATTATGGGTGGAATATTGTTTATAAATATATATAGGAAACTATTTAACCCATTTCTGATAAGAATATGCATATAATTATTTTTCTACATGTGGATTATGGGCAGAATATGGTTTAAAAATATACATATTAACCTATTTAACCCATTTCTGATAAGAATATGGATATAATATTTTTCTACATATGGATTATAGGTTAAAGATTGTTTATAGATATAGATAGCAACATATTAAGCCTATTTCTGATAAGAATATGCATATAATTATTTTTCTACATGGGGATTATGGGTGGAATATTGTTTATAAATATACATAGCAACATATTAATACTATTTCTGATATGAATATGCATATAATTATTTTTCTACATGGGGATTATGGGTGAAATATTGTTAAATACACATAGGAACCTATTTAACCCATTTCTGATAACAATATGCATATAATTATTTTTCTGCATGGGGATTATAGGTGGAATATTGTTTATAAATATACATAGGAACCAATTTAACACATTTCTGAAAGGAATATGCATAAAATTATTTTTCTACAAGGGGATTATGGGTGGAATATTTTTTATAACCTATTTAACCCATTTATGATAAGAATATGCATATAATTATTTTTCTACATGGGAATTATGGGTGGAATATTGTTTTTAATTATACATAGGAACCTATTTAACCCATTTCTGAAAAGAATATACATATAATTCTTTTTCTACATGGGGATTATGGGTGGAATATTGTTTATAAATATACATAGGAACCTAATTAACCCATTTCTGATTAGTATATGCATATAATTATTTTTCTACACGAGGATTATGGATGGAATATTGTTAATAAATATGTATAGCAACATATTAAACCTATTTCTGTTATGAATATGCATATAATTATTTTTCTACATGGGATTATGGTTGGAATATTGTTTATAAATATACATAGTAACCTATTTAACCAATTTCTGAAAAGAATATGCATATAATTATTTTTCTACATTTGGATTTTGGTTGGAATATTGTTTATAAATATACATAGGAACCTATTTAACCAATTTCTGATTAGTATATGCATATAATTATTTTTCTACACGAGGATTATGGATGGAATATTGTTAATAAATATGCATAGCAACATATTAAACCTATTTCTGTTATGAATATGTATATAATTATTTTTCTACATCAGGATTATGGGTGGAATATTGTTTATAAATATAGATAGCAACCTATTTCTGAAAAGAATATGCATATAATTATTTTTCTACATGTGGATTATAGGCAGAATATGGTTTAAAAATATACATAGGAACCTATTTAACCCATTTCTGATAAGACTATGCATATAATTTTTTTCTACATGGGGATTATAGGTTGAAGAGATTGTTTATAGATATAGATAGCAACATATTAAGCCTATTTCTGATAAGAATATGCATATAATTATTTTTCTACATGGGGATTATGGGTGGAATATTGTTTATAAATATACATAGCAACATATTAATACTATTTCTGATATAAATATGCATATAATTATTTTTCTACATGGGGATTACTGGAGAAATACTGTTAATAAATACACATAGGAACCTATTTAACCAATTTCTCATAACAATATGCATATAATTATTTTTCTCCATGGGGATAATAGGCGGAATATTGTTTATAAATATACATAGGAACCTATCTAACACATTTCTGATAAGAATATGCATACAATTCTTTTTCTACATTGGGATTATGGGTAGAATATTTTTTATAACCATACATAGTAACCTATTTAACCCATTTATGATAAGAATATGTATATAGTTATTTTTCTACATGGGAATTATGGGTAGAATATTGTATATAAATATACATAGGAACCTATTTAACACATTTCTGATAAGAATATGCATATAATTGTTTTTCTACATGGGGATTATGGGAGGAATATTGTTTTTAATTATACATAGGAACCTATTTAACCCATTTCTGAAAAGAATATGCATATAATTATTTTTCTACATGGGGATTCTGGGTGGAATATTGTTTATAAATATACATAGGAACCTATTTAACCCATTTCTGATAAGAATATGTATATAATTATTTTTCTGCAAAGGGATTATAGGTGGAATATTGTTTATAGATATACATAGGAACCTATTTAACCCATTTCTGTTAAGAATATGCATATAATTTTTTTCTACATGGGGATTATAGGTTGAAGATTGTTTATAGATATAGATAGCAACATATTAAACCTATTTCTGATATGAAAATGCATATCATTATTTTTCTACATGGGGATTATGGTTGGAATATTATTTATAAATATACATAGTAACCTATTTAACCAATTTCTGAAAAGAATATGCATGTAATTTTTTTCCTACATTTGGATTATGGTTGGAATATTGTTTATAAATATACATAGGAACCTATTTAACCCATTTCTGATAAGAATATGCATATAATTATTTTTCTTCAAAGGGATTATAGGTGGAATATTGTTTATAAATACACATAGGAACCTAATTAACACATTTCTGATAACAATATGCATATAATTATTTTTCTGCATGGGGATTATAGGTGGAATATTGTTTATAAATATACATAGAAACATATTAAACCTATTTCTGATATGAATATGCATATAATTTTTTTTCTACATGGGATTATGGTTGGAATATTGTTTATAAATATACATAGTAATCTATTTAACCAATTTCTGAAAAGAATATGCATATAATTATTTTTCTACATTTGGATTATGGTTGGAATATTGTTTATAAATATACATAGGAACCTATTTAACTAATTTCTGATAAGTATATGCATATAATTATTTTTCTACATGAGGATTATGGATGGAATATTGTTAATAAATATGCATAGCAACATATTAAACCTATTTCTGTTATGAATATGCATATAATTATTTTTCTACATCAGGATTATGGGTGGAATATTTTTTATAAATAACGATAGCAACCTATTTCTGATTTAAATATGCATAAAATTATTTTTCTACATGGGGATTATGGGTGGAATATTGTTTATAAATATACAGAGGAACCTATTTAACCCATTTCTGATAAGAATATGCGTATAATTATTTTTCTACATGGGGATTATGGGTGGAATATTGTTTATAAATACACATATTAACCTATTTAACCCATTTCTGGAAAAAAAAATGCATATAATTATTTTTCTACATGGGGATTATGGTTGGATTATTGTTTATAAATATACATAGGAACCTATTTAACCCATTTCTGATAAGAATATGCACATAATTATTTTTCTGCATGGGGATTGTGGGTGAAATATTTTTTTATAAATATACATATTAACCTATTTAACCCATTTCTGATAAGAATATGCATAAAATTATTTTTCTACATGGGGATTATGGGTGGAATATTGTATATAAACATAAATAGTTCCTATCTATTTAACCCATTGCTAATAAGAATATGCATATAATTATTTTTGTACATTGAGATTTTGGCCTATTTCTGATATGTATATGCATAAAAATATTTTTCTATATGGGGATAATGGGTGGAATATTGTTTATAAATATGCATAGGAACCTATTTAACCCATTTCTGATAAGTATATGCATATATTTATTTTTCTACATAGGGATTATGTGTGGAATATTGTTTATAAATATACATAGTAACCCATTTAACCAATTTCTGAAAAGAATATGCATACACTTATTTTTCTACATGCTGATTATGGTTGGAATATTGTTTAAACCTATTTCTGATATGAATATGCATACAATTATTTTTCTACGTGGGGATTATGGGTGGAATATTCCTTACAAAATACATAGGAACATATTTAACCCATTTCTGATAAGAATATGCATATAATTATTTTTCTACATGGAGATTATGGGTGGAATGTTGTTTATAAATATACATAGGAACCTATTTAACCCATTTCTGATACAAATATGCATATAATTATTTTTCTACATGGGGATTATGAGTGGAATATTGTTTATAAATATACATAGCAACATATTAAACCTATTTCTGAAATTAATATGCATATAATTATTTTTCTACATGGGGATTATGGGTGGAATATTGTTAATAAATATACATAGCAACATATTATACCTATTTCTGATAAAAATATGCATGTCATTATTTTTCTACATGTGGATTTTGGGTGGAATATTGTTCATAAATATAAATAGGAATCTATTTAACCCATTTCTGATAAGAATGTGCATATAATTATTATTTTACATGGGGATTATGAGTGGAATATTTATTATAAATATACATAGGAACGTATTTAACCCATTTCTTTTAAGAATATGCATATAATTATTTTTCTTCATTTTGATTATGGGTAGAATATTGTCTATAAATATACATAGGAACCTATTTATCCCATTTCTGATAAGAATATGCATATTATTATTTTTCTACATGGGGATTATGGGTGGAATTTTGTTTATAATTATACATAGTAACCTATTTAACATAGTTCTGAAAAGGATATGCATATAATTATTTTTCTACCTTGGGATTATGGGTGGAATATTGTAGTTAAAAATACATAGGAATATATTAAGCCTATTTCTGATATGAATATGCATAAATTTATTTTTCTACATAGGGATTATGGGCAGAATATTGTTTATAAATATACATAGCAACATATTAAACCTATTTCTGATATGAATATGAATATAATTATTTGTTTACATGGGTATTATGGGTGGAATATTGTCTATAAATATACATAGTAACCTATTTAACCCATTTCTGAAAAGAATATGCATATAATTATTTTTCTACATGCTGATTATGGTTGGAATATTGTTTATAAATATATATAGCGACATATTAAACCTATTTGTGATATGAATATGCATATAATTATATTTCTACATGGGGATTATGGATGGAATATTGTTAATAATTATACATAGCAACATATTAAACCTATTTCTGATAAGAATATGCATATAATTATTTTTCTACATGGGGATTATGCGTGGAATATTTCTTAGTAATATACATAGGAACATATTTAACCCATTTCTGATAATAATATGCAAATAATTATTTTTCTACATCGGGATTGTGGGTGGAATATTGTGTATAAATATACATAGGAACCTATTTAACCCATTTCTGATAAGAATATGCATATAATTATTTTTCTACATGGGGATTATGGATGGAAAATTGTTTATAAATATACATAGCAAACTATTTATCCCATTTCTGATAAGAATATGCATATAATAATTTTTCTACATGGGGATTATGGGTGGAATATTGTTTATAAATATACATAGGAACCTATTTAACCCATTTCTGATAAGTATATGCATATAATTATTTTTCTACACGAGGGTTATGGATGGATTATTGTTAATAAATATACATAGCAACATATTACACCTATTTCTGATAAGAATATGCATATAATTATTTTTCTACATAGGGATTATGGGTGGAATATTGATTATAAATATACATAGCAACATAATAATACTATTTCTGATATGAATATGCATACAATTATTTTTCCACATGGGGATTATGTGTGAAATATTGTTAATAAATAAACATAGGAACCTATTTAACCCATTTCTGATAACAATATGCATATCATTATTTTTCTCCTTGGGAATTATATGCGGAATATTGTTTATAAATATACATAGGAACCTATATAACAAATTTTTGATAAGAATATGCATAAAATTATTTTTCTACATTGGGATTATGGGTAGAATATTTTTTATAAATATGCATAGTAACATATTTAACCCATTTATGATAAGAATATGCATATAAGGAGGGGGCGTGTCCGGATGCGAGCGGCGACGGACGTCTTGGTGGAGAGCTCCAGAGCCCTGCTGGCTAATCCACCGGCATCCGTGTATTTACACCCCAAAAAATTCAACAAAAAGCCGCCAGGCTAGTCACCGGGACTCCCTGCTATGCTATCCGGGGATATTTCAGAGAAATCTGGCCTACAAGAGGCCTCCGGACTCCCGTGGCCGCCACCATCTTGCCGGCCTTGGGCCTCCCAGAGGGATCGCAATCCGGATGGATCTGGAGGTAAGGGGACCCTCATCCACACACACAGACTATCCCCCTGTGCATCCGGAACGGTCCGGTGGCTCTGCTGGGCTCCTGGGACGCTCGTTGCGGCCGCGGTCTGGTCCGGCCTAGTGCGGCCTAGTGAGGCCTGTGGATCCCCGCTCTTTCCTGAGGCCGTATCCCCACCGGAGGTCATCTGGACCGGTCAGGCCCACAGCTATTTACAGGCCCCCTTTCCTCACCTGCCTGGGCAAACACCCTGGTCCCTGCCAGGGCCTTAGACATTACCAGAGACTGCCTGACTGACCCAAGGTATTGGATGGCTTGGTGTGCCCCACTGGCTGCTGCATTTGCCACACTGCTCAGGGCCTTCTGCACACTGGCACCCCTGATATACCACCCATCATACCTGGCCTCTGCCTGCCTGTCACTGTGAGGGGGGGAGACTACAAGTGTTTATTGACTGTCCTATGATACCCGGCTGGCCATACTTTCACGGAGCACCAGGATCCACTTGCCCTAACAATCACCCCCCCACAAATACTATACAAGTCCACAGGGCTACTGATCAATGACCCCATCATGTTTATAAAAGAGCTTTCGGGGGCGTGGTCTGGACATGGCCGTGTGAAGACACGCTTCTGAGCGGCTCCCGGTCCGCCCCGGCCTTTCCTGCCCTTAAACCAGCCATACCAGCATTTAATCAGTGGCATGTACTCTGCTGGAAGACGCAGAGGAAAGAGCAACCGACAACATAAAAGACCACCGCCAAAAACACAGCAGAACGGAGCCATCAGACAATATCTTTCGGACCCCAGTGACCCATCCCCCGCTTCAAAGATGGCGGCCGCCATGCAGACGAACGAACATGTGAGTACCCCACAGCACTGCTCACTGACGCAGCCCATGGCCCCCGGTGCATCTGATAGAGACATTACTACACCTCTGTTGCTCCGGACAACAGAGCTTATGAGTACCTCACAGCACTGCTCACCAACACCGTCCATGGCACCCTGTACATCGGATGGAGACATCTCTACCCCTCTGCTGCTCAGGGATGTCATCCAAGACACACAGGTCTCACATAATACACCCCTGACCCTGCACGCGGATGAGGAGCTGAGAGCACTGTTGAGAGCAATACCTACCAGAGCAGACTTTGAATCTCTAGCCAGCAGGCTGGAAGCCTCACACCGCAGAGACATAGCAGCAGTGCGCACCGACATCACAGCACTCTCAGATCGCATGGGTGCAGGAGAAGCCACAGTAACGGAACTTACACAGCGCTTAAAGCAAGTGGAAGATATCCAAGCAAATCAAACAAAATCACTATTGAACCAGCAACTTCACCTAGAAGAAATTGAAGATCGCAGCAGGAGGAACAACCTGCGTATAAGGGGCCTACCCGAAGCCACGGGTACAGAGGATCTCACAGCTACTGCTATAGCCATCTTCAGAGACATAGCAAGAGCGGACTTTCCTGCGACGATGTCCTTTGACCGGATTCACAGGGCGCTGGGGCCGAAATCAACGGATCTGAACCGCCCAAGAGATGTGATCTGTAGAGTACACCAGTACACCCATAAAGAGATCATCCTGCGGAAAGCATGGGAGATGAGAGATGTGGAATTTGACGGTGCATCTATCCGGATCCTGCCTGATCTTTCCAGAGCCACCCTGCAGCGCAGAGCGATGTTGAAGCCAGTGCTTGAGTTGGCCCAACGCGCGGGCGTCACGTATCGCTGGGGATACCCCATATCGGTGACTTTCAAGAAGAGATCACAATTTTTCACCTTACGATCCTATGCGGAACTTCCTACACTGTTTGATTTTCTAGAAACCGATCCAGTAACGGTTCCAGACTGGCTTCAACTGATCCCAAGATTTGCTAACCGCCCAGGAGGTCCAAATCTGAGAAGGCCAGGCTCACCAAGACCACAACGCACTCAACGCAGATCAAGGATCACGTCTCCAGCAGAAGACAGAGAAACCTAGAATCGTCTGTTGTGGTGAGAATATGTATGTTGCCCCAGATGCTTTGACTTTTGCCCTTTTATCCACGTTTGTTTGGATTTCTTATTTTTCTTATTTTTCATATTTTACTGTTCACCGCTTAAGGCCCCATTCTTAAGGCTGTGTAGTCTGAACTCCCCTAACAACATACCAAAAGAACCGACTGTCCTCCCCTCAGAGTTGCAGATATGAGCCATCCCCCCCCCCACTAATCTGGCTACTTGGGACAGGATATGGTTACTGTTGTGACCAGGGAAGTTGGAGAAGGAGTCCTGGAATTGAGTCAGGTTAACACTGCACCCCCTAATGGTAGTCCCTGGAATAAGGAACTTTCTATTGATGAAGGGGTTTTGATGGTGACTCTGCCTGTGCCATACGGACGGCAGGAGTTAATTTCTCCCAACCCTGTTTCCACGCTACGCAATGGACAATCAGTATTGGGAATATTGTGTATCAATATGTCACTGCTCCCTGTGCCGGAAATGTTCTATCCTGGTTCCACACCAGTGTGTTTTCTCTCTTGGAACTATCTTGCACTAAGTTACGCACACTTTAAATATGTCTGTGTATTACCGCAGGGAACTTTTTCTCAGGAATTTGAAAACTTAGGGATCACTGTAAGCCACGATTGCATATCAGTATTGCGGGAGGAAGGTCAACTGGGGAGGGGGGAGAGGGAAAACAGAACATTTATGTTTTGAGTAAGAGGGGTCGGTATGGAGGGAGGAGGGAAACACTAATTAGATTGTTGTAAGAAGGGCCAGTTGGAATTTGCTCAGTTATATGGCAATAGCAATGAAGGATAAGATTGGGGGCAGACAATACAAGGGATGCAGTTAGATAAGAAGTTACCAATAATAAGAATATGGTTAGTGTTTTACCTTATCTGTTCATTTAATAAGGTTTGTGATGGTTACAATGCTTACATGCCTATCTTATTATGTAAGGGTAGGGGAGAGGGCGGGCCGGGATTAGCTCCCCCGGTCGTAGTCTAACCTCATCCCCATTAGGCCGAAACACCTTCCCGGTGATAACTGGAGTGTGTTTCATTGCAAGGAATTGCACCTAGTTGCCTAACGACAACTAGTACGTGTAGTACGATCTTTTGGTTTGATCGTTCACCCCTTTTCATTGTTTTTGTTTTGTTTCTAGAGCTCTCTTTGCTCTTTTTCTTTTTACCTTTTCCTTTTCCTCCCCCTGCTCCTTCAAGTCTTCCATTCCCTACTTCATTACTAGCCCCCCCCCCTCCCCCCCCCCCCTTTTTTTTTTCTTTGTAAAGAAAAATTTTTTTTTTTTTTTTTTTTTTTACTGGCGTGAGCGCGATGGATCAAATTACTATCTATACCCTAAACACCAAAGGGCTGAATGTGCCGGAAAAGCGTTGCATGCTCCTGAATGATCTTAAAAGATCTAAAGCAGATGTGGCGTTTATCCAGGAGACTCACTTTAAGACGGGTGCACCGATGTGTTTGAGGGGCCGATATTTCCCAACTACATACCACGCTACCAATCCCTCAGCCAAATCAAAGGGAGTGTCTATACTGATCTCGGGGAATGTGCCCTGGACCTGTAGAGACACCAGAATTGACACAGAGGGGAGATATGTGTTTCTCAAAGGACTGATTGGTGATGTACTGGTGACTCTAGCGACTGTATACGCCCCAAATGACAGACAGGATATTTTCATATCCAAAACATTGAAGGAACTGCTACCTTTTGCAGAAGGACAACTAATACTAGGCGGCGATTTTTAATGTTCCTCTGTGCCCATCGGTAGACACATCAAATGGAACGTCCTCTCTCCGGAGGGGTGTACACAAACGAATCACCAAGACACTACATGAGACCAGACTGATTGACGTATGGAGACTTTTATACGCCGGAGAGAGGGATTATACATTCTTCTCATCACCACACAAATCATATTCCCGCATCGATCTTTTTCTTTTGCCTCATAACCACCTGGAGGCAATAGACAAAGTTGACATAGGCACAATCACCTGGTCTGACCATGCTCCTATTACCCTGAAATATTCCCTCTCACGAACAGCGACGACAAAATCAAGATTTTGGCGACTAAACGAAAGTTTACTTCAGGACCCCACAGTGTTAGCTGATGTCACAAAAGAACTTAAATTTTATTTTCAGATGAATGATATTGACAATTGTGACCCTGGGATACTCTGGGAAGCCCATAAGTCTGTGATCAGAGGAATCCTGATTAAACATGGTGCACATATCAAAAGGGAACGGGAGAAACAGTTATTAATTCTATTACAGAAAACCCACGATTTAGAAAAAACACATAAACAAAACCCGACCACATCCATAGAAACAGAACTCCTTACATTACGCAGACAGACGGTAGATATATTACATTACCAAGCGAAAGCAGCTTTACAAGCGTGTAGAAAACTCACCTTTGAATCGGGTAATAAATGTGGGAAAATTCTTGCAAGGGCAGTTAGACAACAGAGGTTACGCGCATATATACCACAAATCATATCCCCATCAGGGCAAAAAAGGGCGACACCCACGCAAATAGCAGATGAATTTAAAAATTTTTACTCCTCCTTATATAACCTCCCGAAGTCAGGAGTCACTGACACCGCAATAAGGGAATATGTTTCTCTAGCTAATACCCCCAAACTATCAGCAGAAGATGCAGCTGCCCTAGAAGAACCCATCACAATGGTAGAACTACAAGGCGCAATTAAAAACATGAAACCAGGTAAAGCTCCGGGTCCGGACGGCTTGACTCTGCAGTACTACCAGACTCTGCTGCCGATTCTAGGCCCACGTATGTGAAACTATTTAACAAGCTTACGGAAGGGGGCCACTTGCAGAGAGACACATTAAGCGCGCACATATCCCTTATACCTAAGGAAGGGAAAGATCCCACGGCCTGTGGTAGCTACAGGTCCATATCTCTTCTAAATATAGATCTTAAACTCCTCACCAAAATCTTGGCAAATAGATTATCCCAACATATGACTAACCTGATACACTTAGACCAGGTGGGTTTTGTCCCTACGCGTGAAGCTAGGGACAACACCACAAAAGTCCTTAATTTGATCCATAGAGCTAATGTATCTAAAGCGCCTTGTACCTTTCTCAGCACAGATGCTGAGAAAGCATTTGATCGGGTGAGCTGGGAATTTATGACAGCAGTCCTCAAGCATATCGGACTAGGTAACCACATGTTGCAATGGATCTCTAATGTTTACTCGTTACCTACGGCTAGGGTCAAGGCTAATGGAATCCTGTCTGCTCCTTTTAATATCTCTAATGGTACCAGACAAGGATGCCCGCTGTCACCCCTTCTTTTTGCCCTGGTACTCGAACCTTTTCTAAACACGATACGCAGGAACCCAGATATCTCTGGGATTTCCATAGGGCACAGACAATACAAGATTTCCGCATACGCGGATGATCTTCTATTTTCCTTAACCAATCCGATTATCTCCCTCCCAAATTTAATTAAAGAATTTCAGAGATACGGGAACATGTCCAACCTAAAGATTAATTTTGACAAATCAGCAGCAATGGGAATCAATATGCCGATGGAACAACTTTCCTCTCTGAAGTCCAAATTCAATTTCAAGTGGTCAGACAGTCACTTCAAGTACCTGGGCACTAACATACCCAGGGATCTGAAACGCACATTTGAACTGAACTTCCCTCCAATCCTGAGCACAGTTAAAGAGTTACTCGCAGAGTGGGGCAAAGGTCTTCACTCATGGTTTGGGAGATGCAATCTAATCAAGATGTGCATTCTCCCAAAATTTCTATACCTATTTCAAGCCTTACCTATAAGAATCCCCGGTAACTATTTTAAACAAATACATTCCCTATTTATAAAATTTGTGTGGTCACACTCTAAGCCTAGACTAAAAAGATGCTATTTGACTCTACCGAAACATTATGGAGGTCTCGCCCTCCCGGACGCAAAGCACTATTATCAAGCTGTGCACCTAGGGAGGATCATTGACTGGAACAGACACGACAAAACCAAACTATGGATCCAAGTAGAGAACCATCAGGTTAATATACCCTTGAAGGGGGCTATCTGGTGCTACGATAAATTACCTAGGGACATGACTTCACACCCGACCATTGGTGCCACGCTGTCAGTAGGGTTAAATATACTTAAAAACACTTCATTGACCTCCAAACAATCCCCCTTATTCCCTATTCTGGTGAACCCAGCGTTCGAACCAGGGCTAGACTATTCAAACTATGAGACGCTCTGGGAGGCAGGTAAAGACTGTGCATCACATTATGTGGAAGACGACCACTGGACCTCAATTCAGTCTCTGACGAATGATAACGGGGGTTTTCAATTGTCATTTTGGAAAGCGATTCGGCTACACCATTTCCTTTACTCAATACCAGAACCGATGCGATATAAGCGCGATATGACGACACTAGAAGAATACTGTAGAGGGGAGGGCACTCTGCCTCAGGTGCTCTCCAAGACATACTCGCTACTCAACACACCGACTGAACAACCAGACTTGTTATTTTTACGAAAATGGGAACAGGATCTAAAATGTAATTTTACAGCAGCACAAACACAAAACATACTTCAACTTACACTGAAATCATCCATCTGTACAAAAATTCAGGAGACAAATTACAAAATTCTGACTAGATGGTATTACACACCTCAATTATTACACAAATTTTTCCCCGGCACTTCTGATAGATGCTGGAGGTGCGGTTCTGAGGAGGGGACGCTCCTACACATTTTTTGGACCTGTTCACTAGTACAGCAGTTTTGGGTAGCAGTAGAGAGAATTGTTAAAAAATTCACGAATCACATAACGCAAAGAGATCCAGCCGTTTTTCTGTTACATGCCACCTCAGCCCCAATTAAATCATATAAAAAGTCAGTGGTCAGACATCTGCTCAATGCAGCGAAGTCCTGTATTCCAGCATTGTGGAAACAGAGTACACTCCCTACGGTGGGAATGTGGCTACGTAGAGTTGAAGAAATCAAAAAGATGGAAGACCTAATACTGACTGCCCAACACAAACAAGACAAACATTCAAGAAACTGGTTATCCTGGAACATATATATTTTCTCAGATGAAGGACAAACCTTACTAAATTCTTGAGAACCCCTTCACTAGGTAGCGGCTACGGGATAGAACCTTGGCCGGATCCATCGCGCTCGCGTCTATCTATAACCCCCCCCCTCCCTTTCTCACCCCTTCCACTCTGCCTTTACTTCTTATATATATATATTTTTTTCTTTTCTCTGTGCAATAAGTGGTCTATTATTTCAGTAACAGACAACTTTCCATTCACACCAACTATGATGGAATTATGTAAGAATAAGCAAATATTGGGAAGATGTCATTCCGGTTATATTGTAATACTGTATGGTGGTTAATATACCTATGGACTACAAAGACGGATTCACGAGTCTAAAGAGGATAAATGATGTCATAGGCCAGTTCCCATGCAGATAGAATGGAACACTTTAATGGAAAGGATATATGATGACGGTATTTGTCAGAATGCTAATAGAAAGACCACGGATGTATTATATCGATTATGATATGCTTTTTCTTTTTTCGTATTTGTTTTTGTTTTCTCTTTTCCTTGTCAAAAATTCAATAAAAATTATATTTGAAAAAAAAGAATATGCATATAATTGTTTTTCTACATGGGAATTATGGGTAGAATATTGTATATAAATATACATAGGAACCTATTTAACACATTTCTGATAAGAATATGCGTATATTTGTTTTTCTACATGGGGATTATGGGAAGAATATTGTTTTTAGTTATACATAGGAACCTATTTAACCCATTTCTGAAAGAAAATATGCATATAATTACTTTTCTACATGGGGATTATGGGTGAAATATTGTTTATAAATATACATAGGAACCTACTTAACCCATTTCTGATAAGAATATGCATATAATTATTTTTCTGCAATGGGATTATAGGTGGAATATTGTTTATAAATATACATAGGAACCTATATAACCCATTTCTGATAAGAGTATGCATATAATTATTTTTCTACATTTGGATTATGGTTTGAATATTGTTTATAAATATACATAGAAACATATTAAACCTATTTATGATATGAATATGCATATAATTATTTTTCTACATGGGGATTATGGTTGGAATATTGTTTATAAATATACATAGCAACCTAATTAACCAATTTCTGAAAAGAATATGCCTATAATTATTTTTCTACATTTGGATTATGGTTGGAATATTGCTTATAAATATACATAGGAACCTATTTAACCCATTTCTGATAAGTATTTGCATATAATTATTTTTCTACATGAGGATTATGGATGGAATATTGTTAATAAATATGCATAGCAACATATTAAACCTATTTCTGTTATGAATATGCATATAATTATTTTTCTACATGGGAATTATGGGTGGAATATTGTAGTTAAACATACATAGGAATATATTAAACCTTTTTCTGATTTGAATAAGCTTTAAATTATTTTTCTACATCTGGATTATGGGTGGAATATTGTTTATACATATAGATAGCAACCTATTTCTGATTTAAATATGCATAAAATTATTTTTCTACATGTGGATTATGGGCAGAATATGGTTTAAAAATATACATAGGAACCTATTTAACCAATTTCTGATAAGAATATGCATATAATTTTTTTTTCTACACAGGGATTATAGGTTGAAGATTGTTTATAGATATAGATAGCAACATATTAAGCCTTTTTCTGATAAGAATATGCATATAATTATTTTTCTACATGGGGATTATGGGAGGAATATTGTTTATAAATATAAATAGCAACATATTAATACTATTTCTGATATGAATATGCATATAATTATTTTTCTACATGGGGATTATTGATGGAACATTGTTTATAAATATACATAGCAAACTATTTAACCCATTTCTGATAAGAATATGCATATAATAATTTTTCTACATGGGAATATGGGAGGAATATTGTTTATAAATATACATAGGAACCTATTTAACCCATTTCTGATAAGTATATGCATATAATTATTTTTCTACATGAGGATTATGGATGGATTATTGTTAATAAATATACATAGCAACATATTACACCTATTTCTGATAAGAATATGCATATAATTATTTTTCCACATGGGGATTATGGGTGGAATATTGATTATAAATATACATAGCAACATATTAATACTATTTCTAATATGAATATGCATATAATTATTTTTCTGCATGGGGATTATGGGTGAAATATTGTTAATAAATAAAGATAGGAACCTATAGAACCCATTTCTGATAACAATATGCATATAATTATTTTTATCCATGGGATTATAGGCGGAATATTGTTTATAAATATACATAGGAACCTATTTAACACATTTCTGATAAGAATATGCATACAATTATTTTTCTATATTGGGATTATGGGTAGAATATTTTTTATAACCATACATAGTAACCTATTTAACCCATTTATGATAAGAATATGCATATAATTATTTTTCTACATGGGAATTATGGGTAGAATATTGTATATAAATATACATAGGAACCTATTTAACACATTTCTGATAAGAATATGCGTATAATTGTTTTTCTACATGGGAATTATGGGAGGAATATTGTTTTTAATTATACATAGGAACCTATTTAACCCATTTCTGAAAAGAATATGCATATAATTATTTTTCTACATGGGGATTATGGGTGGAATATTGTTTATAAATATACATAGTAACCTATTTAACCCATTTCTGATAAGAACATGCATATATATTTTTTCTACATGGGGATTATAGGTTGAAGATTGTTTATAGATATAGATAGCAATATATTCAGCCTATTTCTGATAAGAATATTCATATAATTATTGTTCTAAATCGTGATTATGGGTGGAATATTGTCTATAAATATACATAGCAACATATTAATACTATTTCTGATATGAATATGCATATAATTGTTTTTCTGCATGGGGATTATGGGTGAAATATTGTTAATAAATACACATAGGAACCTATTTAACCCATTTCTGATAACAATATGCATATAATTATTTTTCTCCATGGGGATTATAGGCGGAATATTGTTTATAAATATACATAGGAACCTATTTAACACATTTCTGATAAGAATATGCATAAAATTATTTTTCTACATTGGGATTATGGGTAGAATATTTTTTATAACCATACATAGTAACCTATTTAACCCATTTATGATAAGAATATGCATATATTTATTTTTCTACATGGGAATTATGGGTAGAATATTGTATATAAATATACATAGGAACCTATTTAACACATTTCTGATAAGAATATGCGTATATTTGTTTTTCTACATGGGGATTATGGGAAGAATATTGTTTTTAATTATACATAGGAACCTATTTAACCCATTTCTGAAAGAAAATATGCATATAATTATTTTTCTACATGGGGATTATGGGTGAAATATTGTTTATAAATATACATAGGAACCTACTTAATCCAATTTCTGATAAGAATATGCATATAATTATTTTTCTGCAAAGGGATTATAGGTGGAATATTGTTTATAAATATACATAGGAACCTATATAACCCATTTCTGAAAAGAGTATGCATATAATTTTTTTTCTACATTTGGATTATGGTTTGAATATTGTTTATAAATATACATAGAAACATATTAAACTTATTTCTGATATGAATATGCATATAATTATTTTTCTACATGGTGATTATGGTTGGAATATTGTTTATAAATATACATAGTAACATATTTAACCAATTTCTGAATAGAATATGCATATAATTATTTTTCTACATTTGGATTATGGTTTGAATACTGTTTATAAATATACATAGGAACCTATTTAACCCAATTCTGATAAGTATATGCATATAATTATTTGTCTACACGAGGATTATGGATGGAATATTGTTAATAAATATGCATAGCAACATATTAAACCTATTTCTGTTATGAATATGCATATAATTATTTTTCTACATCGGGATTATGGATGGAATATTGTTTATAAATATAGATAGCAACCTATTTCTGATTTAAATATGCATAAAATTATTTTTCAACATGGGGATTATGGGTGGAATATTGTTTATAAATATACATAGGAACCTATTTAACCCATTTCTGATAAGAATATGAATATAATTATTTTTCTACATGTGGATTATGGGCAGAATATGGTTTAAAAATATACATAGGAACCTATTTAACCCATTTCTGATAAGAATATGCATATAATTTTTTTCTACATTTGGATTATAGGTTGAAGATTGTTTATAGATATAGATAGCAACATATTAAGCCTATTTCTGATAAGAATATGCATATAATTATTTTTCTACATGGGGATTATGAGTGGAATATTATTTATAAATATACATAGCACCATATTAATACTATTTCTGATATGAACATGCATATAATTATTTTTCTACATGGGGATTATGGGTGAAATATTGTTAATAAATACACATAGGAACCCATTTAACCCATTTCTGATAACAATATGCATGTAATTATTTTTCTGCATGGGGATTATAGGTGGAATATTGTTTATAAATATACATAGGAACCTATTTAACACATTTCTGATAAGTATATGCATAAAATTATTTTTCTACATGGGGATTATGGGTGGAATATTTTTTATAACCATACATAGTAACCTATTTAACCCATTTATAATAAGAATATGCATATAATTATTTTTCTACATGGGAATTATTGGTAGAATATTTTATATAAATATACATAGGAACCTATTTAACACATGTCTGATAAGAATATGTGTATATTTATTTTTCTACATGGGGATTATGGGTGGATTATTGTTTATAAATATACATAGGAACCTATTTAACCCATTTCTGATAAGAATGTGCATATAATTATTTTTCTGCAAAGGGATTATAGGTGGAATATTGTTTATAAATATACATAGGAACCTATATAACCCATTTCTGAAAAGAGTATGCATATAATTATTTTTCTACATTTGGATTATGGTTTGAATATTGTTTATAAATATACATAGAAACATATTAAACCTATTTCTGATATGAATATGTACAAAATTATTTTTCTACATGGGGATTATGGTTGGAATATTGTTTATAAATATACATAGGAACCTATTTAACCCATTTCTGATAAGAATATGCATATCATTTTTTTCTGCAAAGGGATTATAGGTGGAAAATTGTTTATAAATATACATAGGAACCTATATAACCCATTTCTGAAAAGAGTATGCATATAATTATTTTTCTACATTTGGATTATGGTTTGAATATTGTTTATAAATATACATAGAAACATATTAAACTTATTTCTGATATGAATATGCATATAATTATTTTTCTACATGGTGATTATGGTTGGAATATTGTTTATAAATTTACATAGGAACCTATTTAACCCATTTCTGAAAAGATTATGCATATAATTATTTTTCTACATTTGGATTATACATCCCCATGTAGAAAAATAATTAAATGTCTATTCTTATCAGAAATGGGTTAAATATAATCCTATGTATATATGTATTAACAATATTCACCCATAATCCCCATATAGAAAAATAATTATATGCATATTCTTATCAGAAATGGGTTAATTAGGTTGCTATGTATATCTATAAACAATTATTCACCCATAATCACCTTGTAGAAAAATAATTATATTCATATTCTTATCAGAAATGGGTTAAATAGGTTCCTATGTATATTTATAAACACTATTCCACACATAATCCCCATGTGGAAAAATAATTAAATGCCTATTCTTATCAGAAATGGGTTAAAAAGGTTCCTATATATATATTTATTAACAATATTCCACGCTTAATCCCCATGTAGAAAAATATTTATATGCATATTCTTATCAGAAATGGGTTAAATAGGTTCATATGTATATTTATAAGCAATATTCCACCCATAATCCCCATGTAGAAAAATATTTGCATGCATATTCATATCAGAATTAGTTTTAATATGTTGCTATGCATGTTTAATTACAATATTCCATCCATAATCCCAATGCAGAAAAATAATTATATGCATATTCTTATCAGAAATTGGTTAAATAGGTTGGTATGTATATTTATAAACAAATTTCCACCCATAATCCCCATGTAGAAAAATAATTATTTGCATATTCTTATCAGAAATGGGTAAAATATGTTCCTATGTATATTTCTAAGAAATATTCCACCCATAATCCCCATGTAGAAAAATAATTATATGCATATTCTTATCAGAAATTGGTTAAATAGGTTGGTATGTATATTTATAAACAAATTTCCACCCATAATCCCCATGTAGAAAAATAATTATTTGCATATTCTTATCAGAAATGGGTAAAATATGTTCCTATGTATATTTCTAAGAAATATTCCACCCATAATCCCCATGTAGAAAAATAATTATATGCATATTCTTATCAGAAATGGGTTAAATAGGTTCCCGTATATATTTATAAACAATATTCAACCCATAATTCCAATGTAGAAAAATAATTATACGCATATTCTTATCAGAAATGGGTTAAGAGGGTTAAATGTATATTTATAAACAATATTCCACCCATAATAATTTATAATTAATTTGGTGTCAGTGGGAGGAATAGAAAGCAATCATTGGTGTCTGTCGGGGTCACGATGATGCTGAGTCACTAGTTTCTTAAACCAATGAAATGTCAATATTCCTTAAAATGACACCAATGATGAGGACTACACCCATCATTCCACGCACTAGTGACCCTCATTAGTGTCAGTTGAAGGAAGAGTGATCGATCATTGGTGTCAGTGTAAGGAATTGTGACCTATTATTGGTGTCAGTGGGAGGAACAGTGTCCTATCATTGTTGCCAGTATGAGATATTTCGGGCCAGTATCGCATTGTTGGTGTCAGTGGGTAGAATAGTTGCCTATCGTTGGTGTCAGTTGGACGAATAGTGACCCATTATTTTTTGTCAGTGTGAGAAATAGTACCCCATTTTTGGTGTCAGTGGTAGCCATCATTAGTGTCAAGAGGAAGAATAGTGACCCATCATTGGTGTTAGTGGGAGAAATAGTGACTCATCATTGGTGTCACTTAGAGAAATAGTACAATATTGTTGGTGTCAGTGGAAGAAATAATCCCCATTATATATGAATTATTGTTTGCTTGAGTAAGGTAACGATATTAGAAAAAAATTGAAGCGAATAGATACCGACTCAAGCCTATCGTTTTATTAAACCAACCCATATCTTAGCTATTCAGTGTTTTATCACTTTGCCGCTTAATGTCCAAAAGGCAAAAGGCAAAAAAAAAAAAAACATATCAATATTACGTCAGCAGCTCATAGTGAGGGTTGCGTCACGATTTCAGGAATCCATGGAGTCGGGTACATTTTAATATGAAGAAATAGCTTATATTTAGGAAGTTTGCACGTCATGCACTTCTGCTATGTAATAAAAAATAAAAAAAGTGAATCTTAGCTTAGTTTCACTTATTGTTTACTTGAGTGAAGGCGACGATATTAGAAACCGAATAGAAACCGACATTGTGCTCTATATCGTCTTAATTAGGGTATTGGAAACTATTTCTCAGAAAATAATGGGAGCCCTGCAACTTTATCTCAATGCGCAATGTCATCCTGACTTTATTTATGATAATGTATGAGTATGTAGAATTATGTTAATGCGACTAAACGGATGTAAACTTACATCTTAACCGTCTCACACACATATTTTCGTTTTATCAACTCTTTGCGACTCTTTGTTATCATACTTTTTTGCTATATTTAGGGTAATGAAACCATGTAAACTGCTAACTGCTAACCCGACACTCTGCTACTTTAAGAATAATATCTATCTCTTAAGGGATGTAAACGTGTATTGCATTCTACCAACGATGTTGTGTTTTGCAAAAGTGGCAGAGATTGATAAGCAGAGAAGGAGAAGATGTAATCCGTAGATTGGCCAGATTTCGAGTAATGCAACAAATTCTGAGCCAGTGAGAGAGAAATAGTACCCCCATTTTTGGTGTCAGTGGGATCATTGGTGTAAGTGAAAGGAACAGTAAAAAATCATTGGTGTCAGTTGGAGGAATAGTAATGCATGACTAGTAGGAACTTGGTGTTCGATAAAGTCACACAATATTTAGCAGTGCTTTAAGAAAACCAGTGCGAATTTTTATATTTTTAGAGATTAAAATAAGATAGAGATAGATTAAAGATAAAATGTCAGAATAGCATTGAGATCAGATTGTTTGATAATTGCTGCATCACCCGTAAGACTCAAGCAGCAGCAGAATTTAATTGGACAGTTAACGAAGACTGGGGAATTGCTGAAATACTGTAAATTTGTCTAGATAGCACTACATTACACAATCCCTTTCCCTGGTAAGCAAAATGTCTGGGTACATGGATATATCTGTATATATAGAGAATAAACCCTGATAATAGTGAGTTGTTTATATTGGTTGCGTGACACATCAAGGAGAGTGAGACTGTATACATATTACAACAACATATCTACTGAGATATATGTCACAAAAAAGTTGCAATACACGTTCCAAAACTATTACAACAGAAAGTCGGCAAATGTCAATTCCTGCATAACACAAAATATCCTTTACGCTAAATAAAGCAAGAAGAGAAGATAATTGTTGGACGGTAAATTTAATGTTATTATACTTGCATAGAAAGATGTCAGGTTTAGTACTGAGATAGCTGATATCAATTGAATTGTAATTGCGTTACATCTTTTAGAGTAATAAAAAGCAGAAATACGGTTTAGATGTAAAATATTGAGGCGTTTAAGCATAAGCATAGCTATGTCAGACGGTTTGACTTGGATTCGAATATTTCTTAAATTAGCACCGTGAAACAAACCCCATTGGTTTTGAGATACTTTAAGGATACCTTAAAAGTGTTTAAAAGTACTTGAGAGTTTTCCTTGTCAAAAGAAGTTTATTGAGTATACAATGTTATAAAGATACATAAAGTAAGTTTACAAGGATCTATAAAGTAAGCTCATTGTTCTACTGTAGGGTTTATATAGGTAAATATCATGAAATTTCAAATATTAAACATTGGGTTCACGTAAACCTAAATTAAAGATATATATCATTTCCTTAGTTACTTTTGTAGGTATTTAAATGATTTATACCTACTATACATATTGTTTACAAGTAGAGTGTATATAGGTCAAATAAATTCTGATAATGAGCTTTAATCGTAAGGTGGAGAAAAGGAAAGAGAAAGAAGAAAAAGGGTTGAAAGGTAGAGGTATGGTCCACAATGTTGTCCCGCTCGTCAATTTATTATTCTTTTTAGTTCTCTTTGAAGCCTTAGAATGGGTGTCTCTGTAAGTCATTTAATCTGTTATCATGGCAACAGGACAGAGTCATTGAAGTTTTACAGGAACTGTTGTTTTATCCAAGGATGCCAAAGTTTTTCAAATTTTGGAATTTGATTTTGATCGATGGCTACCATCTTAGCATGGGACATTGTATTATTCATTCTGTGAATTGTTTCTGCTAGTACCAATGTAGGAGATTTCCATGCCTTGGCCACTGTTTGTTTTGCAGCCATTATTAGTTGGATCATAAGTTTGAATTGAGAGAGCGTTAACCATTCCGGTTTTAGATTAAGTAAAGTTAAATATGGATCTGGTTGTATTATTTTTTTAAATATTTTAGATGCAATCACGAAGACTTCCTTCCAGAAGGTTTGGATTACTGGGCACGTCCACCATATGTGTAAATATGTGCCTATTTCTGGGCATCCTCGAAAACAAAGAGCTGAGGTATTAGGTGAATATTTTGCCACTCTAGCGGGTACAAGGTACCAGCGAGTTAGGACTTTATAATTTGTCTCCAGTGCTAAGATGTTGGGTGAAGATGACTTATGCCGCGTACACACGGTCGGACTTTTCGTCTACAAAAGTCCGACAGCCTGTCCGACAGACTTCCTGCGGACTTTCGGCGGACTTGCAGCAGACTTTCTAACGAACGGACTTGCCTACACACGACCACACAAAAGTCCGACGGATTCGTACGTGATGACGTACACCGGACTAAAATAAGGAAGTTCATAGCCAGTAGCCAATAGCTGCCCTAGCATGGGTTTTTGTCCGTCGGACTAGCACACAGACGAGCGGATTTCGGGGTCCGTCGTAGTTACGACGTAAAGATTTGAAGCATGTTTCAAATCTAAAGTCCGTCGGATTTGAGGCTGAAAAAGTCTGCTGAAAGTCCGGAGAAGCCCACACACGATCGGATTACCAGCCAGCTTTAGTCCGTCGGCGTCCGTTGGACTTTTGTAGACGAAAAGTCCGACCGTGTGTACGCGGCATTAGATTTGAGCCATATGTTAGACCAGTCCGTGTCTTCTAAAGTTCGTCCCAGGTCCTCCTCCCACCTCTGAACGTAAGAGGGTCTATTAAGATTTGCTACTCCATATAATTGATTATAAAGTGATGAAATTGTACCTTTAGCAAATGGATCTTTTGTACAGATTGATTCAAAAATGGATAATTGGGATAATGGTGTATCCCCCTTTAGGAATGGTGTATAGAAATTTTTGATTTGGAGATATCTAAATATCTCAGAGTTTGGTAGATCATATTTTTCTCTAAGCGATGGGAATGAAGGGAATGATTTAGATGCTATGAAGTCATTTAGTGTCTGAATGCCTGATGTTGTCCAAGCTTTAAAAGAATTTGGGTAGATCCATGCCGGATAAAAGGCCGGATTTCTGATAAAAGAGAGGAGAGGATTGTGTGGAGATTGTAACTGATATTTGGTTTTTAGTTTATCCCAGAGAGATAAGAAGTGTTTAGTTATGGGATTATGAATTTTAAAGCGGTCTTTAGGATCAAGCCATAATAAATTTGATATTAATAGAGGGTCATTTTCTGAAGCCTCTATAAATACCCATAATGGGATTTCCTGTTTTGCATGGTATTTGGACAGACTGGCCAAATGTGCTGCTCTGTAGTAGTTAGTAAAATTAGGGTATCCCAGGCCTCCTTTATTTTTGGGAAGATGTAGTGTGTGTATAGGTATACGTGGTTTAGAAGAGCCCCATATAAACGAAGTTGCTCTTTTTTGTACTATTCTCAAAAAATAGGAAGGAATTGGAATAGGGAGGACTCTGAATAGATAAAGCAATTTGGGTAGAATAGTCATTTTGATTGCATTAATCTTCCCTATCCAGGATAAAGGAAGTTGCGACCATTGTTTTATTAGATTTGTGATCTGTCTTAATACAGGAGGATAATTGGTTGAGAATAAGTCAGAATGAGATGCTGTTAAATGAATTCCAAGATATGGGATTGATTTTTCTGCCCATGTGAATGGGAGTGCAGCCCTAGCCGGGATCAATTCCATGTTTGTGAGTGAAATATTAAGCACTAGGCATTTCTTAGGATTAATCATAAGGCCGGATAGGGCTGCAAATCCATCAAGAGCTGGTATTAAGTTAGGACCAGAGACCTGTGGTGATGATAGAAAAAGTAATATATCGTCTGCAAATATACATAATTTGTGTGTAATACCTTCTACTTCAATGCCAGTTATAGTTTGGTTTGTTCTGATGTATTGGGCCATGGGTTCGAGTATAAGGGCAAATAACAAGGGAGATAATGGGCAACCCTGTCGGGTACCTCTTTCGATATTAAAGGCATCAGATTTGTATCCAGCATATTTTATATAGGCTTTGGGTTTATTATATAATGCTTTGATCCATGTTAAAAAGTGGGGTCCAAAACCCCATTTTTGTATTGAATATTGCATATATTGCCAGGATACTGTGTCAAATGCCCTCTTAATATCGAGAGATAGAAAACATAAAGGGATTTTCCGTTTTTTAGCAATATGTGCCAATAACACTGCCCTGCGTATATTATCGCCTGCCTGTCTATTTGCCATGAAGCCTACTTGATCTCTATGTATTAATTTTCCTATAATGCTATTGAGGCGTTTTGATATTATTTTTGCTAATAATTTAATATCAAGGTTTAACAGAGAGATAGGCCGATAATTCACACAGGAAGTATCATCAGAAAGGGGTTTTGGGATCATACAAACAATTGCCATTAGTGTTTCTTGCCGAAAAGAATGTCCATCTAGAAGTTTGTTAAAAGTTTCAGTGAGAATGGGAGAGAGTATTTCTGAGAATGTTTTATAGTATAAGCCGAGTAGCCGTCTGGGCCTGGTCTTTTGTTAAGTTTTAGGTCTTTTATGGCGTTAGCAACTTCATCTATAGTTATAGGCTCATCCAAACTGCTTTTTTGATTCTGAGATAACTTAGGTAAGGTTATTTTTGAGAAGAAGGATTCAGCCTCTGTAGGATTAAATTCATTGTTTGTCTTGTATAAAGTTGCGAGATGTGAGTGAAATTTATGGACTATTTTAACTGGATTACAAGTGTAAACATTTTTTGATAATTTCAAACGTATTGGTTTGAAAGATTTGTTAGTTGAATTTAATGCCCGAGCCAAATATGTACCTGGTTTGTTTGTATTCATGTAGAAATTGTGTTTGGAGCGTTTGAGGGATTTATCAACTGACTCAGTGAGAAATAGATCGTATTCCAATCTAGATTTTTCCAGATGAGATTTTGTACTCTGAGATGGATTATCTTGAAATGATATGTAGGCTGCATTAAAATTGAGTTCTAGTTTTTTTGCTAGATTTTTGTGTTCCCGTTTAAATAGTGCCATTTGTCTTTGTATTGTACCACGCAAGACAGGCTTATGAGCTTCCCACAGTGTTATTGGGGAGATGTCTGTTGTATTATTAATTGATATGTATTCCTTTAAAGCTTGTTCAATGGCCATCTGATGTAGTGGGTGTTTGAGCATTATGTCCGGTAAGTACCACGTTGGGTCATGCGCTTTTGGTATGGCTGAGGCTATAGTAGTGTATACTGCATTATGGTCAGACCACGGAATCGGAATTATATCTGATGCAATAATTTCTGGTATCATTCTTATTGTTAGAAAAATATGATCTATTCTGGTGAAGGTTTGATGAGGGTGCGAGAAATAAGTGAATTTCTTTTTCAAAAGATTTTATTGAAATTTTTACAGAATAACAGGTAGAGTTTGACATACAGTTCAGTGAAGCAGGTCACATTATTTCAATAGGCATTGATAGGTAAAAACAGGGAATACAAGAGCAGTTGATAAAGAGTGAATACGGGCGTATGGCCCTGGTAGTTAATAAAGTAAATATTGATATATGTACAAACTATGGGTGTTGGCTCGATGAGATCGGATGTAGTGTGCGGGGGGGAGGTTCAGACCGTTTTGTGAACACCTCCGATTACGTTCACCCCTAAATGGGACCTTCGCTGTGAACGAAAAGGGAGGAACAGGGAGAGACATGAGATATGTTTAATTATAACGGTCTGGTGAGTGACGGATGGATATGCAGAAAGAGGTTAAATACATCCGAAGCTCAAGCCAAGCCTAAGGAGTGTCAGTTGTGTGGGGGAGATCTGTTAGTGACGAAAAAGGAAGGATAGTGAGTGTGTAAGAAAATGTTATGATCAGATCTGGTGCGCCTGAGTATGTCAGGTCAATGTCGTTCGAAGGGGGGAGAACGGGATGATAGGGGATAGAGGGGGTGTTAGGGGGGTGGTCGGTAGGAGACAGGCCGCAGAGAGCTCTCAGGGGTGAGGAGGGGATGAAGATGATGAGGTCGAGCGTGTTTGGGGCTGTCTGTAGTGGAGCCAACATGCCCAGGTGGTCTGGAATTTAGAGGGTGTGTCTTTGGCTTGGGCAATGAGTTGTTCCATATTCGCTATCCTGTCCACCCTGTGGATCCATTCCTCTAACGTGGGAGGGGCGGGATGTCTCCAATGTGCAGGGATACACAGGTTGGCTGTGTTGATCAGATGTAAAGTTAGAGATTTTTTGTAGGAGCCGGGGGATCCTGGGGTGTGGTGCAATAAGTAGCGGGCAGGGGAGAAGTCTGGGGTGTAAGTAGTGATTTGAGAGATTAGCTGATGGATTTCTGACCAGAATGGTTGTATGAGGGGGCATTCCCACCATATGTGGAGCAGGGTACCACAAGAGGCATTACACCTCCAGCATGTCGGAGGGACTGAAGGGTGGAAGTGGTGTATCTTGTCGGGGGTCCGATACCATTTTGAGAACAATTTGTATCTATTTTCCTGTGTCGTGACGTTGATGGAGCCTTTATGCATGAGGGTGAATATGTGCTCCCATTCCGTGGGGGTGAGGTCTAGTGTCAGTTCTTTTTCCCACTGTTGTATAATTTTGTCCTCTTTGACCTTATGACCTGAGAATAGAAGGGAGTAGTTTACAGAAATTAGGTGACCCTGAGGTTCTGTAGAGGTGCAGAGAGATTCAAACTGGGTGAGATCCCTGTGCCAGAGGGAGGATTGCCTGGATGATTGAAGGAAATGTCTCACTTGTAAATATTTGTAGAAGGGTATGTCATGGTTGGGCATTTTGGCAGAAAGGGTGTGGAAAGGGAGGAGAATCCCATTGTGATAGAAATTCTGCGCCCTAGCTTGCGAGATGAGAGAGTCCAATGTTGGGTCTTTTAAGGTGAGTCCAGGGGGGAAGTCTGGGTTATTGTCCAAAGGGGTCATGGGGCCTGGCGAGGTCGAAAGGGCGAGCAATTTGCAAGTTCTTTTGAAAAGAGAGAGTGTGGTACCAATGAGAGGGTGTGAGGTGAGTTCTCTGGGAACATTTGTGTGGTTTATCCAAGGTGCGTTGGCGATGGGGAGGTCTGCGAACGAAGCTTCCAGGGTGATCCAGTCCTTTGAGGGACGGTGGACATGCCAATCCACCAGTCTGGTCAGGTGGCAGGCCCAATAGTATTTTTGGAGATCTGGGAGACCCAGACCCCCCCTTTGTTTGGGAAGAATTAACATATCCCAGCTAAGACGTGGATGTTTGGAGGCCCACACAAAGGTCCTGCAGAGAAGTCTGTAGGAGGCAAAGAAGGAAGGTGGTAGTGCGATCGGGATGGCTTGGAGGAGATATAGAAGTCTGGGAAGAATATTCATCTTTAATATTGCGATTCTGCCCATCAAAGAAAATGAGCCTAGATTCCATTTCTTTAGGTCATCTTGGATGGATCTAATCAGCGGAGGGAAATTTTTGGTGTACAGGTCTGCTAGATGGGTGGTAATTTTTATCCCCAGGTATGTGATTTCAGATCTTTCCCAGATGAAAGGAAAGTTACTCCGGCAAAGGTCTACCGTTTCCTTCGGTAAGGTGATATTTAGGGCTTTGGATTTTTCAAAATTTATGTGAAGATTGGATAAGTTTTTGAAAAGAGCAAAGTCCGCCAGGAGGTTAGGGATAGTCATTATAGGGTCCGTCAGAAAGAGTAAGATATCGTCTGCGTAAGCCGCTAGTTTATATTGCTTTTGTCGGATGTCAATTCCTCTGATAGCAGGGTTATTTCTCAGTTTGCGGAGTAAGGGTTCCATCGTCATGATGAAAATTAGGGGTGATAGGGGGCATCCCTGGCGGGTCCCATTGGATACAGAGAAGGCGTCCGACAAGCCACCATTAATCCGTATTCTAGCGGTCGGCGAGGCGTAAAGTGCTAGGATCATTTGTAACATACGTGGGGGAAGGCCAGCTGCCCGTAGGGTGGCTTTCATGTAGTCCCAAGCGACCCGGTCGAACGCCTTCTCTGCATCCAGGGAGAGAAAGAATCCTTTTGTAGTTGTTTTAGTAAGCCAATGGTGAATGTTGAGTGCCTTTGTGGTGTTGTCTCTGGCCTCTCGGCCAGGGACAAAACCTACTTGGTCAAGAGAGATAAGGGATGGAAGAAAGGGGAGAATGCGGTTGGCCAGAACTTTAGCGTATAGCTTTAAATCCACGTTGAGGAGGGATATGGGGCGGTAACTGGGGACTAATGTGGGGTCTTTGCCCAGTTTTGGAATAAGTGTGATATGGGCTTCCAGTAAATCTTTGTGAGCGGTGGAAGGTGTTGTAAGGTCATTAAGTGCTTTTGTTAAATGTGGTACAGGAATAGTCGGAAATGTTCTGTAGTAGGCTGTCGTGAGGCCATCCGGTCCTGGGCTTTTGCCTGTCTTCATTTGTTTTAAGGCCTCGAGGATTTCGTTTGTTGATATTGGGAGATCCAGTGTATGTGAGTCCTCAGGGGAGAGCGGGGTAGGGCCAAATTGTGTTAAGAAGTCAGTAAGTGTTTTCGTGCGATCTTCCGCTGTGCCTGTCGTCTGAGTAGGAGAAAGGTTATACAATTTCGTGAAATATTGGACGAATTGCGCCAAAATACCTTCATTGGTGACCACTGCCTCTCCATTGGGGTTGATGAGCTTGTGGACTGTACGAGAGGCTTTCTTGGTTTGAAGAGCCCTCGCCAGAAGTTTACCGGCTTTATTGCCGAATTCGTAGTAAAGTTTTTGAGACAGTGCGAACTTGCGTTTAACCGTTGCCGTCAGTGTTTCTTATGCCGCGTACACACGAGCGGACTTTCTATCCTACTTGGTCCGGCACACTTTCCGACGGACTTTGTCCGCCAGGTGCGCCGGACTTTAAAACGGACGGACTTGCCCACACACGCCGGGACTTTCCGGCGGGCTAAGTCCGCCCGTCTTTCCGACGGACTTTCGCCGGAGTTCCGGCGGACTTTCAGAATGAACGGACTTGCCCACACACGGACAAGTCCGTTCATTTTGAACGTGACTCAGGTGCGACGGGACTAGAAAAGGATGTCAATCTTGCCGCTTTTATCGGCGAGATTGACACCTTGCTAGCCCCGTCGCGGGGCATACCAGGCCCTTAGGTCTGGTATGGATTATAAAGGGGAACCCCGCTACGCCGAAAAAACGGCGTGGGGTCCCCCTAAAATCCATACCAGACCCCGATCCGAGCACGCAGCCTGGCCGGTCAGGAAAGGGGGTGGGGACGAGCGAGCGCCCCCCCCCTCCTGAACCGTACCAGGCCGCATGCCCTCAACATGGGGGTGGGTGCTTTGGGGGAGGGGGGCGCCCTGCGCCCCCCCCAAAGCACCTTGTCCCCATGTTGATGAGGACAAGGGCCTCTTCCCGACAACCCTGGCCGTTGGTTGTCGGGGTCTGCGGGCGGGGGCTTATCGGAATCTGGGAGCCCCCTTTAATAAGGGGGCCCCCAGATCCCGGCCCCCCACCCTATGTAAATGAGTATGGGGTACATGGTACCCCTACCCATTTACCTAGGAAAAAAGTGTAAGTAATAAAACACACTACACAGGTTTTTAAAATATTTTATTAAACAGCTCCGGGGGGGGGATCTTCCTCCGGCTTCGGGGGTCTTCTTCCGGCTTCGGGGGTCCCTCCGCTTCATCTTCTCCCGGCGTCCGGTTGGTTCTTCTCCGCTCTCCGGCCTCTTCTCCCGGTGTCGCAGGTCTTCGGCCGGCCCCTCCGCTCTCTTCATGTAGCTCTATTGCGAGCGGAGGTCCGGACTTCTGGGCTTCTTGGCTTCTTGGCTTCTTGGCTTCTTGGCTTCTCTTCTCTTCTCTTCCCCCAGATGTTGACACGACGCTCTCTCCGGCTGGACTGGTCTCTGAGGGCTGTGTTGTGACTTATATAGGCGGAGACCCCGCCCCCATATGATGTCACAGTCCTTGGGCATGCTGGGACTGTGACGTTTTAGGGGGCGTGGTCGACCACGCCCCCTAAAACGTCACAGTCCCAGCATGCCCAGGGACTGTGACATCATATGGGGGCGGGGTCTCCGCCTATATAAGTCACAACGCAGCCCTCAGAGACCAGTCCAGCCGGAGAGAGCGTCGTGTCAACATCTGGGGGAAGAGAAGAGAAGAGAAGCCAAGAAGCCAAGAAGCCAAGAAGCCAAGAAGCCCAGAAGTCCGGACCTCCGCTCGCAATAGAGCTACATGAAGAGAGCGGAGGGGCCGGCCGAAGACCTGCGACACCGGGAGAAGAGGCCGGAGAGCGGAGAAGAACCAACCGGACGCCGGGAGAAGATGAAGCGGAGGGACCCCCGAAGCCGGAAGAAGACCCCCGAAGCCGGAGGAAGATCCCCCCCCGGAGCTGTTTAATAAAATATTTTAAAAACCTGTGTAGTGTGTTTTATTACTTACACTTTTTTCCTAGGTAAATGGGTAGGGGTACCATGTACCCCATACTCATTTACATAGGGTGGGGGGCCGGGATCTGGGGGCCCCCTTATTAAAGGGGGCTCCCAGATTCCGATAAGCCCCCGCCCGCAGACCCCGACAACCAACGGCCAGGGTTGTCGGGAAGAGGCCCTTGTCCTCATCAACATGGGGACAAGGTGCTTTGGGGGGGGGCGCAGGGCGCCCCCCTCCCCCAAAGCACCCACCCCCCATGTTGAGGGCATGCGGCCTGGTACGGTTCAGGAGGGGGGGGGGCGCTCGCTCGTCCCCACCCCCTTTCCTGACCGGCCAGGCTGCGTGCTCGGATCGGGGTCTGGTATGGATTTTAGGGGGGGCCCCACGCCGTTTTTTCGGCGTAGCGGGGTTCCCCTTTATAATCCATACCAGACCTAAGGGCCTGGTATGCCCCGCGCTCGCCGCAATAGGAAGATTTGTTTTTCCTATTGCAGCGAGCGCGAGATGCAATACCATCCCCTCGTGTCGTATTTGGTCTGTCGGACCAGCCTACACACGAGCGGGCTTTCCGTCGGACCAGCACACACACGAGCGGACTTTCCGCCCGAAACTGAGTCCGACGGAAAGATTTAAAACATGTTTAAAATCTAGGTCCGGCGGGCTTTTGGGAAGAAGTCCGCCGGAAAAGTCCGCCGCCGCCCACACACGGGCGGATTGTCCGGCACACTCTGGTCCGCCGGACCAAGTATGCCGGAAAGTCCGACCGTGTGTACGCGGCATAAGAGTTCTTCTCTAGCCTGGGAGAGGTCATCCATTGACGCGATAGATAGGGAGGCCTTATGTGTCTGTTCTAGGGCGCGGATACGGGCCGTTAGCTCCTCAATGCGGGTGTTTGTAAGTTTGTTTCGGTGCGCAGCTATGGCCATCAGTTCTCCGCGGATGACACATTTGTGAGCCGCCCATGTGATTGTAGGTGTTATGGCAGGAGTAGCGTTTTCTTGAAAGAAGTTGGAGAGGCAGGTGGTCAGTCTTTGAATGTACATCTCGTCCGTCAGTAAAGAGCTGTCTAGTCGCCAAATGCGTGTCTTTATGTTGGGTGAGCCCCAACGCAAGGTCATGGAGATGGGGTTGTGGTCTGAGAGTATGGCCGGGTCTATGGTGGCTGTAGAGAGGTATGAGAGGTCAGTTTGTGAGAGAAAGAAGTGGTCAAGTCTAGAGTACATATTGTGTGGAATGGAGAAGAAGGTAAAGTCTTTTTCTTTGGGATGTAATGTGCTCCAGGTGTCATGAAGAAGTAGATTATGTAACTGTTGCTTGATCGACTTTAGTGCCCGGCAGGATAGAGAGGAGGCCCCACTGGACGTGTCTAGGGAGGGGGTTAAGGGTATGTTGAAGTCACCGCCCAAAATGAGGGTCCCCGATTGGAAGCTAGAAAGTTGTTGGAGGGTGTTTCGGAAGAAGGTGACTTGGCCAGTGTTGGGAGCATAGATGCTGGCGATTGTGATACGTAATTGGTGCAAGGTGCCTTTGATGAAGAGAAATCGACCTAGCGGGTCAGTTTGTACGTCAGAAATTTGGATTGGACAATGTTTAGAAATGAGTATGGAAACGCCTTTTGATTTTGCCTCCGGGTTGGAGGAGTGAAAGGCTGTGGGGAAGAAGTGGTTTTTCAGTTTGGGGATAGAATCTGTCCTGAAATGGGTCTCCTGTATAAGAGCAATATGTGTTTTGGCTCGTTGTAGAGAGTAAAGGAGTTGGGACCGTTTTTCGGGCACGTTGAGTCCTCGTATGTTTATGGAAAGCAGTTTGAGGGAGTGTAGCTGTGTCTGAGACAAATCCATGGGGACACTGGAATTCTGCGGGCCTGTCATTGGCATATGGGGGGAAAGGCCAAGGGGGGACATGGGGCAGAGGGGAGGTGGGGTCCGGTAAGCCGGAGAAGGGTGAGGTTTAAGGGTGTATGTATCTGGGGAAAGGCCGACGAGGTGTGGGACTATGTGTCCGACGACCTCGGGTGTCTTTAGTCGGCGTGGGACGGGAGCCCCAACAGGGGTGACTACACCACTGCTCGATCCCGCGTGGGGGTTAACCAAAAGCCCTGGCTGAGAGGGAAGAACGAACTAGGGGTGATGAGCAGCGGACGGGAAGTGAGCCGCGACCACAGGGAGGCGCGTCGAGGTTAAGTAGGAGGTGTTGGTTATGTATTGTCCGGAGGGGACCAAAAACTGTCCTAACAGGGGAACATCTTGGTGGAGCAATGAGTTAGGATTAGGGCGGGGCATGCGGAAGCCTATGGTCATGAGAGCTGCATGGGCCTGTAGAGAAGAAAAGCAAGTAAAGAGTATCCATCTAAGCCCTGTTGCACTCGAAACATATAGCAGGGTATGCTATCATGTCTAGGAGGCGTGTAAACAATTGTCTTAACAAAACAAGTCTAACTGCTCAGACTAAGCAATAAGAGATTGGTAATCAAGAAGAAACAATGAACACTTGAGATAAACAATTAATTCGTATATAGATGTTCAGAGTACATAAGCCCTCGTGCTGGTATATTCAATTATGGAGCTGGGACTGACACTCCATCCTCTAGCTAAGTCAATATGATGACGGCCAGCTTAACCAGTCCCAACTATGCATGGGGAGGCGGCCGATCAGCAGAGTAGAGTGGGAGTCCCAGGTCAGAAGGGTACGTAACAAAAAAAAAAAAAAAAAAAAAACCCCAACAAAAACAGACTTTAGGTAGAGATAAGGTTGTGTCATTGGGTGCAGCCCCCTAGGGTAAGAGTTGCAGTACAAAAATACTTGCAGATTGCGAAGGTTGTAGGCGTAAGAGTGAAGGGTCCAGGATCCTTCTCTGCTGATCTGCGGCAAGAGGAAAGAGGAAAGATTGAGTGGCGACCTTCGGATCACAGTGAGGATGGATGGTTACGTCCGTTCAGAGATCAGTGACAGGTGAGTAATGGTCTTGCCTGGAACCAGATTCAGGGATTGAAGCAGACTGGTGGAGATGTGCTGCAATCGGGGAGCCTGTCTGTGTCAGTCCTGATTCAAGACTCTTGATGGTTCCATCTCATCTGGCGGTGGGAGCGGATAAAGCGATCCGCGGGTGGAAGTCCGTGTCACTTGCAGGCTGAGACACCCGGAAGTCCGCGGTGTGCGAGTCGCACTGGAGTGTATCCGTTGTATGGGGTGCGACAGGGAGGAGCTGGTAGTGCGTCCCGAAGAGGGCGGTCATCTTGTCGAGGTGCGTTGTGGGAGTTGTAGTATCTGATGTAGATAGATGTTGCTGGGCAGAGGAGGAAGTGGGCGGTAAGGCGGGCTGCCATAAACGGTGGATATGACTCGTGTCCGAAATAACACAGGCTAGACGGCCAAAACAATGAAAATAAAGTAAAAACAGATTCAGAAACAAAATCCAGTAACTGGCATGCAAAAAGACTGATCAATGTCAGAAAACGTCAACGAAAACCAGTATAACAAGTTCTGAAAGGCCCTGGAGCTGATTAACGGTCCCTGCGAGCCCTCCTAGACCGCGGCGACTCAGTGGGACTGCCAGCAGGGTACCCGAACGAGGGCCGGTAGGATGCCTAATGGCGGAAGGGGATCGCCTCCTGCGGTACCTCGTTCCTTGTGCCTCCATCGGTTCCTCCAAAGGGGCAGCCTGTCTAGCAACCTTGAGGCGGAATTCGGCGTACCAGTTCGGTACATCTATGAGCGGTATTCCCATGGCACCGCAGAAGTGCGGCAGATCTTCAGGCACTTTCAAGAGGGCTGTGCGACCCATCGTGGTGGCTGATAGGCAGAATGGATATTTCCATTTGTACGGGATGCCTTTTGAGCAGAGGGTATCCAGGAGAGGTTTCAGGTCCCGACGGTGTTGCAGGGTGATTCCTGACAGATCTTGAAATATTTGTATTGTATGCCCTTCATGAAGAATCTGCGTTCTACCCCTTGCCTGTCGGAGAATCTCTTCCTTGATTGTATAATTGACAATACAGCATACGATGTCGTGCGGCGGGTCTGTATCTCTCCCCTTGGGTCTCAAGGCCCTATGGATTCTCTCCATAGCGACCGCTGTTTGCGGCGGTCTGCCTAGCAGATTGTTGAAGAGGCTGGTCACTGCAGCGGGCATGTTGTCTCCCTCGAACGATTCTGGCAGACCCCGTATCCGGAGATTGTGTCTTCGGCCTCTGTTATCGAGGTCTTCTAAATGACGCTGCATGTCCCTCATCTGTAGTGTATGAGAGTCAATCCGAGTGGCAGCTTTGCATAGTATTGTCTCGTGGCGATCTACTGTTTTTTCAGTGATGTGGACTCGGTCATTCAGAGAGCGTATGTCCAGTCTGAGTTCTGAGATGGCGGCAGAAAGGGTGTCCTTTATGTCGTCTGCAATCGCCCGTAAATCTTGCATATTGAGAGGAGGGTGTGGGGTGAGCTCGATGTCTGCTCCGGTTGTTCGGGACTGTGACTGAGGGGACCTCGTTTGCTCCGTAGGTGATGAAGGCAGAGGCTGTGTGTGGGTCGGTCCATGGCGGGAAGCCGCCATGCTCCCTCTCTGGGAGCGGAACATCTCCGGGATATTGCGGTTTAACCCCCCGTGTAGTTCCCGGGGAGAGCGGGATCTGGAGGCAGAGGAGTTTCGGGAGGCAGTCCCCATCGTTTGTGAGAGGAACGGGGTTAGCAATCCTCCAAAGTTAGTCAGGATATCCCTGTGGTGGCAGGAGCTCGGGGATTAGGCTTCCATCTCCATGCCAGGTCAGGCCACGCCCCCGTGAATTTCTTTTTCATTGGGTTACTTTCTCTCCACGAATCTACCAGATTGTATTTGGAAAGAAGTTGAGAAAAAGGTAATCTAGAGGTTATTTTGGATGGTGTAAAAGGTGATTTATCTAGAAATGGGAGGAGGACCTGGTTCGAATCCCCACACATTATCACTGTTCCTATTTTGTGTGTATTAATCACTTGTAATATATGTGAGAGGAAAGGTGTAGGTTGTTTGTTAGGAGCGTAGTAGGAAATCACCGTGATTGCTGTATTCATTATATAACCCATGAGTATCAGGTATCTACCTTCTGGGTCTTTAATTTCTGATGATAAGGTGAATGGTGTGGATCGGTGAAATGCAATTAGAGTTCCCCTTTGCTTGGTACAGGCAGAAGCCGTGTAAATTTGTTGATAAAAAGGAGAAATATATTTTGGAGTAGAATCTTTGGTGAAGTATGTTTCTTGGAGGCATACTATGTGAGCCTTCTTGTTATGGAAAGTACGGAAGGCTTTGGTCCTTTTTTGAGGGACATTTATTCCCTGAACATTCAGGGAAAATATATTCAGTGGTGCCATGGCAACAGATCAAATAGTTTTGACTTACTTTTTGTTATGCAGAGCTGACTGCGCAGATCAACCTGTGTGGACTGAAGAGATGAATAGATAGAAAAGAAAAGGTGAATTCTGGAGTAAAGAGTAAACAAAAAACATATGAGATTAGATGATACATTGTATACATTATTTTTTGCAAGTAATCACAATTTACCTGTGAAAGAGAATAAATATCTCTCTCAGGGGAATAAGTGCCTTCATCACACTCCCACATAATATGGTTGGGAGAATGAGGAGGGCTAATGGGGGTACACGGATCTTCCGCTTACAGGAGAGAAGTGCTATGTCAAAAGACATCAAAATGATGTTTCATTAATTGGAGTGCAGAATATAGTTTTTGTTGAAATTATTTATTCCAGGGTGGTTGTATATGGTTAGTCTTGCCCTAGGCTAAATAATTCAGTTAGAAAGGTACTGTTAATAACTTTGGTATTGATGAAGATAGTTTGAATTATTTTGGGATTTTAACCCTTTTAGAGTAAACAATTACATATTTTATTCATATGTAACTGTTTAGATATGTTAACTCATAAAATTGAGATTGTATTGCTTCAGATTAGAATAAACAAAAACATAATTCTAGGAACTAGTTAGGTAATAATATATTTGTTTTAAGAAAAGAAAGAAAACGCTTCCATTACTTCTGGATTATTGAACATATTTGTCCTAAAAAGTAATAAATCTATTGTTATTACCTGATAATATATAACTGAACAAGAATTTCCTTATTTCACTTATATATTCTAAGGCTATATGAATAAGAAGCAATAAGAAATATAACTGGAACGTAACATGATCCCACACAGTGTGTGACTATCAGAATGCAGTTACATTCAGTTATAAATACAGGTTTTTTATAGAGAACCATCTCTTAGTATAATAAATGAAGAGATATCAGGAATTAGGATGTCAGTCCATTGAATCTTCTTGGTCCATGGATGATGTGGCATAACGGCCTCTTTTGTCAGAATGATGATTCCCATTTTGTTCTGGAATTTTCTGGGTGCTGCCTGAAGGTGAAGATGATGCCATTCTTCTGCGTGTGGGAGAGTTGCTGCTTGTGGGTTCTGTCAGATTTAATTTTAAAAGGGTTTGTTGTAGTTCATCTGCTGATCTGTTTCTGTAAATTGTACCTTGGTAGTTAAATCTGACTGAAAAGGGGAAGCCCCATTGATACATAATGTTGTGGCGTTGCAGTTCCATTAGTTGGGGTTTCATGGATCGTCTTTTAGTAATAGTAAGTTGGGATAGGTCATCACAAATTTGATAATTGTGTCCTTGAAAATTAAGTTCTTTTTTTTCTCTTGCAGCAATTAGTATTTGTTCTTTCGTTCTGTAATAATGAAATTTTGTGATTATATCACGTGGGGGTCCATCTTTCTTTTTGGCTGTGAGGGCTCTGTGTATTCTGTCCAGTTCTAAACGTTCAATAGGGATATCTGGCTTTAGTTCTTGTAATAGAGCAGTAATAGTAGATTGCAGGTCTGTCACAGTTTCAGGTATTCCCCCTATGCGCAAGTTTGAACGTCTGGCTCTATTTTCGTAATCTTCAAGCTTAGTTTGAAGTATTAAATTCTCTTCTTTTAATTGTTCCAATTCTGTTATATTTACTTGGGTTGCAATTTCAATTTCATCCATTTTTATTTCTAAGGCTGCGGTGCGGTTTCCCAGCTCTCTTATTTCTTTGGTTAGGCTTTTTGTTATTTGGTCTGAGGTTTGTTTTAAAGCCTTATGAAGCATCTTTTCAAATTGTAATAATATTACTGGGGATGCTGAGGAGGCTTGTGGAGAAGTTTGTGAGAGGATTTGTTCTGTATCTGACTCAAATGGAGAGTCTTGCTGTGACATTTTCTGTCTGTGAGAGCGCCCTGATGCTGTATCTTGTGAGGTGACTGGAGCTGCTTTAGTTGCAGTGAGTGCCTGTGAGCTCTTTGTGAGGTGATTTTTATTTCTGCCACGGTTTCCTCCCAGTACCATATTTCCTGCCCAAACTTTCACAGTTTGTTCCCTGGGGCAAAAAGGTTCAAATGGATACCTTTTGAGCCTGCACGCTCCGCTTTGTCCTTCTCTTCTCTCCTCAGCGGTGCGGAGCTCTAACAATGCATGTCTGCTCCGCTAGGCTCCGCCCATCTCCCTCGTACTTGAGAGTTTTCATAGCTTGGTTAATATAAATCGAATTATGTTCAAATTACCAATATCCACATTGAGCCAGATTTCAATGGCTGAGTATATTAGAAACGAATAGAAGCCTAGCATCAATTGTGCTCTATTTCGTGTATTTCTATATCTCTTTGCAATTCTTTATCAATTCGACAATATAAACCGTGAGCCCTGCAACTTTATCTCAAACCTGGCTCACGGTTATACTGACTTTAGTTGCAACACATTCACGTAGATGTAAACCTGAATCTTACATCTTAATGTAAACCATTTCAAACAAATTGTTATCAGGACTTTTTTTTGCTATATTTAGGGTAATTCAACCATGTAAACATGCTAACCTGAACACACTGCGACTATCTTATACTGTTACAATTAATAACGATCAGTTTATTAATATCAGCCATCTGAGTGCTATTCGGACTTAAGCTATATAGGCTTATAGCTTATATAAGCTATAGTAATGCAACAGATTCTAAAATAGTACCCCGTTGTTGGTCTGACCCATCATTGGTGTCAGTGGAAGGAACAATGACTCATTCTTGTTGTCAGTGTCAAAAGAACAACCGCGTTGTTGGTATCAGTGGAAGGATTAGTCCTCATCATTGTTTCAGTTTAAGGAATATTTGAATTATCATTTTTGGAAAGAATAAAGACAACATCATTGCTCTCAGTGGGGATACTTGTGACCCATCCTCGGTGTCAGTGGGAGGAAAAGGGACCCATCATTGGCGTCGGTGTGAAAATAATAACACATTTTTCTGTTAGTGGGAGGATTAGTAAGCCATCATTTTTGTTAGTGGACCTTATTAACTGGTGTCAGTTAATAAGTCATTTAGTAGCCAGTCAATAGTCAGTTAATAAGTCAGTTAATAGTGACATATTAAACCTATTTGTGATATGAATATGCATATAATTATTTTTCTACATGGGGATTATGGATGGAATATTGTTAATAAATATACATATTAACACATTAAACCTATTTGTGATATGAATATGCATACAATTATTTTTCTACATGGGGATTATGGGTGGAATATTCCTTACAAATACACATAGGAACATATTTAACCAATCTCTGATAAGAATATGCAAATAATTATTTTTCTACATCGGATTATGGGTGGAATATAGTGTATAAATATACATAGGAACCTATTTAACCCATTTCTGATAAGAATACGCATATAATTATTTTTATACATGGGGATTATGCTTGGAATATTGTTTATAAATATACATAGGAACCTATTTAACCCATTTCTGATAAGAATATGTATATAATTATTTTTCTGCAAAGGGATTATAGGTGGAATATTGTTTATAAATATACATAGGAACCTATATAACCCATTTCTGAAAACAGTATGCATATAATTATTTTTCTACATTTGGATTATGGTTTGAATATTTTTTATAAATAAATATACCTAGAAACATATTAAACCTATTTCTGATATGAATATGCATATAATTATTTTTCTACATGGGGATTATGGTTGGAATATTGTTTTTAAATATACATAGTAACCTATTTAACCAATTTATGAAAAGAATATGCATATAATTATTTTTCAACATTTGGATTATGGTTGGAATATTGTTTATAAAATTGTTTATTGCATATACCAATTTCTGATAAGTATATGCATATAATTATTTTTCTAAACAAGGATTATGGATGGAATATCGTTAATAAATATGCATAGCAACATATTAAACCTATTTCTGTTATGAATATGCATATAATTATTTTTCTACATAGGAATTATGGGTGGAATATTGTAGTTAAGCTTACATAGGAATATATTAAACCCATTTCTGATTTGAATAAGTATTAAATTATTTTTCTACATCGGGATTATGGGTGGAATATTGTTTATAAATATATAAATAGGAACCTATTTAATCTATTTCTGATTAGAATATGCATAAAATTATTTTTCTACATTGGGATTATGAGTGGAATACTGTTTATAAATATACTAACAACCTATTTAAGTCATTTCTGATAAGAATATGCATATAATTATTTTTCTCCATGGGGATTATGGGTGGAATGTTTTAGTTAAACATACATATCAATATATTAAACCTCTTCCTGAAATGAATATGCATAAAATTATGTTTCTACATATGGATTATGGTTGGAATATTGTTTATATATATACATAGGAACATATTTAACCCATTTCTGATAGGAATATGCATATAATTATTTTTTTACATGGGGATTGTGGGCAGAATATTGTTAATAAATATACATAGGAACCTATTTAACCCATTTCTGATAAGAATATGCATATAATTATTTTTCTACACGAGGATTAGGCATGGAATATTGTTAATAAATATACATAGCAACATATTAAACCTATTTCTGATATGAATATGCATATAGTTATTTTTCTATATTGGGATTATGGGTGGAGTATTGTTTATAAATATACATAGGAACCTATTTAACCCATGTCTGATAAGAATATGCATATCATTATTTTTCTACATGGGGATTGTGGGTGGAAATTTGTTTATAAATATAAATAGCAACCTATTTAACCCATTTCTGAAAGGAGTATGCATATAATTATTTTTCTGCATTGGGATTACGGATGGAATATTGTAGTTAAACATACATAGCAACATATTAAACCTAATTCTGTTATGAATATGCATATCATTATTTTTCTACACAGGGATTATGGGTGGAATATCGTTTATAAATATACATTGGAACCTATTAAACCCATTTGTGATAAGAATGTGCATATAATTATTTTTCTACATGGGAATTATGGGTGGAATATTGTTTATAAATATACATAGGAACCTATTTAACCCATTTCTGTTAAGAATATTCATATAATTATTTTTCTGCATGGGGATTATGGGTGGAATATTGTACTTAAACATACATAGGAATATAATAAACCTATTTCTAATATGAATATGCATAAAAAAATTCTACATAGAGATTATAGTCGGAATATTGTTTATGAATATACATAGTAACCTATATACCTAATTTCTGATAAGAATATGCATTTAATTATTTTTCTACATGGGGATTATGGATGGAATATTGTTAATAAATATATATAGGAACATATTAAAACTGTTTCTGATATGATTATGCATATCATTATTTTTCCACATGGGGATTATGGGTAGAATATTTTACATAAACATACATAGCAACATATTAAACCTATTTCTGATCAAAATATGCATATCATTATTTTTCTACATGTGGATTATGGGTGGACTATTGTTTAAAAATATACATAGGAACCTGTTTAACCCATTTCTGATAAGAATATGCATATAATTATTTTTCTACATAGGAATTATGGGTGTAATATTGTATATAAATATACATAGGAACCTATTTAACACATTTCTGATACGAATATGCATATAATTATTTTTCTACATGGGGATTATGGTTGGAATCTTGTTTATAAATATAAATAGGTACCTATTTAATCAATTTCTGATAAGAATATGCATTTAATTTTTTTCTACATAGGAATTATGGGTGTAATATTGTATATAAATATACATAGTAACCTATTTATATATTATATATATATTAAATAAATATACATAGGAACCTATTTAACACATTTCTGATAAGAATATGCATAAATTTATTTTTCTACATGGGGATTATGGGTGGAATACTTTTTATAACCATACATAGTAACCTATTTAACCCATTTATGATAAGAATATGCATATAATTATTTTTCTACATGGGAATTATGGGTAGAATGTTGTATATAAATATACATAGGAACCTATTTAACACATTTCTGATAAGAATATGCATATAATTGTTTTCCTACATGGGGATTATGGGAGGAATATTGTTTTAAATTATATATAGGAACCTATTGAACCCATTTCTGAAAAGAATATGCATATAATTTTTTTCTACATGGGGATTATGGGTGGAATATTGCTTATAAATATACATAGGAACCTATTTAACACCTTTCTGATAACAATATGCATATCATTATTTTTCTACATCTGGATTATGGGTGGAATATTGTTTATATATATATATATAGGAACCTATTTAACCCATTTCTGATAAGAATGTGCATATAATTATTTTTCTACATGGGAATTATGGATGGAATATTGTTTATAAATATACATAGGAACCTATTTAACCCTTTTCTGATAAGAATATGCATATAATTCTTTTTCTACATGGGGATTTTGGGTAGAATATTGATTATAAATATAGATAGCAACACCTTAAACCTATTTCTGATATGAATATGCATACAATTATTTTTCTACATCGGGATTATGGGTGGAATATTCCTTACAAATATACATAGGAACCTATTTAACCCATTTCTGATAAGAATATGCAAGTAATTATTTTTCTACATCGGGATTATGGGTGGAATATTGTGTATAAATATACATAGGAACCAATTTAACCCATTTCTGATAAGAATATGCATATAATTATTTTTCTACATGGGGATAATGGGCGGAATATTGTTTAAAAATATACATAGCAACATATTAATCCTATTTCTGATATGAATATGAATATAATTATTTTTTACATGGGAATTATGGGTGGAATATTATCTATAAATATACATTAACCTATTTCTGAAAAGAATATGCATATAATTATTGTTTCTACATAGGAATTATGGTTGTAATATTGTATATAAATATACATAGGAACCTAATAACACATTTGTGATAAGAATATGCATATAATTATTTTTCTACATCGGGATTATGGGTGGAATATTGTTTATAAATATAGATAGCAACATATTAAACCTATTTCTGATAAGAATATGCATATAATTATTTTTCAACATTGGGATTATGAGTGAAATATTGTTTATAAATATACATAGTAACCTATTTAATCCATTTCTGATAAGAATATGCATATCATTTTTTTTTCTATATAGGAATTATGGTCGGAATATTGTTTATAAATATACATAGCAACATATTAAACCCATTTGTGATATGAATATGCATATAATTGTTTTTCTACATGGGGATTATGGATGGAATATTGTTAATAAATATACATTGCAACATATTATACCTATATCTGTAATGAATATGTATGTAATTATTTTTCTACATGGGATAATGGTCAGAATATTGAAGATAAACATACATAGCAACATACTAAACCTATTTCTGATAAAAATATGCATATCATCATTTTTCTACATCTGGATTAAGGGTGGAATATTGTTTATAAATATATATAGGAACCTATTTAACCCATTTCTGATAAGAATGTGCATGTAATTATTTTTCTACATGGGAATTATGGGTGGAATATTGTTTATAAATATACATAGGAACCTATTTAACCCTTTTCTGATAAGAATTTGCATATAATTCTTTTTCTACATGGGGATTATGGGTAGAATATTGATTATAAATATAGATAAAAACACATTAAACCTATTTCTGATATGAATATGCATACAATTATTTTTCTACATCGGGATTATGGGTGGAATATTCCTTACAAATATACATAGGAACCTATTTAACCCATTTCTGATAAGAATATGCAAGTAATTATTTTTCTACATCGGGATTATGGGTGGAATATTGTGTATAAATATACATAGGAACCTATTTAACCACTTCAAGACTAGCCTCGTTTTGGATTTTAGGTGTTTACAAGTTTAAAACAGGTTTTTTTGCTAGAAAATTACTTAGAACCCCCAAACATTATATATATTTTTTTCTAACATCCTAGAGAATACAATAGCGGTCATTGCAATACTTTTTTTTCACCGTATTTGCGCAGCGGTCTTCTAAGCGCACTTTTTTTGGAAAAAATTCACTTTTTTGAAAAAAAAAATAAGACAACAGTAAAGTTAGCCCAATTTTTTTTTATATTGTGAAATATGATGTTACGCCAAGTAAATTGATACCCATCATGTCACGCTTCAAAATTGCGCCCGCTCGTGGAATAGCGTCAAACTTTTACCCTTAAAAATCTCCATAGGCGACGTTTAAAAAATTCTACAGATTGCATGTTTTGCGTTACAGAGGAGGTCTATGGCTAGAATTATTGCTCTCACTCTACCGGTCGCGGTGATACCTCACATGTGTGGTTTGACCACCGTTTTCATATGCGGGTGCTTCTCACGTATGCGTTCGCTTCTGCGCGCGAGCTCTTCGGGACAGGGCGCTTTAAAAAAATTTTTTTTTTTTTTATTATTTATTTTATTTTATTTTATTTATTTTTTCACTGTTTTTTAAAAAAAAAATTTGGATCACTTTTATTCCTATTACAAGGAATGTAAACATCCCTTGTAATAGAAAAAAGCATGACAGGTCCTCTTAAATATGAGATCTGGGGTCAAAAAGTCCTCAGATCTCATATTTAGACTACAATGCAAAAAAAAAAAAAAAAAAGTCGTTTAAAAAAAGACACAAAAAAAATTGTGCCTTTAACAGAAGTGGGCGGAGCCGTCGTAATGACGTCACTCCAGCCGTCACATGGTATGGGGACGGGTGGGCGCCATCTTGGCCTCACTCGTCTCCATACCTAAGCAGGGAAAGGACCCGATCGCCTCCGCCGCTAAGTGGCGGAGGGTGCGGGAGAGCGGCGGGAGGGGGGGTGGCACCTCTCCCGCCGCCGATAACGGTGATCTAGCGGCGAACCCGCCGCAGAGACCACCATTATCGTGTACGGAACCGCCCGCTGAAAAGATGGATACCTCGGTTGTGGCAGCAGCTGCTGCCGTTACCGAGATATCCATCTTCAAAAAAATGACGTATATATACAGTGGGCGGTCCGGAAGTGGTTAACCCATTTCTGATAAGAATATGCATATAATTTTTTTTCTACATGGGGATTATGGGTGGAAAATTGTTTATAAATATACATATCAACATATTAAACCTATTTCTGATATGAATATGAATATAATTATTTTTTTACATTGGTATTATGGGTGGAATATTGTCTATAAATATAGATAGTAACCTATTTAACCCATTTCTGAAAAGAATATGCATATAATTATTTTTCTACATGCTAATTATGGTTGGAATATTGTTTATAAATATACATAGCGACATATTAAACCTATTTGTTATATGAATATGCATATAATTATTTTTATACATGGGGATTATGGATGGAATATTGTTAATAAATATACATAGCAACATATTAAACCTATTTCTGATAAGAATATGCATATAATTTATTTCTACATGGGGATTATGGATGGAAAATTGTTTATAAATATATATAGCAAACTGTTTAACCCATTTCTGATAAGAATATGCATATAATAATTTTTATACATGGGGATTATGGGGGAATATTGTTTATAAATATACATAGGAACCTATTATAACCCATTTCTGATAAGTATATGCATATAATTATTTTTCTACTCAAGGATTATGGATGGATTATTGTTAATAAATATACATAGCAACATATTACACCTATTTCTGATAAGAATATGCATATAATTATTTTTCTACATGGGGATTATGGGTGGAATATTGTTAATAAATATACATAGGAAACTGTTTAACCAATTTCTGATAACAATATGCATATAATTATTTTTCTGCATGGGGATTATAGGTGGAATATTGTTTATAAATATACATAGGAACCTATTTAACACATTTCTGATAAGAATATGCATAAAATTATTTTTCTACATGGGGATTATGGGTGGAATATTTTTTAAAACCATACATAGTAACCTATTTAACCCATTTATGATAAGAATATGCATATAATTATTTTTCTACATGGGAATTATGGGTAGAATATTGTATATAAATATACATAGGAACCCAGTCAGTATCTGGGAGTTACCAGCTACTTCCTCGGCAATCTTCAATACTGACTTTCTATGAGCCACATTTTCTGCTACACGGCTGACCAGGTAAATCACTCCCTGCCTTTTCAGCAGTTCCATTGTTCCCTACAAATATAGCCCCTGCTGTCCTCACACAGCCCCTCTTCATCTATTTCTCTTTAGGATCCACTGCACTTGCTGCTTCTCCAAAGACTTTGTCTTATGCATCTGACCCTATAAACATCATAATCAGCCATTTGTTTGGCAGTGTACTCCAATAAGTAAGTCTTCTTTTGGAATTATTTTTCTTTCCATTTCTATGATGACCATCAGGTCCATTTTTAAAGCAATACTCATTTTCCCTTATAGGCCATTCATTAATCGATTGCCAACCCCGTCAACTGCCTGGCTGTGTGTGCGCACTCACCTACAGGCACCTCGAGCCTCTTGCAACTTACTGTTTTTAAATAATAGTGTGAGTTTCTTATATTCTTAAAAAAAAATACATGTATCTTCCTTACTTTATGTTACGGATGCATAACTGCATCATCCCTAGTATTCCTTTAAACGCAATGTTTAATCTACATCTAATATCTACTCACCTATATCTAATGCATTCCTTTGCCAGGTCTACTGTGTGCCCCCTGCAGGCACATTACACGGCGCGGCCTGCCCCTTCCCCCCCCCTGTGGTGACACTTTTCGCGCCCCCCCTGGGTGTCGTTTTTCAGGTATGCTTGCGTTACCGGAACCATTGGGGCCACGTATTTGCATGACTGTCCAGCCACAATATTCTATTATTCTACTGTGTATTAAATATTGTATTGTTAAATATTTCTGCTCATATGATGTTTTCTGTATCCCTATGTACAGACTTCTTTGTACCCACTTCGAGCTCTTATTCCCTGAGGAAGCCAATGTCTTGGCGAAACATGTAGGAAACCGAGCCCCTATCCCGACGGCCATCTCCATCTGGCCTACTCTACTATACCCCGGGTCGCACGCAATATACAAGTCTATTTTAAATGTTAACGATCTAAATGTTTTTTTCATATGTGTATTATTACCAATCAATAAACTTTGTAATTTTGCTATTTTAAATCCTCTTTTCCCTCTTTGTATTATTTGACCTAAGCACCGTTATAATCCCCTATCCCTACATCCATTAGCTATTTAATTTCTCTGGGATGAGGTGCTGTATCTAATTGTACCATCTAGCCACCACCATTTGTGCCTAAGTATCAAAGCTTCAATGCTTATTGTTCTTTTGGCTAGATTTGGTCCCTCGTACCTATATTAAATACCCCTTCCATTATTTTCCTCATTTTTTGAGCCATCCAATCACATACCCTTGTAGGCACCTGACCTATTTAGTAATCTAATTATTTCTCACGGCTATCCCTATCTATTGTGTCAAACTACTGTGGTAAACTTATGTTTTTTATGTTCTATGTGTATCCTTAAGTGCTGTTTAGAGATCTATCAATTGTCGCCATGGCAGACTTCTGTGGAGAGGCCTGGGAGGGCCTTATGACGCGCATCCAGGCATCTCAAAATGCTTCTACTATAACTGACGCTGAACTGGACAGGGCATTCATTAGACTACAACGCCTTTTGGAAAAAAAGTCAGAATTTACTGGCACAAACTCTATTTTGAAAAATATGCAGAACATAAGATCATTCCCTGGGGACTGAGAATACAACTATTTCCCAACATCAAAAAAATTAATGATTCATTGAAGGCATCTTGGGAGAGCAACCTCCAATCATGCTCCCTCAACATGCTTTCTATTCTATGCAATGAATATACCACCGAGTTGGAACAACTTGACGTTGCGATCAACCGGTGGTACACAGACCATGCACAAGGTATGTCTTCCCCCAGATATAGCAAACGGGACAAGACCCTGCGAGCTCACCTGGAGGAATACACACTTACAACAATCAACGATAAGGAAAGCAAATTTTTAAGAGATTTAGCCGCCCACGAAAATGGCTATGCCTATAAGTGGGACAACACCAAGGAAACCAAACCTAGGAATAAGCCCTTTACTTCCAATGTACCTACTTCTAATAACCATGCTTCTAACACCTTGTCTGCTTCCTTTTCATCCAGCACCTCCACTGTATACCATGATTTGACACAGGAACAACTGGCTAAAAGAAGAAAAGGCAATTTATCGGCCACGTCCTCGGAATCACTCCACCGCACGCTTGGACCCACTCCTCTTTCTCATCCACCTACGGCGCACCCCAAAACTTCTCACGTGTCCACTCCTTTCACCAAAGCACAATCTAAGTCGGCAGCGATATCAAAATCATCCACTATCAAGGCACCTTCGGTCACACCGGCACTTCCTCACTCCCAAACGCACACTGTCACCCGGAGGGTAAGTGAACCCACAATCACTTCTATGTTCCCAGCTAATGCATTACCTGTGGATCCTAAACTCGCACCCATTTTTTTAGGACAGGGCCAGGACTCCCCTTCGAGCCCAACTCCCAACCCACAAGTACAAATCTTGGGGACTCACGAAGATCATCCACCCCTGATGTAATTAACCTATCATCAATCCCACTAAACATGGATCAGATCCATGTACTCCAACTCGGCCTTACCTTTTGCCCGTCCAATGATTTCGACAAATTTGCCCTTATCAAAGACATTCATCTCTTTGCACGCAAATTGCTGTACAAAGTGATCTACGACAAATCTCCCTCCAGCGCAGCACCCCTCCAAACAACAAGGTCCTCTCAACAGGTCCCCACTTTGGCCGAAATACAAGCCCTCGAGGAGCTTATGTTACTCTGGGAGGAGGGCGACACTGACGGCGAAGATCTCCTGGACCCTTATGATTCCGGGGTCGCCGCCCTTGGTGTCTCCCTCCCCCCTCCCACCTCCTTTAAACCCAAATCTACTAATTTTCCGAACCTATCCACGAACCCCAATATTTGGGCTTTTGTACAACAGGTCACCACCACCATTGAAGGGTTAAATTCCACCTCTCCCTCATCCTCCAATTTAACTCCGGCCCTGACCAAAGCTATCAAATCCCTTCAAAATCACCCACAACTGATCATCAAGCCAGCCGACAAGGGTGGCAACGTGGTGGTGATGGATGTGCCCTTTTATGAACAAATGTGTCTTGACATCCTTAACAACCGAGATTGGTACAGACCAATTTCCAAAACACTTGTCGACCACTACATATCCGAATACCAACAGTTGATATTCGGAGCCTATCAAAAGGGCACCATTGATTCCAATACATGGAAATTTCTCAATGTCAGGGAACCCACAACTCCCACCTTCTATTCTCTCCCTAAACTCCATAAATCCCTTGATCATCCTCCGGGCCGCCCAATCGTGTCCGGACGACAATGTCTCACTGAATCTGCCAGTGCACTGATTGACAAATACCTGGCACCCCACGTAGCTGCCTTGCCTTCGTATATCAAAGACACTATCCATCTCCTTCGGATACTTGAGAGTCAATCCTTACCACAAAGCACATGGCTGGTGGCCCTAGACGTGGAAAGTCTATACAACATTATTCCACATAACAGAGGCATTTCGGTGATTCAAGAATTTATTCGCGAAAGAGGTCCCAAGTATGACGCATACGGGGACTTCGTCTTAGAACTTTTGAGGTTTATACTAACACAGAACTACTTTATGTTTGGCTCCTCCCACTACCTCCAGGTGCAGGGAGTGGCTATGGGGACCGAGTGTGCCCCTGCCTATGCCAACCTGTACCTGGGGGGGTGGGAGAGGAAACTATTCGACCCGGCCCATTCCAACCCTTACCTGTCCAAGGTCATATCCTGGTACAGGTATATAGACGACATACTGCTGTTTTGGTCTGGAACCAAAGATGAACTTGTCTCATTTGTCCAGTACCTTACCCAAAACACGTTCAACCTTAAATTTACCATGGAGTGCAGCCAGTCGCAGATCCATTTCTTGGATCTCCAGATAGGTCTGCACTCCAATGGTCAAATCTATACTGCTCTTTATCGTAAGCCCTCTACTGGCAATACGATACTGCATGCCCACAGTGCCCACCCTAGGCCTCTCCTTAGAAGTATCCCGTTCAGCCAATATCTTAGGATAAAAAGAAATTGCACCCTTGAGGAAGACTTCTTCAAGGCAGCATATGAACTTTACAATAGACTCTTAGACAGAGGTTACAGCCATTCTCTTTTGAAAAAAGCCTTCAACAAGGCAAAGAAATTAAACAGAAAGGACCTTGTCTTTTCTGATAAACCACCAGACACTAGACAACCGATACGACTTATCACTCAATTTTCAAACCAACATATTCAAATCAAACATATTATTAATCAATTCTGGCCCTTACTAACATCAGATCCCACAATTGCCAAATATGTAAAAACATACCCGGACATTACATACCGTCGATCCCTTTCACTTCGTGATCGACTTATCAATAGTCATCACGTGACTGACACCCCACATAGGCCCATTGCCACAGGGACATACCAATGTGGCAAATGTGACATTTGTGCCTTTGTCACCAATTCCAAAGTAGTGACCCTGCCTAATGGAAACACTCACACCATTAGACATCGGGTCACCTGTGCCACCGTAGGAGTCGTCTATCTGGCCCAATGCCAATGTGGCTCATATTACGTTGACAAAACCAAACGTCCTTTTCAGACTCGTATCCGAGATCACATCAAACCGCTACATAAAAACACCACTACCACCGCCATCAACCGACATATCGCTGCCCAGCACAATTTTGACCCCCATGTTATTTTGTTTTCTGCACTCGAACATGTTCCTTTACATGTTAGAGGCGGTAGCATAGATAATAGATTACTACAGCTTGAAACAAAATGGATCCACATATTAAATGCCACTAATTTTCCTGGACTTAATGAACACATAAGTTTCAAGCCCTTTCTTTAAAACCTATATTTCGACTAGCTTTACTTGCAAATATGTTGCGTATACCTATCTCTAATACCTACCCTCTAGTCCACGTCGTTTCTAGTCTTCATTTTGTCTTTGTCCTTTTTTTCCCCCTCCTCCCCCGCCCCATCCTCCCCTCACTTTTCCTTTCCCATTTTCTTTCCCCACGGCCCCGCTTCCCCCTTTTCTCTTTTCTCTTTTTTCGTTCTTCTTGTCTTTCACTCTCCTGCCATGGCTACAACTGTGGTTCCCTTGTACAGTCCTCTTATATCATTCTTACATTATTATGATTTATGTTATCAGTTTCTGTCAAAATGCATCTTCCTTTATACCTGATCTAATTAATGTCTCACTTGTTATTTGGACTTGTGTTAATTATTATTGCTAATCGATGTTTGAATTATATGATTTATGTATCAATATACCCTCTGTAATCATACATACTACTTTTCTCAACCTTTTGTCACACAATTTCTCTATTACAGGCCCGTCTATGTAACTAGGACCCTGTGGTTCCCTATGTTGGTCACACACTTTGTGGCTGGACACTGTGTGCTGACGCACAGGCATATTCCCGCTGTCCCCATGGACCCCTGTGGACTTCGGGCTAGTGGGGGTTTTAGCCCCCGTATCCTGTGTCTCCGCCCACTTCTTATGCACTTAGGTGGGCTCCATCTCCGGTTCGCACTGTTTTCCTGACCCTCCGGCATCCTTGCGGGGGGGCGTGGGCGTGCCCCCCTTCGGGGGGTGTCTCGCCAGCGCTGTCCGTGCCTGTACGGACGCCCGGGGCAGATCACTCTTGTCTGCCCTGGGTGTCCGCGCCTTGCTCGCACTTTCTGGCCCCCCTCATTCCATCGGCCGATGGGGAGTGACAGCGCCCTGGTACCTCCCATTCCATGGCGTTCCGTCCTCTCATTCGCCACGCGTTGGCCGTTATGTCTGAGCATGCGCACGCGATGCATGTCGGAACCTGTAGTTCCGAGGCATCGCGCTATGCGCACGCGCGGACGCCCTTCACTCGCGTCCGCACACCTGATCATCACGTGATCGGGTGTGGGGGGGTACATTAGTAACCGGCCAGTCCCTCTGTTCACATGCTGGACGAGGGACGTGCCTGCATATGCTCCACACACAGCAACCAGGTAATTTTTGATCCTCACTATAATCTACAATACCTTTTGAATTTTACCTTCCATTGAGTCCTTAATCATTCCCTTTAGGAGTCATTATCTGGGAGTTACCAGCTACTTCCTCGGCAATCTTCAATACTGACTTTCTATGAGCCACATTTTCTGCTACACGGCTGACCAGGTAAATCACTCCCTGCCTTTTCAGCAGTTCCATTGTTCCCTACAAATATAGCCCCTGCTGTCCTCACACAGCCCCTCTTCATCTATTTCTCTTTAGGATCCACTGCACTTGCTGCTTCTCCAAAGACTTTGTCTTATGCATCTGACCCTATAAACATCATAATCAGCCATTTGTTTGGCAGTGTACTCCAATAAGTAAGTCTTCTTTTGGAATTATTTTTCTTTCCATTTCTATGATGACCATCAGGTCCATTTTTAAAGCAATACTCATTTTCCCTTATAGGCCATTCATTAATCGATTGCCAACCCCGTCAACTGCCTCGCTGTGTGTGCGCACTTACCTACAGGCACCTCGAGCCTCTTGCAACTTACTGTTTTTAAATAATAGTGTGAGTTTCTTATATTTAAAAAAAAAAATACATGTATCTTCCCTACTTTATGTTATGGATGCATAACTGCATCATCCCTAGTATTCCTTTAAACGCAATGTTTAATCTACATCTAACATCTACTCACCTATATCTAATGCATTCCTTTGCCAGGTCTACTGTGTGCCCCCTGCAGACACATTACACGGCGCGGCCTGCCCCTTCCCCCCCCTGTGGTGACACTTTTCGCGCCCCCCCGGGTGTCGTTTTTCAGGTATGCTTGCGTTGCCGGAACCATTGGGGCCACGTATTTGCATGACTGTCCAGCCACAATATTCTATTATTCTACTGTGTATTAAATATTGTATTGTTAAATATTTCTGCTCATATGATGTTTTCTGTATCCCTATGTACAGACTTCTTTGTACCCACTTCGAGCTCTTATTCCCTGAGGAAGCCAATGTCTTGGCGAAACATGTAGGAAACCGAGCCCCTATCCCGACGGCCATCTCCATCTGGCCTACCCTACTATACCCCGGGTCGCACGCAATATACAAGTCTATTTTAAATGTTAACGATCTAAATGTTTTTTTCATATGTGTATTATTACCAATCAATAAACTTTGTAATTTTGCTATTTTAAATCCTCTTTTCCCTCTTTGTATTATTTGACCTAAGCACCGTTATAATCCCCTATCCCTACATCCATTAGCTATTTAACATATTTCTGATAAAAATATGCATATAATTGTTTTCCTTCATGGGGATTATGTGAGGAATATTCTTTTTAATTATATTCAGGAACCTATTGAACCCATTTATGAAAAGAATATGCATATAATTTTTTTCTACATGGGGATTATGGGTGGAATATTTTCATAAATATACATAGGAACCTATTTAACCAATTTCTGATAAGAATATGCATATAATTATTTTTCTGCAAAGGGATTATGGTGGAATATTGTTTACAAATATCCATAGGAACCTATATAACCCATTTCTGAAAAGAGTATGCTTATAATTATTTTTCTACATTTGGATTATGGTTTGAATATTGTTTATAAATATATAAAGAAACATTTTAAACCTATTTCTGATATGAATATGCATATAATTATTTTTCTACATGGGGATTATGGTTGGAATATTGTTTATAAATATAGATAGCAACATATTAAACCTATTTTTGATAAGAATATGCATATAATTATTTTTCTATATGTGGATAATGGGTGGAATATTGTTTATAAATATACATAGTAACCTATTTAATCCATTTCTGATAAGAATATGCATATCATTTTTTTTCTACATAGGAACTATGGTTGGAATATTGTTTATAAATATACATAGCAACATATTAAACCCATTTGTGATATGAATATGCATATAATTATTTTTCTACATGGGGATTATGGATGGAATTTTTTTTTTTTTTACCCTTCAGCATGAATCGCATACTCAAGACTCCTTCAAATAACTCTCAAGAGATCAAGCAGCGTTCCCTTCATCATTCAGGTAAGTATTTTCCATAAAACATAGTATAAAAATATCAATATTAAACACAGAAAACACATTCCCTCCACCACCCAAAATTCCAAAAACAATTAGCCTCCTTCACTCCCATCACCTTCCTATCATACAGCAACACACAATACAACTTACTCAACACCCAGTCTTTACATTCCTCTTCAGTCAAAACAAAACTTCCTTTCTTATATCCACATCTTGCTTCCCAAACCACCTCCTTCACAATTGCTTACAAAATCCACCCCCTCCTCTTCACATCAGACCCACCATCCACCAAACCATATAGACATAAATCTTGTGTAACCTCCTTCACCCCCAACACATTTTCCACAAAACCCGCCAACCTCCCCCATACTTTTTTAACAAAAAAACTCCAAAAAAACATGTCTTACACTCTCAATTCCACCGCATCCTTCCCTTACACATGTCTCACTTCTCACTAGATCTCTCAGTTTCAAAAAGAACATTGTTAGCAAACACTCATGGAACCCCATCCAAACAATTTCCTTTTGTTTGTTAGTCACACCCTCCGTCTCCAAATTCCTCCAACATTCCTCCACTTGTCTCGGTCTTAAGTCAGCGATATTAGAAATCAGCTCATCTTTTCTTAACCACTTAACCAAAATGTTCTTCACTACCGCACCAGCACCTAAATTACCTAAAAGGTTTTTTCATACCATATCTTCAGTTTTGTATAGTAGGGGGGAGGTACGAGAGCCACTGGTAAGATCATCCTTGGTAAGATCCCTTTTTCCCCAATTTTCAATTTTCTGTAACCACCTCTTGTTAAATGGGAAAATAACGCCAAAATAAAGCAACAAAGGCAGACACACTGCTTTTGCAATAAGGGTTTTTCCTGTCAAGGTCAGTCAACGTAATTTCCAAAAATCATCAATTTCTTGGACAGCTTACCAACACATTTTTCACAGCGTTTTCCTGATTTTGTAAATTTCTTTCGAAATGTATACCCAAAACCTCAATTTTGTCAACTTTCTGGATCCTGCCAGAAGGAATGTCATCCGGCCCGCTTAGGGTACAAACTGCACTCTTGCCCCAATTTACACGCATTCCTGCAACACTCCCGATCAACTGTAACTGTAATTCTGCCCTTGCGAGATCTCTTCGGGACTTACACAGGAATGTTACATCATCCATATAGCACAGAGATTTTACCCTATTTCCATCCCCACCAGGAACAAAAAACCCTTCAAAGGCCTTGTCTTGCTGCACTTGCCGAAGGAGAGGCTCCATAATGCAAATAAACAACACTGGGGTCAGGGGGCATCCCTGCCTTACCCCAGATTTGACCTCAAAAGGCTCTGACAGAATCCCATTTATTAAGACTCTACTACACACTCCTGCATAGAGACTTCCAACCATACTGACAAACTTACTTGAGAACCCTAGCTTTTGAAGAACGCAAAACATAAATTGATGTGAAACCCTGTCATAGGCCTTTTCTAAATCAAAACCTGCCACCGCCAAAGATAAATTGTTGCACTGTGTGTAATAGATCAGATCTCTTAGGAGTACTAAATTGTCCGCAATCCTTCTTCCTGGGACTGCACACACCTGCCAGTCTCCAATCACCTTCCCAATTACTTCCTTCATCCGATCAGCCAAAATTTTGGCCACGATCTTGTAGTCCAGGTTCAGAAGGGTTATTGGTCTCCAATTCTTGATGTCATTTTCTTCTACCTTTTTATACAATAACACAATAACCCCTTCTTTCATAGAGGTAGCCAGCCTCCCTGACCTCATACAATATCCTAATACCTCCACAAGATGTGATTTGATAGAAGGCCAAAACTTGAGGTAAAACTCCACTGGTATGCCATCTCCTCCTGGGGTCTTATTTTTCGCGATCCTTTTGAGCGCCTTTTCGATTTCCGCCTCCCCTACCAGATCCGTCAAAAAGGCACCTTCTTCCTCTTTCAGTCCTCCTTGCAACACGTCACAGTACTCTTTCACCTCTTCCAGAGTGGCTCCTTCCTCTCCTCCATACAGGTCTTGATAGAAACTTCTCACGCCATCTCTCATCCTCCTCCCTTCTACTTCTTCTTGCCCATCCAACATTTTCTCCATTATTTTCTTAGGGCTAAAGGCCTTCTTAAAGAAAAACCTAGAACATTTTTCATTTTCCTCCATATTCTGTACCTTGGCTCTGAAAACAATACCTTTCCCTTTCTCTTTTATCATCTTCCTCCTCTCCTCCTGCACCTCCTTCAACTCTTCCTCCACCTCCAGACCCAACCTTTTACACCGATAGAGAAAGTGCACTCTCTCTATCAACCTCTTCCCTGCCTCCCTTTTTTCTCTGGCCTTTTCCGCCCCAACTTTTTTAAAGAAACAAGCCACCTGTTTTTTGACCCAATCCCACCACTCCAATAAGTCTTCAAAATTCTCTTTTTTATCTTCCAGAGTTTTGAAAAAAGAAATAAAACATCCAACCACCTCTTCATCTTCCAAAAGTGAGCAGTTCAATTTCCACATACCTTTGCCAAATTCCACCCCCACCTCCAACTTAAAGGAACCACAAATTAAAGAATGATCACAAAACAACATTGGGAAGACACATTGGGAAGACACTCTTGAAAAAACGAGACATGAAAATAAAGTCGATCCGTGACCTCACAGTACCTTTATCAGAATGGTAAGTATGAATAACATCACCCCTTCCCACCTCCACAGCTACATCATACATACTAAAGTCTTCAATTATTTCGTTCAGAACCCTGGATGAAGCATCCATCCCTCCGTCACTACAGGCTCCCTGTCGGTCCCCACCTCTCCTTATACAGTTGAAGTCTCCCACCAGAACAGTTGGAATTCTCCCAGGTAAGTATATTTTTACCGTTCTCAAAAACTTAATCCTCTCTTTTTTTTCCGCACGGGCACAGCAGTTTATCACCCTCACCTGTTGTCCTAAAAAGTCCAGGGTCGCTATCTTTAATCGTCCTGGAATAATAATTTCATGCAACACAAACTTCACATTTGGATTTTTCACCACCACACCAACCCCCTCACTCCTGGACACACAAGCAGGTGCCCATACAGAAGGACCCCAGGACCAATCAGCTGAAGGGTCACACATTTCTCCACATTCTTGCAAACACACCAGATCTATATTGTATTTGCTAATTTCATCAAAAACCGCCACCCTCCTATCCTTTGCCACAATGCTTCTAACATTTATGGACCCTATTGAAAGAGCCATCACAAAAAATAGAAAGAACATAGCCATAACGAAAACCTTAAAAATCCATCTTGCCTTCTACTCCATCTGCATCAGACAAACTCTTCTTCCTTCTCCAGGTAACTGGAGAGCTGGCGGACTCCTCCTCGGAATCCCCATCCTCGGACATTATTCCACCCTCCACCCCACCAGACCCAGGCACATCCTCCCTAGGTCTTTTTGTAGCGGAAGTGTCCGGTCCCTCCGGTGGCATGAAAGCATCCTCCATCCTCTGGCCACATTCAATATCACTAACAGTATCCATCTCTCCTTCCTCTGATTCACTGTCAGACAAGCTGCCAAAAAGAGATGATGTCAGACCTGCCTCCACTATATTTTCCTGAATCGTCTCCTCATTCTGTCTTCCATCTTCCTGTCTTCCATCTGGGGGCCTCAGAACTTCACTGCCATCCTCTTCACCCTGCAAGACATCCGCGGCACCAGAGCACGCACTACCACCTACCACTTCATTCACAGTGGCTGCAGCCGTGCTACCCGCTCCTGCCACATCACCTGTCTGCCCCTCGGGCGCAGCTTCACTGGCCGGGTGCTCCGGAGGTTCACCAGGAGGATCCGCCCATACACCAGCAGAACTCCCAGTACTCTCCTTCGCACCATCTCGCGGCCTCTGCCGCCTGCTTTCTCTTTTTTCCTTCCCCTCAGGCAACACAGTAGACAGCCACTCCCTTCTTGCAGTTCGCTATTGTTCGCAATCTTTTGCCACGTGCCCAGCTCTTTTGCATATGTCACATACCCTGCTCTCCTTACATTCGCGTGCGACATGACCTCCTTTTCCACAGAAACAACATTTTAACTCTTGGTCACACTCATTACTCACATGACCATACCTCATGCACTTCCTGCAGTATCTTGGTTGTCCCGGGTAGAAAAGGAAACCCCTTTCTCCTCCAATGGTAAATACTGCGGGGGGTCTTTTAACTCCTCCCACACAGCTTGCGTCTGACTTAAAGGTCCCAAAAAAACGATACTTTCCGGACCAAATCTGAAAATTGTTGAATACCTTCTCTCCACCTCTCAGATTGTCACAATAATTACCCAGGAATGCTCTGACTAAATTAATATCCGCAAAAGGGTTATACAGATGCACTGTAATTACCTTCTCCTCTTGCATGAAAAGGGGCTGCACTACGAATTTCCTCCCGACTTCAGTTTCTGCCACCAACTTGAATTTTTCGAATACCTCCCAGCAGACCTTAGTAGAATAAAAAGTCACATCATATAAATGTTGGTTTGGGAAATCTTGCAAGCACAATATGTCTCTTACCCCGAGGCCTAGAATGCCCGTCAAAAGATCCACCACCACGGTCCTCAGCGTCACATCAGTACATCCTGGCTGCACCAGAAAACGCAGCGAGTCCCGAATTCCTCAGACCGCCATTGTAGAAAAAGGAATATGCCGATCACCCTCAGACTAAATCGCTTTCCTGCGGGGGCTCCCACAAGGGGAAACCCCCACAGTTCCGCCAACCGCCCAAAGATAAGGTCGCCTTCAAAAGGGCGATCGCTTCTCGTTGCCCGGGGACTAAGCCTAGAGCCAATAGCAACAAGGGGGGGCCCTCCGAAAAGGGACGCTCCCCCCAAGGCCGACTTTCGGGTACCCCGGGCACCTTTCAACCTCGATACAAGAGAGCCGAAACTGCACTTGATCTAATAATATGCATATAATTATTTTTCTACATGGGGATTATGGATGGAATATTGTTAATAAATATACATTGCAACATATTATACCTATTTCTGATATGAATATGTATGTAATTATTTTTCTACATCTGGATTATGGGCGGAATATTGTTTATAAATATGTATAGGAACCTATTTAACCCATTTCTGATAAGAATGTGCATGTAATTATTTTTCTATATGGGAATTATGGGTGGAATATTGTTTATAAATATACATAGGAACCTATTTAACCCTTTTCTGATACTAATATGCATATAATTCTTTTTCTACATGGGGATTATGGGTAGAATATTGATTTTAAATATAGATAGCAACACATTAAACGTATTTCTGATATGAATATGCATACAATTATTTTTCTACATGGGGATTATGGGTGGAATATTCCTTACAACTATATATAGGAACCTATTTAACCCATTTCTGATAAGAATATGCAAATAATTATTTTTCTACATAGGGATTATGGGTGGAATATTGTGTATAAATATACATAGGAACCCAGTTAAACCATTTCTGAAAAGAATATGCATATAATTATTTTTCTACATGGGGATTATGCATGGAAAATTGTTTATAAATATACATAGCAACTATTTAACCCATTTCTGATAGGAATATACATATAATAATTTTTCTACATGGGGATTATGGGTGGAATATTCTTTATAAATATACATAGGAACCTATTTAACCCATTTCTGATAAGTATATGCATATAATTTTTTTTCTACACAAGGATTATGGATGGAATATTGTTAATAAATATACATAGCAACATATTACACCTATTTCTGATAAGAATATGCATATAATTATTTTTCTACATGGGGATTATGGGTGAAATATTGTTAATATATATACATAGGAACCTATTTTACCCATTTCTGATACAAAATATGCATATAATTAATTTTCTGCATGGGGATTATAAGTGGAATATTGTTTATAAATATACATAGCAACATATTAATACTATTTCTGATATGAATATGCATATAATTATTTTTCAACGTGGGGATTATGGGTGGACTATTGTTAATATATATACATAGGAACCTATTTAACATATTTCTGATAAGAATATGCATAAAATTATTTTTCTACATGGGGATTATGTGTGGAATATTTTTTATAACCATACATAGTAACCTATTTAACCCATTTATGATAAGAATATGCATATAATTATTTTTCTACATGGGAATTATGGGTAGAATATTGTATATAAATATACATAGGAACCTATTTAACACATTTCTGATAAGAATATGCGTATAATTATTTTTCTACATGGGGATTATTGGTGGAATATTGTTTATAAATATACATAGGAACTTATTTAACCCATTTCTGATAAGAATATGCATATAATTATTTTTCTGCAAAGGGATTATAGGTGGAATATTGTTTACAAATATACATAGGAACCTATATAACCCATTTCTGAAAAGAGTATGCATATAATTATTTTTCTACATTTGGATTATGGTTTGAATATTGTTTATAAATATACATAGAAACATAATAAACTTATTTCTGATATGAATATGCATATAATTATTTTTCTACATGGGGATTATGGTTGGAATATTGTTTATAAATATACATAGTAACCTATTTAACCAATTTCTGAATAGAATATGCATATCATTATTTTTCTACATTTGGATTATGGTTGGAATATTGTTTATAAATATACATAGGAACCTATTTAACCCAATTCTGATAAGTATATGCATATAATTATTTGTCTACATGAGGATTATGGATGGAATATTGTTAATAAATATGCATAGCAACATATTAAACCTATTTCTGTTATGAATATGCATATAATTATTTTTCTACATCGGGATTATGGGTGGAATATTGTTTATAAATATAGATAGCAACCTATTTCTGATTTAAATATGCATAAAATTATTTTTCTACATGGGGATTATGGGTGGTATATTGTTTATAAATATACATAGGAACCTATTTAACCCATTTCTGATAAGAATATGTATATAATTATTTTTCTACATGTGGATTATGGGCAGAATATGGTTTAAAAATATACATAGGAACCTATTTAACCCATTTCTGATAAGAATATGCATATCATTTTTTTCTACATGGGGATTATAGGTTGAAGATTGTTTATAGATATAGATAGCAACATATTAAGCCTATTTCTGATAAGAATATGCATATAATTATTTTTCTACATGGGGGTTATGAGTGGAATATTGTTTATAAATATATATAGCAACATATTAATACTATTTCTGATATGAACATGCATATAATTATTTTTCTACATGGGGATTATGGGTGAAATATTGTTAATAAATACACATAGGAACCTATTTAACCCATTTCTGATAACAATATGCATATAATTATTTTTCTGCATGGGGATTATAGGTGGAATATTGTTTATAAATATACATAGGAACCTATTTAACACATTTCTGATAAGAATATGCATAAAATTATTTTTCTACATGGGATTATGGGTGGAATATTCTTTATAAATATACATAGCAACATATTAAATCTATTTCTGATATGACTATGCATAAAATTATTTTTCTACATGGGGATTGTGGGTAGAATATTGTATATAAATATACATAGGAACCTATTTAACACATTTCTGATAAGAATATGCGTATATTTATTTTTCTACATGGGGATTATGGGTGGAATATTGTTTATAAATATACATAGGAACCTATTTAACCCATTTCTGATAAGAATATGCATATAATTATTTTTCTGCAAAGGGATTATAGGTGGAATATTGTTTATAAATATACATAGGAACCTATATAACCCATTTCTGAAAAGAGTATGCATATAATTATTTTTCTACATTTGGATTATGGTTTGAATATTGTTTATAAATATACATAGAAACATATTAAACCTATTTCTGATATGAATATGCACATAATTGTTTTTCTACATGGGGATTATGGTTGGAATATTGTTTATAAATATACATAGTAACCTATTTAACCAATTTCTGAAAAGAAATACAGAATACAATACAATACAGAAAAATAATTATATGCATATTCTTATCAGAAATGCGTCAAATAGGTTGCTATGTATATTTATAAACAAATTTCCACCCATAATCCCAATGTAGAAAAATAATTATATGTATATTCATATCAGAAATAGGTTTAATATGTTGCTATGTATATTTATAAACAACATTCCACCCATAATCTCCATGTAGAAAAATAATTATATGCATATTTAACCACTTGACCACTGGGCACTTAAACCCCCTTAATAACCAGACCAATTTTCAGCTTTTGGTGCTCTCACATTTTGAATGACAATTACTCAGTCATGCAACACTGTATCTATATGAATTTTTTGTCCTTTTTTTCACACAAATAGAGCTTTCTTTTGGTGGTATTTAATCACCGCTGGGTTCTTTATTTTTTGCGCTATAAAAGAAAAAAGACCGAAAAATCTGTAAAAAAATTAATTTTTCTTCGTTTCTGTTATAAAATTTTGAAAATTAGTAATTTTTCTTCATATATTTTGGCCAAAATTTATACCGCTACATATCTTTGGTAAAAATAACCCAAATTAGTGTATATTATTTGGTCTTTGTGAAAGTTATAGCGTCCACAAGCTATGGTGCCAATATCTGAAAATTGATCACACCTGAAGTACTGACGGCCTATCTAATTTCTTGAGACCCTAACATGCCAGAAAAGTACAAATACCCCCCAAATTACCCCTTTTTGGAAAGAAGACATTCCAAGGTATTTAGAAAGATGCATGGTGAGTTTTTTGAAGTTGTCATTTTTTCCCACAATTCTTTGCAAAATCGAGTTTTTTTTTTTTCTTTTTTTTTTTTTTCACAAAATTGTCATATTAGCAGGTTATTTCTCACACACAGCATATGCATACCACAAATTACACCCCAAAACACATTCTGCTATTACTCCTGAGTATGGCGATACCACATGTGTGAGACTTTTACACAGCGTGGCCGCATACAGAGGCCCAACATGCAGGGGAGCACCTTCAGGCATTCTGGAGCACCCATGCCAATTCTGACATTTCTCTCCTACATGTAAAAATCATCATTTATTTGCTAGAAAATTACATAGAACCCCAAAACATTATATATGTTTTTTTAGCAAAGACCCTAGAGAATACAATAGCGGTCATTGCAACTTTTTATCTCGCACGATATTTGCGCAGCAATTTTTCGAACGCGTTTTTTTTGGAAAAAAAAAATGTTTTTTGCTTTAAAAAAAACAAAACAGTAAGGTTAGCCCAATGTTTTTGCATAATATGAAAGATGAAGTTACGCCGAGTAAATAGATACCTAACATGTCACCTTTTAAAATTGCACACGCTTGTGGAATGACGCCAAACTTCGCCACTTAAAAATCCCCATAGGCGACGCTTTAAAATTTTTTACTGGTTACAAATTTTGAGTTACAGAGGAGGTCTAGGGCCAAAATTATTGCTCTCGCTCTACCGATCGCAGCGATACCTCACATGTGTGGTTTGAACACCGTTTTCATATGTGGGCGGGACTTACGTATGCGTTCGCTTCTGCATGCGAGCACACGGACAGGGGCGCTTTAAAAAATTTTTTTTTATTGTTCATTTTACTTTATTTCAGTTTGACACTTTTTTCCCAAAAAAAAATTTTTTTGATCACTTTTATTCCTATTACAAGGAATGTAAACATCCCTTGTAATAGGAATATGGCATGACAGGTCCTCTTTACAGTGAGATATGGGGTCAATAAGACCCCACATCTCACCTCTAGGCTGTGCCTGAAATTAAAAAAAAAAAAAAAAAAAAAGATCCTGGCATCGATCGTAGCGGTGAGTCGGTAGAAGCACCGGAGGGCGGCGGGAGGGGGGGACGTCCCCTCTCGCCTCCCGTAAGAACGATCAAGCAGTGTAACAGCCGCTATGATTGTTCTTATGGTGTAGGGAATCGCCGGCTGAAAAAGATGATATCTGAATGATGCCTGTAGCTGCACCCATCATTCAGATATCCCCGCACAAAGTCAAGGACGTCGTATGACGGAAGGCCAGAAGTGGTTAAAACGCTTTTTTTTTTTAACACAAAGTTGTCCATTTATACAATATTTATAACACATAGCATGTACATATCAAAAATGACACCCCAAAATAGATTCTCCTACTCCTCCTGAGTACGGCGATACCAAATGTGTGAGACTTCCACAGCCTGGCCACATACAGAGGCAGAGTATGGCTGAGCATGGCTGGGTATGGCTGAGCATGGCTGGGTATGGCTGAGCATGGCTGGGTATGGCTGAGCATGGCCGAGTATGGCTGAGCATGGCCGAGTATGGCTGAGCATGGCTGGGTATTGCAGAGTATCGCCGAGTATGACTGGGTATGGCAGAGTATGGCTGAGCATGGCCGGGTATGGCTGAGCATGGCTGGGTATTGCAGTGTATCGCCGAGTATGACTGGGTATCGCCGAGTATGACTGGGTATGGCAGAGTATGACTGGGTATCACCGAGTATTGCAGAGTATGGCTGGGTATTGCGGGGTATTGCAGAGTATTGCAGGTTATGGCAGAGTATTGCAGATTTTTGCGGGGTATTGCAGAGCATGGCTGGGTATGGCAGAGTATGGCTGGGTATCACTGAGTATTGCAGAGTATGGCTGGGTATCACTGAGTTTTGCAGAGTATGGCTGGGTATCACTGAGTTTTGCAGAGTATGGCTGGGTATCACTGAGTATTGCAGAGTATGGCTGGGTATCACAGAGTATTGCAGAGTATGGCTGGGTATCACTGAGTATGGCTGGGTATCGCGGGGTATGGCAGAGTATTGCGGGATATTGCGGGGTATTGCAGGGTATGGCAGTGTATTGCGGGGTATTTCAGGGTATTGCAGGGTATGGCAGAGTATTGCGGGGTATTGCGGGGTATGGCAGAGTATTGCGGGGTATTCCAGGGTATGGCAGAGTATTGCGGGGTATTCCAGGGTATGGCAGAGTATTGCGGGGTATTCCAGGGTATAGCAGAGTATTGCGGGGTATTCCAGGGTATGGCAGAGTATTGCGGGGTATTCCAGGGTATGACAGAGTATTGCGGAGTATGGCGGGGTATTGCGGAGTATGGCGGGATATTGCAGGGTATGGCAGAGTATTGCGGAGTATGGCGGGGTATTGCGGAGTATGGCGGGATATTGCAGGGTATAGCAGAGTATTGCGGAGTATGGCGGGGTATTGCAGGGTATGGCAGAGTATTGCAGGGGTATTGCAGGGTATGGCAGAGTATTGCAGGGGTATTGCAGGGTATGGCAGAGTATTGCAGGGGTATTGTGGGGCATACCAGAGTACTGTGGGGCATTGCAGGGCATGCATAGTAGTGGGGATGGCTGAGCATGGATGGATGGATGTCTCTGTGCAGCGCTGTGGGCACTACACATGCAGCCCACAACGCTGCAGCCATCCATCCATCCCCCTCCCCGCTCACAGCGTACCGATCGGTACACAGGCGGGGAGGAGAGGAACCGGCGTCATCAGATGACGCCGGTCTGTTTACATGTGATCGCTCCGTCATTTGACGGAGCGATCACATGGTAAACGGCCGCGATCAGCGGCCATTTACCGGGATCTGTGATGCGCCGGGTCCTCTGGACCCGGCGGTCACGGATGCTCTCGAGTGCGTGCCCTAGGGGGCGCGCGAGAGCAGAATTCTGGGAGGACGTCCCTTGACGTCCTCCCAGAGTTAAACAACCGCCCTGTAGCCGTCATTTGGCTATGGGCCGGTTGTTAAGCGGTTAAAACAGAAATAGGTTTAATATGTTGCTATGTATGTTTATTAACAATATTCTATGCATAATCCTCATGTAGAATAAACATTATATGCATATTCTTTTCACAAATTGGTTAAATAGGTTACTATGTATATTTAAAAACAATATTCCAACCATAATCCCCATGTAGAAAAATAATTATATGCATATTCATATCAGAAATAAGTTTAATATGGTTCTATGTATATTTATAAACAATATTCAAACCATAATACAAATATAGCAAAATAATTATATGCATACTGTTTTCAGAAATGGGTTATATAGGTTCCTATGAATATTTATAAACAATATTCAACCTATAATCCCTTTGCAAAAAAAAAAAAAAATGCATATTCTTATCAGAAATGAGTTAAATAGGTTCCTATGTATATTTATAAACAATTTTCCACCCATAATCCCCATGTAGAAAAATAATTATATGCATATTCTTTTCAGAAATGGGTTAAATAGGTTCCTATGTATAATTAAAAACAATATTCCACCCATAATCTCATTGCAGAAAAACAATTATACGCATATTCTTATCAGAAATGTGTTAAATAGTTTATTATGTATATTTATATACAATATTCTACCCATAATTCCCATGTAGAAAAATAATGATTTGCATATTCTTATCATAAATGGGTTAAATAGGTTAATATGTATAGTTATAAAAAATATTCCACCCATAATCCCCATGTAGAAAAATAATTATATGTATATTCATATCAGAAATAGGTTTAATATGTTGCTATGTATATTTATAAACAACATTCCACCCATAATCTCCATGTAGAAAAATAATTATATGCATATTTAAAACAGAAATAGGTTTAATATGTTGCTATGTATGTTTATTAACAATATTCTATGCATAATCCTCATGTAGAAAAAACATTATATGCATATTCTTTTCACAAATTGGTTAAATAGGTTACTATGTATATTTAAAAACAATATTCCAACCATAATCCCCATGTAGAAAAATAATTATATGCATATTCATATCAGAAATAAGTTTAATATGGTTCTATGTATATTTATAAACAATATTCAAACCATAATCCAAATATAGAAAAATAATTATATGCATACTGTTTTCAGAAATGGGTTATATAGGTTCCTATGAATATTTATAAACAATATTCAACCTATAATCCCTTTGCAAAAAAAAAAAATGCATATTCTTATCAGAAATGAGTTAAATAGGTTCCTATGTATATTTATAAACAATTTTCCACCCATAATCCCCATGTAGAAAAATAATTATATGCATATTCTTTTCAGAAATGGGTTAAATAGGTTCCTATGTATAATTAAAAACAATATTCCACCCATAATCTCATTGCAGAAAAACAATTATACGCATATTCTTATCAGAAATGTGTTAAATAGTTTATTATGTATATTTATATACAATATTCTACCCATAATTCCCATGTAGAAAAATAATGATTTGCATATTCTTATCATAAATGGGTTAAATAGGTTAATATGTATTGTTATAAAAAATATTCCACCCATAATCCCCATGTAGAAAAATAATTATATGCATATTCTTATCAGAAATAGGTTTAATATGTTGCTATGTATATTTATAAACAACATTCCACCCACAATCTCCATGTAGAAAAATAATTATATGCATATTCAAAAAAGAAATAGGTTTAAAATGTTGCTATGTATATTTATTAACAATATTCCATGCATAATCCTCGTGTAGAAAAATAATTATATGCATATTCTTATCAGAAATGGGTTAAATAGGTTGCTATGTATATTTATAAACCATATTCTGCCCATAATCCATATGTAGAAAAATAATTATATACATATTCTTATCAAACATGGGTTAATTAGGTTGCTATGTATATTTATAAACAATTTTCACCCATAATCCCCATGTAGAAAAATAATTATATTCATATTCTTATCAGAAATGGGTTAAATAGGTTCCTATGTATATATTTATTAACAATATTCACCCATAATCCCCATATAGAAAAATAATTATATGCATATTATTATCAGAAATGGGTTAATTAGGTTGCTATGTATATCTATAAACAATTTTTCACCCATAATCCCTATGTAGAAAAATAATTATATTCATATTCTTATCAGAAATGGGTTAAATAGGTTCCTATATATATTTATAAACACTATTCCACCCATAATCCCCATGTAGAAAAATAATTAAATGCCTATTCTTATCAGAAATGGGTTTAATGTGTTGCTATCTATAATTATAAACAATATTCTACCCACAATCCCCATGTAGAAAAAGAATTATATATTTTTTATCTTATTATAAATTATATGTTATGAATTATATAATATAAATTATTATATAATTATAAATTATTTATTATATGCACATTCTTATCAGAAATGGGTTGAATAGATTCCTGTGTATATTTATAAACAATATTCCACCCATAATCACAATGTTGAAAAATAATTATATGCATATTCTTATCACAAATTGGTTTAATATGTTGCTATTTATATTTATAAACAATATTCCACCCATAATCCCCATGTAGTAAAAATAATTATATACATATTCTTATCAGAAATGGGTTAAATAGGTTCCTAAGTAAATATATAAACAATATTCCACCCATAATTCAAATGTAGAAAATTCATTTAAGTTTATCTACAATATTCTGCCCATAATCCTATGTAAAAAATAATTACATGCATATTAATATCAGAAATAGGTATAATATGTTGCTATGTATATTTATTAACAATATTCCATCCATAATCAAAATGTAGAAAATAATTATATGCATATTCATATCACAAATAGGTTTATTATGTTGCTATGTATATTTATAAACAATATTCCACCCATAATCCCCATGTAGAAAAATAATCATATGTATATTCTTATCAGAAATGGGTTAAATAGATTCCTGTGTATATTTATAAACAATATTCCACCCATAATCACAATGTTGAAAAATAATTATATGCATATTCTTATCAGAAATGGGTTAAATAGGTTCCTATGCATATTTATAAACACAATTCCACCTATAATCCCCATGTAGAAAAATAATTAAATGCCTATTCTTATCAGAAATGGGTTAAATATGTTTAACTACAATATTCCACCCATAATCCACATGTAAAAAAAATGTATTATCAGAAATTGGTTTAATATGTTGCTCTGTATGTTTATCTACAATATTCCACCCATAATCCCCATGTAGAAAAATAATTATATGCATATTAATTTCAGAAATAGGTTTAATATGTTGCTATGTATATTTATAAACAATATTCCACTCATAATCCCCATGTAGAAAAATAATTATATGCATATTTGTATCAGAAATAGATTTAATATATTTCTATGTGTGTTTAACTACAATATTTCACCCAGAATCCCCATGTAGAAAAAAAATATATGCATATTCTTATCATAAATGGGTTAAATAGGTTCCTATCTATGTTTATAAACAAAATTCCACCCATAGTCCCAATGTAGAAAAATAATTATGTGCATATTCTTATAAGAAAAGGGTTTAATATTTTGCTATGTATATTTATAAACAATATTCCACCCATAATCCCCATGTAGAAAAATAATTATATGCATATTCTTATCAGAAATGGGTTAAATTGTTTCCTATGTATATTTATAAACAATATTCCACCCACAATCCCCATGTAGAAAAATAATTTTATGCATATACTTATCAAAAATGGGTTAAATAGTTTCCTTTGTATATTCATAAACAATATTCCACCTATAATCCCCATGTAGAAAAATAATTTTATGCATATCGATATCACAAATAGATTTAATATATTCCTAAGTATGTTTAACTACAATATTCCACCCATAATCCACATGTAAAAAAAATTCTTATCAGAAATTGGTTTAATATGTTCCTCTGTATGTTTATCTATAATATTCCACCCACAATCCCCATGTAGAAAAATAATTATATGCATATTAATTTCAGAAATAGGTTTAATATGTTGTTATGTATATTTATAAACAATATTCCACTCATAATCCCCATGTAGAAAAATAATTATATGTATATTTGTATCAGAAATGGGTTAAATAGATTCCTATGTATATTTATAAACAATATTCCACCCATAATCCCCACTTGGAAAAATAAATGTATGCCTATTCATATCAGAAATAGGATTAATGTATTGCTAATCCCATGTAGAAAAATAATTATATACAATTACAGAAATAGGTATAATGTGTTGCAATGTATATTTATTAACAACATTCCAACCATAATGAACATGTAGAAAAATAATCATATGCATATTCTTTTCAGAAATGGGTTAAATAGGTTCCTATGTGTATTTATAAACAATAATCCATCCTTAATCCCAATTTAGAAAAATAATTATATGCATATTCTTATCAGAAATAGGTTTAATATGTTGCTATCTATATTTATAAACAATATTACACCCATAATCCCCATGTAGAAAAATAATTATATGCATATTCTTATCAGAAATGTGTTAAATAGGTTCCTATGTATATTTATATACAATATTCCACCCATAATTCCTATGTAGAAAAATAATTATATGCATATTCTTATTAGAAATGGGTTAAATAGGTTCCTGTCTATGTTTATAAACAATATTCCACCCATAATCAACATGTTGAAAAATAATTATATGCATATTCTTAACAGAAATGGGTTTAAATAGGTTCCTATGTATATTTATAAACAATAATCCAACCATAATCCCCATGTAGAAAAATAATTATATGCATATTCTTACCAGAAATGGGTTAAATAGGTTACTATGTATATTTATAAACAATATTCCACCCATAATCCCCATGTAGAAAAATAATTATACGCATATTTTTATCAGAAATGGGTTAAATAGGTTCCTATGTATATTTATAAACAATATTCCACCCTTAATCCCCATGTAGAAAAATATTTATATGCATATTCTTATCAGAAATGGGTTAAATAGGTTCCTATGTATATTTATAAGCAATATTCCACCCATAATCCCCATGTATAAAAATATTTGCATGCATATTCATATCAGAATTAGATTTAATATGTTGCTATGCATGTTTAATTACAATATTCCATCCATAATCCCAATGCAGAAAAATAATTATATGCATATTCTTATCAGAAATTGGTTAAATAGGTTGGTATGTATATTTATAAACAAATTTATACCCATAATCCCCATGTAGAAAAATAATTATTTGCATATTCTTATCAGAAATTGGTGAAATATGTTCCTATGTATATTTCTAAGAAATATTCCACCCATAATCCCCATGTAGAAAAATAATTATATGCATATTCTGATCAGAAATAGGTTTAATGTTTTGCGATCTATATTTATAAACAATATTCCAACCATAATCCCCAATGTAGAAAAATAATTATATGCATATTCTTATCAGAAGTTAAATAGGTTCCCGTATATATTTATAAACAATATTCAACCCATAATCCCAATGTAGAAAAATAATTATACGCATATTCTTATCAGAAATGGGTTAAGAGGGTTAAATGTATATTTATAAACAATATTCCACCCATAATAATTTATAAATAATTTGGTGTCAGTGGGAGGAATAGAAAGCAATCATTAGTGTCTGTCGGGGTCACGATGATGATGAGTCACTAGTTCCTTAAACCAATGAAGTGTCAATATTCCTTAAAATGACACCAATGATCAGGACTACACCCACCATTCCACCCACTAGTGACCCTCATTAGTGTCAGTTGAAGGAAGAGTGATCGATCATTGGTGTCAGTGTAAGGAATTGTGACCTATTATTGGTGTCAGTGGGAGGAACAGTGTCCTATCATTGTTGCCAGTGGGAGATATTTCGGGCCAGCATCGCATTGTTGGTGTCAGTGGATAGAATAGTTGCCTATCGTTGGTGTCAGTTGGACGAATAGTGACCCATTATTTTTTGTCAGTGTGAGAAATAGTACCCCATTTTTGGTGTCAGTGGTAGCCATCATTAGTGTCAAGAGGAAGAATAGTGACCCATCATTGGTGTCACTTAGAGAAATAGTACCATATTGTTGGTGTCAGTGGAAGAAATAATCCCCATTATTTGTGAATTATTGTTTGCTTGAGTAAGCTAACGATATTAGAAACAAATTGAAGCGAATAGATACCGACTCAAGCCTATCGTTTTATTAAACCAACCCATATCTTAGCTATTCCGACATTCTGTCTTAATAAAGCCCTACAACTTTATCTTTAACAATATATGGTATCCTGACTTCATTTAACACACTTATGTAGACTCACGTTAACGCGACTATTCCTAAACCGATGTAAACCTTAATCTTACATCTAACTGTAAACCGTCTCATGTGTATGACATAACATGTGTTTTCAGGACTTTTTTTGCTATTTTTTGCAGCCCATGTAAACGGTCTAACTGGTAACCTCTGCGACTATTAAGAGTAATATCTATCCCTGAATAGAAAGTAAACAATAAGGCTATGCAAAAATATCAATTTTGCGTTCTACCAACGATTACTTGCTGTACTTATTTAGAATTATTGAACTAGTTCGAATCCAAGTCAAAGAGATCTCTGAAAGAGATGAACTCCACAATATCTTTTTTATGTTTTTTTTAATCTTTTTTTATATTTTTTTGCAATGATCATTTAATTAATATCAGTGCTATCTGTACTAGATTGAAGCAAAAAATTCTCAGTCAGTGAGAGAAAAGTACCCCATCATTGTGTCAGTGGAAGGAACAGTGAAACATCTTTAGATGATTAGCTGATTGATTGATCATCCAATTAAAAGAGTAATAAAAAGCAGAAATACGGTTTACCTTAGATGTCAGATATTGTGGAGTTTCAGCATAGCATAGCACATCTGTCAGGCGGTTTGAATTAGTTTCGAACCAGTAGCTGTTGCACGGTAAGTTCAGGTTATTGCACTTGCAACTATCGAAAGATTAGCACTGAGATAGCTGATTTTAATTGAGTGATTATTGCATTTAAAGAGTAATAAAAAGCAGAAATTCGGTTTACCTTAGATGTCAGATATTGCAAGTTTTAAGCATAGCATAGCTATGGCAGACGGTTTGAAATAGTTGAATAATTCGTAAATTAGCACAGTAAGGAGACGTTAAGAGTTTCCATAGCTTAGTTTAACAGTATACTTTAATATATAATTGAAGTAAATTCAAAATACAATGTTCAATGGATGAGTGATAGTTTCATTATAAATTTCATATATTTCGTTGTATTGCAAACCATTTTACCGTTGAAGCATGCTGAACATTCCCTGTGCTTAAATATAGCTATCTGCTATATTTAGAATAATGCAACTATCTTTACATCTAAAGTAAGCTGTTTCACTTATTGTTTACTTGAGTGAAGGTAACGATATTAGAAACCGAATAGAAACCGACATTGTGCTCTATATCGTCTTAATTACACATCAAGGAGAGTGAGACTGTATACATATTACAACAACATATCTACTGAGATATTTGTCACAAAAAAGTTGCAATACACGTTCCAAAACTATTACAACAGAAAGTCGGCAAATGTCAATTCCTGCATAACCCAAAATATCCTTTACGCTAAAAAGCAAGAAGAGAAGATAATTGTTGGACGGTAAATTTAATGTTATTATACTTGCAACTAAAGAAAGATGTCAGGTTTAGTACTGGGATAGCTGATATTAATTGAATTGTAATTGCATTACATCTTTTAGAGTAATAAAAAGCAGAAATACGGTTTAGATGTAAAATATTGAGGAGTTTAAGCATAAGCGTTTCTACATATGGATTATGGGTGGAATATTGTTTAGAAATATACACAGCAACCTATTTAACCCATTTCTGATAAGAATATGCATATAATAATTTTTCTACATGGGGATTATGGGCCGAATATTGTTTATAAATATACATAGCAACATATTAAACCTATTTCTGATATGAATATGAATATAATTATTTTTTTATATGGGTATTATAGGTGGAATATTGTCTATAAATATAGATAGTAACCTATTTATCCCATTTCTGAAAAGAATATGCATATAATTATTTTTCTACATGCTGATTATGGTTGGAATATTGTTTATAAATATACATAGCGACATATTAAACCTATTTGTGATATGAATATGCATATAATTATTTTTCTACATGGGGATTATGGGTGGAATATTTCTTACAAATATACATAGGAACATATTTAACCCATTTCTGATAAGAATACGCATATAATTATTTTTCTACATGGGGATTATGGTTGGAATATTGTTTATAAATATACATAGCAACATATTAAACCTATTTCTGACATGAATATGCATATTATTATTTTTCTATATTTTGATTATGGGTGAAATATTGTTTATAAATATACATAGGAACCATTTTATCCCATTTCTGATAAGAATATGCATATAATTATTTTTCTACATGGGAATTATGGGTGGAATATTGTAGTTAAATATACATAGGAATATATTAAACTTATTTCTGATTTAACTATGCATAAAATTATTTTTCTACATGGGGATTATGGGTGGAATATTGTTTATAAATATACATAGGAACCTATTTAACCGATTTCTGATAGGAATATGCATATAATTATTTTTCTACATGTGAATTATAGGTCGAAGATTGTTTATAGATATAGATAGCAACATATTAAACCTATTTCTGATGAGAATATGCATATAATTATTTTTCTACATGGGGATTATGGGTGGAATATTGTTTATAAATATACATAGCAACCTATTTAACCCATTTCTGACAAGAATATGCATATAATAATTTTTCTACATGTGGATTATGGGCGGAATATTGTTTATAAATATACATAGCAACATATTAAACCTATTTCTGATATGAATATGAATATAATTATTTTTTTATATGGTTATTATAGGTGGAATATTGTCTATAAATATAGATAGTAACCTATTTATCCCATTTCTGAAAAGAATATGCATATAATTATTTTTCCACATGCTGATTATGGTTGGAATATTATTTATAAATATACATAGCGACATATTAAACCTATTTCTGATAAGAATATGCATATAATTATTTTTCTACATGGGGATTATGGGTGGAATATTTCTTACAAATATACATAGGAATGTATTTAACCCATTTCTGATAAGAATATGCAAATAATTTTTTTTTCTGCATGGGGATTATAGGTGCAATGTTGTTTATAAATATACATAGGAACCTATTTAACCCATTTCTGATAAGAATATGCATACAATTATTTTTCTTCACGTTGATTATGGGTGGAATATTGTCTATAAATATACATAGGAACCTATTTAACCCATTTCTAAAAAGAATATGCATATAATTATTTTTCTACATGAGGATTATGGTTGGAATATTGTTTATAAATATACATAGCAACATGTTAAACCTATTTCTGATATGAATATGCATATAATTATTTTTCTACATTGGGATTATGGGTGGAATATTGTAGTTAAAGATACATAGGAATATATTAAGCCTATTTCTGATATGAATATGCATAAAATTATTTTTCTACATTGCGATTATGGGTGGAATATGGTTTATAAATATACATAGCAACATATTAAATCTATTTCTGATATGAATATGCATATAATTATTTTTCTATATGGGGATTATGGGTGGAATATTGTTAATAAATATACATAGCAACATATTAAATCTATTTCTCTCATGAATATGCATATACATATTTTTCTACATTGGGATTATGGGTGGATTACTGTTTATAAATATACATAGCAACCAATTTAAGTCATTTCTGATAAGAATATGCATATAATTATTTTTCTACATTGGGATTATGGGTGGAATGTTTTAGTTAAACATACATATCAATATATTAAACCTATTCCTGATATGAATATGCATAAAATTATGTTTCTGCATATGGATTATGGGTGGAATATTGTTTATAAATATACATAGGAACCTATTTAACCCATTTCTGATAAGAATATGCATATAATTATTTTTCTACATGGGGATTATGGGTGGAATATCGTTTATAAATATACATAGCAACATATTAAAACTATTTCTTATATGAATATGCATATAATTATTTTTCTACATGGGGATTATGGGTGAAATATTGTTAATAAATATACATAGGAACCTATTTAACCCATTTCTGATAACAATATGCATATAATTATTTTTCTACATGGGGATTATGGGCGGAATATTGTTAATAAATATACATAGCTACATATTAAACCTATTTCTGTTTTGAATATGCATATAATTATTTTTCTACATGGGGATTATGGGTGGAATGTTGTTTATAAATATACAGAGCAACATCTTAAACCTATTTCTGATATGAATATGCATATAGTTATTTTTCTATACGGGGATTATGGGTGGAATATTGTTTATAAATATACATTGGAACCTATATAACCCATTTCTGATAAGAATATGCATATAATTATTTTTCTACATGGGGATTATGGGTGGAATAGTGTTTATAAATACACATAGGATTCTATTTAACCCATTTCTGATAAGAATATACATATAATTATTTTTCTACATGGGGATTCTGGGTGGAATATTGTTTGTAAATATACATAGCAACATATTAAACCTATTTGTGATATGAATATGCATATCATTACTTTTCTACATGGGGATTATGAAAGCAATTTTGTTAATAAATATACATAGCAACATATTATACCTATTTCTGATATGAATATGTATGTAATTATTTTTCTACATGGGATTATGGGCAGAATATTGTAGATAAACATACATAGCAACATATTAAACCTATTTCTGATAAAAATATGCATATCATTATTTTTCTACATGGGGATTATGGGTACAATATTGTTTATAATTATAGATAGCAACACATTAAACCTATTTCTGATATGAATATGCATAAAATTATTTTTCTACATTGGGATTATGGGTGGAATATTGTTAATAAATATATACATAGGAACCTATTTAACCCATTTCTGATAAGAATATGCATATAATTATTTTTCTATATGGGGATTGTGAGCGGAATATTGTTTATAATTATACATAGGAACGAACCTATTTAACCCATTTCTGATAAGAATATGCATATAATTATTTTTCTACACGAGGATTAGTCATGGAATATTGTTAATAAATATACATAGCAACATATTAAACCTATTTCTGTTTTGAATATGCATATAATTATTTTTCTACATGGGGATTATGGGTGGAATGTTGTTTATAAATATACATAGTAACCTATTTAACCCATTTCTGAAAAGAATATGCATATATTTATTTTTCTACATGGGGATTATGGTTGGAATATTGTTTATAAATATACATAGAAACCTATTTAACCCATTTCTGAAAAGAATATGCATATAATTATTTTTCTACATGGGGATTATGGTTGGAATATTGTTTATAAATATACATAGAAACACATTAAACCTGTTTCTGATATGAATATGCATATAATTATTTTTCTACATGGGGATTATGGGTTGAAATTTGTTTATAAATATACATAGAAACATATTAAACCTATTTCTGATATGAATATACATATAATTATTTTTCTACATGGGGATTATGGTTGGAATATTGTTTATACATATACATAGAAACATATTAAACCTATTTCTGATAAGAATATGCATATAATTATTTTTCTACATGGGAATTATGGTTGGAATATTGTTTATAATTATAGATAGAAACATATCAAACCTATTTCTGATAAGAATATGCATATAATTATTTTTCAACATTGGGATTATGGGTGGAATATTGTAGTTAAACATACATATGAATATATTAAACCTATCTCGGATTTTAATATGTATAAAAATTTTTTTGTACATGGGGATTATGGGTGGAATATTGTTTATAAATATACATAGGAACCTATTTAACCCATTTCTGATATGAATATGCATATAATTATTTTTCTACATGGGGATTATAAGTGGAATATTGTTTATAAATATACATAGCAACATTTTAAACCTATTTCTGAAATTAATATGCATATAATTATTTTTCTACATGGGGATTATGGGTGGAATATTGTAGATAAACATACAGAGCAACATATTAAACCAATTTCTGATAAGAATAGGAATTTTATTATTTTTTACATGTGGATTATGGGTGGAATATTTTAGTTAAACATACATAGGAATATATTAAATCTATTTGTGATTTCGATATGCATAAAATTATTTTTCTACATGGGGATTATGTGTGGAAAATTGTTTATAAATATACATAGCAACCTATTTAACCCATTTCTGATAAGAATATGCATATAATTATTTTCTACATGAGGATTATGGATGGAATATTGTTAATAAATATACATAGCAACAAATTACACCTATTTCTGATAAGAATATGCATATAATTATTTTTCTACGTGGGGATTATGGGTGGAATATCGTTTATAAATATACATAGCAACATATTAAAACTATTTCTTATATGAATATGCATATAATTATTTTTCTACATGGGGATTATGGGTGAAATATTGTTAATAAATATACATAGGAACCTATTTAACCCATTTCTGATAACAATATGCATATAATTATTTTTCTGCATGGGGATTATGGGTGGAATGTTGTTTATAAATATACATAGGAACCTATTTAACACATTTCTGATAAGAATATGCATACAATCATTTTTCTACATGGGGATTATGGGTGGAATATTTTTTATAACTATACATATCAACCTATTTAACCCATTTATGATAAGAATATGAATATAATTATTTTTCTACATGGGAATTATGGGTAGAATATTGTATATAAATATAAATAGGAACCTATTTAACACATTTCTGTTAAGAATATGCGTATAATTGTTTTTCTACATGGGGATTATGGGAGGAATATTGTTTTTAATTATACATAGGAACCTATTTAACCCATTTCTGATAAGAATATGCATATAATTATTTTTCTGCAAAGGGATTATAGGTGGATTATTGTTTATAAATATACATAGGAACCTATATAACCCATTTCTGAGAAGAGTATGCATATAATTATTTTTCTACATTTGGATTATGGTTTGAATATTGTTTATAAATATACATAGAAACCTATTAAACCTATTTCTGATATGAATATGCATATAATTATTTTTCTACATGGGGATTATGGTTGGAATATTGTTTATAAATATACATAGGAACCTATTTAACCCATTTCTGATAAGTATATGCATATAATTATTTTTCTACACGAGGATTATAGATGGAATATTGTTAATAAATATGCATAGCAACATATTAAACCTATTTCTGTTATGAATATGCATATAATTATTTTTCTACATGGGAATTATGGGTGGAATATTGTAGTTAAACATACATAGGAATATATTAAACCTATTTTTGTTTTGAATAAGCATTAAATTATTTTTCTACATCGGGTTTATGGGTGGAATATTGTTTATAAATATAGATAGCAACCTATTTAAGTCATTTCTGTTAAGAATATGCATATAATTATTTTTCTACATGGGGATTATGGGTGGAATATTGTTTATAAATATAGATAGCAACCTATTTCTGATTAGAATATGCATAAAAATATTTTTCTGCATTGGGTTTATGAGTGGAATACTGTTTATAAATATACATAGCAACCTATTTAAGTCATTTCTGATAAGAATATTTATATAATTATTTTTCTACATGGGGATTATGGGTGGAAAATTGTTTAAATATATACAAAGCAACCTATTTAACCCATTTCTGATAAGAATATGCATATAATATTTTTTCTACATGGGGATTATGGGCGGAATATTTTTTATAAATATACATAGGAACCTATTTAACCCATTTCTGTTAAGTATATGCATATAATTATTTTTCTACATGAGGATTATGGATGGAATATTGTTAATAAATATGCATAGCAACATATTAAACCTATTTATGTTATGAATGTGCATATAATTATTTTTTTACATGGGAATTATGGATGGAATATTGTAGTTACACATACATAGGAATATATTAAACCTATTTCTGATTTGATTAAGCATTAAATTATTTTTCTACATCGGGATTATGGGTGGAATATTGTTTATAAATATATAAACAGGAACCTATTTAACCCATTTCTGATAAGAATATGCAAATAATTCTTTTTCTACATGGGGATTATGGGTGGGATATTGTTTATAAATATAGATAGCAATCTATTTCTGATTAGAATATGCATAAAATTATTTTTCTACATTGGGATTATGAGTGGAATACTGTTTATAAATATACATAGCAACCTATTTAAGTCATTTCTGATAAGAAAATGCATATAATTATTTTTCTACATGGGGATTATGGGTGGAATATTTTAGTTAAACATACATATCAATATATTAAACCTATTCCTGATATGAATATGCATAAAATTATGCTTACCACTTTCATTTGGGAGCAGTTAGGATTGCTAAAAACACCCTACATTTGCCAGTAATGGAGGGCGTCCGCCTTTCCGCCTGGCTTTTCCCTGTCTTCAAACCAATTATATTGTCTCGCAGTTGGCCCATGTGCTCTGGTGGTTTTATCCTGAATCCAACAATGCGGACACTGCCCTGGAGGCAGCTATACTTACCTTCTATGAGGTCGGAAAATCCGACCGTGTGTACAGGGCATATGAGTGAGAGAGGGTACAATTATACTAGCAATGACCTTACAGATTTTTAGGCTCACTAAAATGCTGTCATCCAATGAACGCAATATATACTCACCAAATACCCCACTATGGGGGAATCTAAATTTATAGGAATTTTCCCACGAAACTGATGGGGGATTCTGGTCTGGGTGAAAACAATCATGCATCTATTTTCGGATAATGTGTTCCGTCCTCTTGAGGAATTTCGTTGGGAATATAATCTACCTCGTAAGGCCTACTTCCTATATTTGCAGATACGTCACACTGCGGCAACGTAGTTTGGCCTTTGTAACATAGTTGTTCAACTCTCTCCGCTAGAATGATTACTGACTGACTCTTCTCACACCAAACTAGTTTCATCATATTATAGATCCCTCTTGCATTCTACAACTCGTAGGCTCAGCAGCACGGCCAATAAATGGAGTGCTGACAACCCTGAATTGACGGAGGACATCTGGCAGGAAGTTCTTCCCCTCCAGGTTCCCTCTGTCATTTCTTCCCGGGACAAGGTGATACAGACAAAATTACTATACAGATCCTACTTTACACAATGTTTACTGTATAAATTAAATAGATTACCCTCTGCATTATGCTCTTGATGCGGAAGGGCTGATGGCATATTCTTTCATCTGATGTGGGAGTGCACTCAGATTAGGAAGTTCTGGTCGGAGGTCACGGCCTTCATCAGCTCCTTAATTCAGAAATCAAAAGTGCTCATTTTAAAGGCTAATTTGCATGGTATTGTCCTAAAAAGGGTTTGGGGACCCGGGTCCTGCCCCATGGGACATGTATCAATGCAAAAAAAAGTTTTAAAAACTGCAGTTTTTTCGGGAGCAGTGATTTTAATTAATGCTTAAAGTCAAACAATAAAAGTGTAATATTCCTTTAAATTTCATACCTGAGGGGTGTCTATAGTATGCCTGTAAAGGGGCACATGTTTCCTGTGTTTAGAACAGTCTGACAGCAAAATGACATTTCAAAGGAAAAAAAGTCATTTAAAACTACTCGCGGCTATTAATGAATTGTCGGTCCGACAATACACATAAAAGATCATTGATAAAAACTGCATGGGATTTCCCCATAGGGGAACCCCGAACCAAAATTAAAAAAAAAACTGGCGTGGGGGTCCCCCTAAATTCCATACCAGGCCCTTCAGGTCCCGTATGGATATTAAGGGGAACCCCGCGCCAAAATGTAAAAAAAAAATGACGTAGGGGTCCCCCCTCAAAATTCATACCAGACCCTTCAGGTCTGGTGTGGATTTTAAGGGGAACCCCGTGCCAAAATTAAAACAAAAATTGGCGTGGGGTCCCCCCAAAAATCCATACCAGACCCTTATCCGAGCACGCAACCTGGCAGGCTGCAGGAAAAGAGGGGGGACGAGAGAGCACCCCCCTCCTGAACTGTATCAGGCCACATGCCCTCAACATTGGGAGGGTGCTTTGGGGTAGCCCACCAAAGCACCTTGTCCCCATGTTGATGAGGACAAGGGCCTCATCCCCACAAACCTTGGCCTCTGACGTCACTGGGAATGCCACAGGGAAGTCCCCGTCAAGTCTCCGTGCGTCAGAGGGGGGTGGGGTCACCGGGTGGCCCCGCCATCCACTATTTAAGAACAGTCAGAAGACGAGAAGCGTCACACACAGCGGGAGCCTCCCTCCATGCCATCATGGATGCGGAGCGGCCTGAAAAGAAGATGAAGACAAGAAGATGAAGAGAAGAAGATGAAGAGAAAAAGATGAAGAGAGAAGCGTCACACAGCGGGAGCCTCCCATCCAATCATGGATGCGGAGCCGCCCGAAAAGAAGATGAAGAGAAGAAGATGAAGAGAAGAAGATGCTGCGGAGGGAGATGCCGGACGAGAACACCGGAGAAAGAAGCTGAGGACCGGAGGAAGAAGAAGATGGAGGAAGAAACCGAAGGAAGATAGAAGAAAGAAGATAGAAGATGGAAAAAAGAAGACTTTAAATAAAGGAATTGTCAAAAACTGTCTCTTGTCATTTTTAACATTTTTCAATTATTTTATTTATTCAATCATAAGACAAATTCAAGTACATATACAGAAGAACAGGATAACACAACATCATTTCTCACAATAAGAACGTATCCTTATATCTACCTTGCAATAAATTAAGTCGCTACCCAGACATTCCTCATCAACACCATATTCTTGACCAAAGATCCCGTGTCCTGCCAACTTATAGTCTCGAACTCGTCTTAATCTGTTTTATTCTATACAAAAACAACAAAGCAAAACAAAACCCCCCCCCCAAAAAAAAGGGGAGGGTCAAACCCCTCCATGGGAATATACCTCAAGTGTACTCGTATATCAAAAGGAGGATTGAGATAAGAACCTTAAATTAAGTACTCACTCTAACTACTCAAATTATTGTCAAGGAGGGTGCTTCTCTCCTCTGAAGCCATAAAAACATTCCAAAATGACCATGTCCTAGAGTATGCTGATGTCGCGCAGAGAGAACCAATTCTTCTAGTTTGTTCATCTCTTTTGCTTTACGTAACCACATCCCTATTGTCGGGGGCAACAGTGATTTCCATGTCAGGGGGATACATGCCTTAGTGGCATCTAACAAATGATGAATAATGGATTCCTTATAGACCTTTTCTGGTATATGAGACGCATGGAGGAGAAAAAAGGCCGGTTCTTCTGGTGTTTTACCATCCATAAAAATTTGGACAATACGTCTAACTTCTGTCCAGAACTTCTTTAGTTTGGAGCACTTCCAAAAAATATGTAACATAGTTCCACTGTCTCTCTGACATCTCCAACACAGGTCAGAGGAGTCAGGAAAGATTCTCTTCAATTTCACTGGCGTTCTATACCACCGAGTAAAAATTTTGAAGTTAGTCTCTTGAATTTTCGCACAGATCGATGATTTGTGCGTAAATTTAAGAATATGTTGTAACTGTATTGAGCTAAAAGGCTTACCCAGCTCCTGTTCCCATTCCTGCACACAATTCAAAAGATTAGTTCCCTCAGGTGTAATCAGTAATTCATAATTGGCCGATAGGGTATGAGATATTGCTCCAGCCCCTGAGCACATTTTCTCAAAGGTAGTGAGGGACCTGGCAAACCGTCCCGGGGCTGGAAGAGTGCTAAAAAAGTGGGCAATTGGAAGGGCACTCCAGAATCTTAATCTAAACTTACCCGCCTGCTCCATCAACTCCGGGACTGTCAGCCACGCCCCAGCTTTTATGTAGCTAGACACCTGTACATAGCCCATGTTCCATAAGTGCTTAAATGCCACATCTTCCGTCCCGGGAGGAAAGTGGGGGTTTCCCAGTATCGGGTACAAAGGGGATCCCTCAGGTGTTATGCCCATACTAGATAACAAAGCCGAAAAGAGCCTGATAGTAGTACCTTTTAAAGGGTGTTTGATAAGCTCTCCAGGAAGATGGGCAGAACACCATGGGGTTCCGTCCAGTGGGACGGGCGACTGGGCATATTCCATCTGTACCCAAAGTTTAAAGTCTTTGTGTCTATTCCAATCAATTACTCTGCTCAAATGTGTAGCTTGATAGTATTTTTGTATATCTGGGACCGCCAGTCCCCCAAATCTTTTTGGGAGTGTTAGTTGGTTGCGTTGCAACCAAGGTTGTTTATGTGCCCAAATAAAATCAAAAATTAACCTCTGAGTTTGTTTAAAGTATGAAGATGGTATACGTATCAGCAATGCCTGTAAAAGAAAAAGAAATTTGGGGAGGATGCTCATCTTAATTATGTTGCAGCATCCAAGCCATGAGTGAAAGCCTGTTTTCCAATTATCAAATAAACTCTTAACTTTTTTAAGCCATGGGGGGAAATTTGACTCAAAGATCTTACCTATATTGGGTGGGATCAGCGTTCCCAAATATGTTAGCGCTTTATCCGTCCATTTAAACTTAAAATTTTGCTTAAGTTGCTCAATTGATGTTTGAGGACAATTGACCCCCATTGCCTCCGACTTAGAAAAATTAATACGAAGATTGGAAATTAGACTATACTTCTCAAATTCTCTCATTAAATTTGGAATTGTGATCGAAGGGTTCGTAAGAGAGAATAGCATATCATCTGCATACGCTGAAATTTTACATTGGGCCTCCCCTATCTGTATTCCTGTGATATCCTGATTCAGACGTATTGTGCAGAGAAACGGTTCCAATGATAGGGCGAACAGGAGTGGTGACAGGGGACATCCCTGGCGTGTCCCATTAGAGATTGAAAACATTTCTGATAATACTCCATTAGCCCGTACCCGGGCTGCCGGGCGAGAATAAATGGAGGTGATCCACTGCAACATTTTACTCCCAAAGCCTCCATATCGCAGAACTGCCAGCATATAATTCCAGTTCACCCTATCAAAGGCTTTCTCCACATCTGTGTTTATAAACACACATTGTATCTGTGTTTTATTCGCTATCTGTAAAAGATTCAGGACCTTCGTAGTGTTATCTCTTGCTTCACGTGTGGGAACAAATCCCACTTGATCCAGGTGTATCAGATTCGGGATATACTGTTGGATCCTATTTGCTAAAATTTTGGTAAAGAGTTTGAGGTCTAAATTAAGCAGAGAAATCGGTCGATAGCTTCCGCAGGAAGCTGGGTCTTTCCCCTTCTTCGGTATCACCGAGATATGGGCTAGCAAGGTGTCCTGTGTTAATGTTGCTGACGAACCAAGAGCATTAAATAATTTAACCATATATTGAGCTAGAGAAGGGAGCAAGATCCTATAATATTGGGCTGTCAAGCCATCGGGACCTGGTTCTTTACCCATTTTAGTGACCTTTACAGCTCCTTGAAGTTCTTCTATAGTTTACGGGACTTTCAAGGTTATCTCTATCCTCATCCGACAATCGAGACATTAATGACCGCGAAAGATACCAGTCTATCTGAGCTTGGGTAGGGGGTTGCATCTGCAAATTATATAAAGAATTGTAAAATTTTTGAAATTCTCGAGCTATGTCATATGGTTTCGTGACCTTGAGCCTATTAGATGTAACCAAGTGTGGGATATAGTTCCTTAATCTCTGCTCGCACAAAGACCTAGCTAAAAATCTCCCACACTTGTCCCCAGACTCGTACGAGAGCGTCCTACAGGTTTGTAGTGCTGCCTTCGCTTTAAACTGAACAAAATCCGAAATTTGTGCTCGTTTAGCCAGAAGATCTTTCTCTAATTAAGAGGACTGAGCCCGTTTATGATGAAGCTTTAAAGAAGCCAAATCCTCCAGTAATAATTTGAGCTGTTCTGCCCTTTTCCGTTTAATCCTGGCTCCATGTTTGATCAGAACCCCTCTAATAACCGCCTTATGTGCTGCCCAGACAATTCCAGGATCACAATCTGGGGTATCGTTGGTGCTAAAATAAAATTCTAATTCTTTGATTACATCCTCCAGGACATGTTTGTCCTGTAGAAGGCTCTCGTTCAGTCTCCATTGAGTGGGTCTTTTCATCCGAGATTTATTTAGGTCATATTTCAAAAATATAGGTGCGTGGTCTGACCAAGTAATAGAGCCTATTGTGGCAGTTCGTACTGAATGAAGTTGGGCATGTGGAACAAAAAAGAGATCTATACAGGAATAAGATTTATGAGGAAGGGAGTAAAAAGTATAGTCTTTTTCTGTAGGATGGAGTAAACGCCATATATCGATCAATTGATTCCTGTGTAAAATTTGGGCAATACCATTCCGTGTACTAAGAGAAATGGATGACAGTCCAGTGGAAGTATCTTCCACTGGATTTAATGATATATTCCAATCTCCTCCTAAGATCAACTATCCTTCTGAAAATTCAGTCAACTGATTAAGCATTTTATCCAAGAAAGTCCCTTGATGTACATTGGGAGCATACACTGTCGCCAGTTTGACCCCAACATTGCCCACTTTGTCCTTTACAAACAGGAAGCGCCCTCCAGGATCTCTGACCGCGTCTACAAAACACCATGATATTCTGCTCGAGAGGATAATAGACACCCTCCTATTCCAAGAGGCGCAAAGCAGGGTACCAAATATGCATACCCACATACATATATATATATATATATATATATATATATATATATATATATATATATATATATACGTACACACCCCTACACACGCATACACATATATGTACCCCAAAAAAATAACTAAATATTAATTTAAGTCATTGCATCCAGAAAAAAAAAAAGGAAGACCCTCGTGTAACATAATTATTACATCCAAGTATATAAAAAAAAATAAAAAAACAAAAAACAAAAAAAAACAAGACTATATCCTTTTTAAGTTGCAGGAACTGCAACATAACAAAATCGTGTTACTAACGTGTCCTTAAAAATAACTAAATAAAACAAATACCATATAAGCTTTAAAAAATGAGGGAAGGGATATATCCTTCTAAGTGTGGTGGTTAATTACCTATCAAGTGCTATGGAGCAACAGGTAGAAGCCCCTGCAAAAAAAAAAGTGGGGGGGTGTCTTACAAAGTATATCATATATTTATTAAAGAGGCTACAGCTAAACAAAATATTGCTACTAACGAGCTCAACTTAAAAAAGACACACAAATTCTAAAGAAAAACAAGTACCATTGACATTTTAGGGGGAGGGAGAAAACACCCGTTGCCTCAATAGATTAATACACAAATAAGTGTTAAAAAGAAAAAAGGAAAAAATTATCAAATACGAGTTGCAGAGACTGCATCTCAAAAAACACAGTGATATCCAAGTGTCAAAAAAAAAAAAAAAACCCCTGTGTAATTATTACATCCAAATGTGAACTTACAAAAAGAAAAAGGACTATACTATAACTATAACTTTTAAGTTGCACAAATCGCGACATGACAAAATCGTGTTATTAACAAGCCTTTAAAGACAAATTCCATTCGTGCTAAAGAGAAAGAGAAAGGGAGATACCCTTTCAAGTGTGAATGATTAATTCTCTAATAAGTGCTATGAGGCAACAGGTGCAAGGCCTCCTAAATAATTACAAAAAAAAAAAAGGGGCATATGCCCAACACTGAATGCAATTGACTATCTTCTTAATGCATCCTAAATAAAAGGCATATCTAGATCAATAAGTAAGTACATTCCAATCCTGTCTTAAAACACCAATAACCTATAGCGTCCTCTCAAAAAATGTCAAGCTGCTTATCTTAATACATATGGCAAAGGCCAAGATTACGGATATGAGATAGGAGGAATTTTGAAAAATGTCCACTAATGTCCTCTGTCACCTCTTTCACTCAATTGAGCAAAAGGTCTAAGTTCTGGTTCTTAATTCTGTGCCCTGCAGGAGCTTTTGGGGTCCGCATCAAGACTGCTGTTGTTGTGGCACTTGAGTATGATTTCCATGACCTTGCTTACTCTGGGGGCCCCATATGTGAAATGTAAAAGAGCCAATTGGGAATCTGTATAGGTGGCACTTCTATAAAAGCAAATAATCCCGGAAGATCTGCCGGTGTACGGAGCGTATATGAAGATTGATGCCTTTCGAAATGTCACCGCCAATGGGTATCCCCATCTGTAAGTGTACCCCTATTCTCTAGCCAGATCTAAAATTGATCGCAGGCATGCTCTGCGCTGGAGGGTAGCCTGAGATAGATCCGACAAGATTTTAATAGAGTTCCCCTCAAAGTCGATATTCCCTGTTCCCCACGCAGCCCTAAGTATCTGCTCCTTCTGTGAATAGCTATAAAGCCGGCATATAACATCTCTAGGTCTCTCTGGATCTCTTGATTTAGGGCCCAGAGCTCTATGGACCCTATTTAACTCAACCATCATCTGGGGGAATTTTAAGGCCGTCTGAAATATAGTATTCACTATATTCTGGAGATCTTCTACCTCCATCTCTTCAGGGATACCCTGAAGCCACAAATTGTTCCGGCGGCTTCTATCTTCCAAAACCTCTATATGGAGCTGTAAAGCCACCTCTGTATCTGCCTGGGAAATCTGTGTTCTTTCAATATCTTTTACCCGCTGTTCGAGGGAGGACACATTTCCCTCTCCTATGCTCACCCTCTCCGCGAGTGTCTCAATATCTGTTCCTACCGCTTGAATATCCTGGCGGTGTGACTCCTCTACTCGGAGAATCAGGGCCTCGATCTCCCGGCGTGTGGGAAGCTCTCTCAGCAATGCTCGGATGTCTCCTTCCACACTGCCTGTATCCTCAGCTTGCAGGGGGTCACCGGCTTCTACCTGCGCATGATGTAAAGACGCCGGGATTTCCAACTTAGAGTCCAACATAAGGGGTGGAGCAGGCAGGCTCGGCTTAGTGCTGATAGCCCGGTTTGAGCTACGTAATGCAGCCACTGTAGCGCCTGGAGACTCTCGTGGAGGTGGAACAAAATATTGCTGGATATCTCCCTGTGCAGTACGAGAGGCAGGAGGCTGGGCTCTCCTTATTGTAGATCATGTCTTGTACTCCCGAGTTGTCCTCATGCCACGGTAGCACCTATTGGTCGGCTATTGTTTGGTCGGGGAGAGCATGGTAGTCCCGGAGCTCCACTATAGTGTGTCTTCACACCGCCATGTCCAGGCCACCCCCCCTCATTTTTAACATTTTTGACAGTTTTTTTGTGAAATGATAGGGGTACTTTTGTAGCTCCTTACCATTTCACACAGGAGGGGGGCTGGGATCTGGGGGTCCCCTTGTTAAAGGGGGCTTACAGATTCCAATAAGCCCCCCGCCTGCAGACCCCCACAACCACTGACCAAGGGTTGTGGGGATGAGGCCCTTGTCCTCATCAACATGGGGACAAGGTGCTTTGGTGGGCTACCCCAAAGCACCCTCCCAATGTTGAGGGCATGTGGCCTGGTACAGTTCAGGAGGGGGGGCGCTCTCTCGTCCCCCCCTCTTTTCCTGCGGCCTGCCAGGTTGCGTGCTCGGATAAGGGTCTGGTATGGATTTTTGGGGGGACCCCACGCCAATTTTTTTTTTAATTTTGGCGCGGGGTTCCCCTTAAAATCCATACCAGACCTGAAGGATCTGGTATGAATTTTGAGGGGGACACCTACATCATTTTTTTTTTAAATTTTGGCACGGGGTTCCCCTTAATATCCATACGGGACCTGAAGGGCCTGGTATGGAATTTAGGGGGACCCCCACGCCAGTTTTTTTTTTTAATTTTGGTTCGGGGTTCCCCTGTGGGGAAATCCCATGCAGTTTTTATCAATGAACTTTTATGTGTATTGTCGGACCGGCAATTCATTAATAGCTGCGAGTAGTTTTAAATTACTTTTTTTCCTTTGAAATGTCATTTTGCTGTCAGACTGTTCTAAACACGGGAAACATGTGCCCATTTACAGACATACTATAGACACCCCCCAGGTACGAAATTTAAAGGAATATTACACTTTAATTGTTTGACTTTAAGCATTATTAAAATCACTGCTCCCGAAAAAACGGCTGTTTTTAAAACTTTTTTTGCATTGATACATATCCCCTGGGGCAGGACCCAGGTCCCCAAACATTTTTTATGACAATACAATGCATATAAGCCTTTAAATTAGCACTTTTAATTTCTCCCATACACTTTTAAAGGGTGTTCCGCGGCTTTCGAATTTGCCGTGAACATCCCAAATTGTTCGCTGTTCGGCAAACTGGCGAACAGCCGATGTTCAAGTCGAACATGAGTTCGACTCGAACTGGAAGCTCATCCCTAGTGATGATGAAGGTATATCTAAAAATGTACAAACCTTTCTGCGCATAGTATTGTTCTATGCTAAGAAATCGATAACCATCCATTGGAAGTCTCAATCATCGCCCACTATAGTCTCTTGGCTCCCTACCATTAATCATGCTATACCGTTATATAAGTTGACGTATAAGACGTATGAAGACAGAGGATGCCCAAAAAAATTCCTAAAGATTTGGGGTTCTTGGGTCAGCTCTGAAAGTACCATACCACCTGCTCCTTGAAAGACTAAATGAAGCCCCTGATCATTGATTGGTTCCAATTAAGCAAAATAGACATTTGAACTGGTTGTTACGTGTCCACTAAAATCTATACCAGTTTACCAGATTTTTTAATGGTTCGAGCGATGTTTGCTCCATATACAGTTTTCTTTGTTGTTTGCTTTGTATGGAAAATAAATAAAAATTTTACTTTAAAAAAAAAAAAAGTGTAACATAAGCTGACAGGGAATCTTTTCGTGCGGGTGTCAGGAGGAGGCTGTTTTTTTGTGCAGGCGGAGTGGCTTTTTTGCTGCCCCCCTGCAAAGTGCCGCCCTAGGCCTGGGCCTTGTTGGCCTAGGCCAAGATACAGCGTTGCCAAACAGTGCTGCTGACTACAAATGGCAAAAAATTATCTTCGCCAGAATTTTCCTATCAATATTGTTGATATATAAGGCTAATGGGGAACCAATTCTCAATCTTTAAGGGATCTTTGCCTCTTGACAACAGAATGAAAGCAGATTGTCTCAGAGGGAGGTGTAAACCCTCACACAGACAGCCTTTAAATAAGGCGCCAAGCTAGACTTAAAGGACTTATAAAATTTGGCTGTCAAACCATCTGGCCTAGGTGTTTTTTTAATGGTTTGGCTACCTCTTCTGCTGCAATTTCCCCTGTCAAACTTGCCAGTGGAACATCATTTCCCAGTCCTGGTGTAGAGTCCAGAAAACTCACTGTCTTTACCTGATCAAGGAACTTCTCCCCCAAAAAGATCTGGATAAAATGAACTTGAGACCTTCGGTATCCCTGATCTGGATTTCGTCCTAGAACCCGTACTATCCCTTAGCCTAATAACCGTCTTAACTGCTGCACTTTGTTTGCAGTTCCGGTAAAGGGTCAGGCAAGTAATACTTCCCATTAGGGATGAGCTTCGAGTTCAACTCATGTTCGACTCGAACATTGGCTGTTCGCAAGTTCGCCGAACAGCGAACAATTTGGGGTGTTCGCGGCAAATTCGAATGCCACGGAACACCCTTTAAAAGTCTATGGGAGAAATCAAAAGTGCTAATTTTAAAGGCTTATATGCAAGTTATTGTCATAAAAAGTGTTTGGGGACCTGGGTCCTGCCCCAGGGGACATGGATCAATGCAAAAAAAAGTTTTAAAAACGGACGTTTTTTCAGGAGCAGTGATTTTAATAATGCTTAAAGTCAAACAATAAAAGTGTAATATCCCTTTAAATTTCGTAGCTGGGGGGTGTCTATAGTATGCCTGTAAAGGGGCGCATGTTTCCCGTGTTTAGAACAGTCTGACAGCAAAATGACATTTTTAAGGAAAAAAGCCATTTAAAACTACTCGCGGCTATTGCATTGCCGGTCCGACAATACACATAGAAGTTCATTGATAAAAACGGCATGGGAATTCCCCATAGGGGAACCCCGAACCAAAATTCCGATACGCCCCCCGCCCGCAGACCCCCACAACCACCGGCCAGGGTTGTGGGGATGAGGCCCTTGTCCTCATCAACATGAGAACAAGGTGTTTTGGGGGGCTACCCCAAAGCACCCTCCCAATGTTGAGGGCATGTGGCCTGGTACGGTTCAGGAGGGGGGGCGCTCTCTCGTCCCCCCCTCTATTTTGGCGCGGGGTTCCCCTTAAAATCCGCACCAGACCTGGAGGGTCTGGTATGGAATTTAGGGGGACCCCCACGTGATTTTTAAAAAAAATTTTGTCCGGGGTTCCCCTTAATATCCATACCAGACCTGAAGGGCCTGGTATGGAATTTAGGGGGACCCCCACGTCATTTTTTTTTAAAATCTTGGTTCGGGGTTCCCCTGTGGGGAATTCCCATGCCGTTTTTATCAATGAACTTTTATGTGTATTGTCGGACCGGCAATGCAATAGCCGCGAGTAGTTTTAAATGGCTTTTTTCCTTCAAAATGTCATTTTGCTGTCAGACTGTTCTAAACACGGGAAACATGCGCCCCTTTATAGGCATACTATAGACACCCCTAAGATACGAAACTTAAAGGGATATTACACTTTTATTGTTTGACTTTAAGCATTATTAAAATCACTGCTCCTGAAAAAACGGCCGTTTTTAAAACTTTTTTTTACATTGATCCATGTCCCCTGGGGCAGGACCCAGGTCCCCAAACACTTTTTATGACAATAACTTGCATATAAGCCTTTAAAATTATCACTTTTGATTATTCATGTTCGTGTCCCATAGACTTTAACGGCGTTCGCGTGTTCGAACGAACTTTTTTCCTGTTCGCAAGTTCTGGTGCGAACCGAACAGGGGGGTGTTTGGCTCATCCCTACTTCCCATAGTCCCTCTCCAGAATCAAAGAAGCGTGCCAGTCATATTGATACTGTCTTAGAAGAAGTTTTACCTCAGAAATCACCCCCAATCTCCACCACTCGAGACAAGATGGTCAAGTTTTCTTTGCAGCCGCTGGTAGGCAATGTACTTATCAAGCTGCTTTCTTTTTCCTATGGCCTTGTTTTCACTGATCCAGCTTTTGGTAAGCTCCAACCACCCTGACTTACTGCTGCAGAAATCCAGGATGGGTACCTTAGCCTGAAAAAAGTCCTCAAAAGAATGTCTTCTCGTCATCCAGCAGAGCCAAATTCATCCTCCAAATACCCCTTCCTTTAGGCGGTGCATCTGAAGCATTGAGAATAACAAACAGCATAAGGCAGCCCTCAAAAATGTCACTCGCCTGCTCGCTGGATTTTGAGGGCTGGCGAGCATAGGCTGCCTGGGAGTGAGGGGAGGCGAGCACTGCCGAAGGAGGGGAAGAGAGGAGAGCAGGTGGCCGGATCATCAGAGTGCGAGGAACATCACTAGCGGCTTTCATTTCAATAGCAGTGTGTTCCCTGCACTCACTGTCACACACAGCCCCTCCCCCTGGTCCAGAGACTTTGATAGACAGATCACCCGGGACAAGTAATGTGTATCAAAATTCCCCAGCCAGGGGGGCAGGGCTGTATGTGACGCCGAGCAACGAGAACACACTGCTATTGAAATGAAAGCTGTTCCAGTGATGTCCCTCAGTGCTCTGATCATCCGACTGGCAATCCTCTTCCTCTCCTCTGTTCCCCTGCATGATGGGCACAGGTAGGCAGCACGATGGACACATGGAGGTAGCATGGTGGGCACAGGTAAGCAGCATGGTGGATACATGGAGGAGGCATGGCGGGCACAGGAAGGCAGCATGATGGACACAGGGAGGCAGTATTATGGACACAGGGAGGCTGCATTGGTGGACACGGGCAGGCTGCACTGGTGGACACGGGGAGGCGGCGTTGGTGGACACGGGCAGGCTGCATTGGTGGACACGGGCAGGCTGCGTTGGTGGACACGGGGAGGCATCGTTGGTGGACACGGGGAGGCAGCGTTGGTGGACACGTGCAGACTGCGTTGGTGGACACGGGTTGACAGGCTTCCTCTGCTGCTGTAATGTAAACAGCGGCAGAGGAAGTGATGTCATCTCTCCTCGGGAAGCCTTTTCGTTCCGGCTCCCAAGGAGAGAAGACATCCAAGTAAGTTTGCACCAATACTACACTTACAGTAGAACACGCAGGCACACTTTTCACCCCCCATCACCCCCCGATCACCCCCCTGTACCCTCTGTCACAGTGACACCAATAGCAGTTTTTTTTTCTGATTATTGCATTGGTGTCAGTTTGTGACAGTTATAAGTGGTAGGGCAGTTAGTGTTAGGCCCCTTTAGGTCTAGGATACCCCCCTAACCCCTCCCCCCCCTAATAAAGTTTTAACCCCGTGATCATCCCCCGTTGCCAGTGTCACTAAGCGATCGTTTTTCTGATCGCTGTATTAGTGTCACAGGTGACGCTAGTTAGGGAGGTAAGTATTTAGGTTCGCCGTCAGCTTTTTATAGCATCAGGGACCCCCATATACTACCTAATAAAGGTTTTAACCCCCTGATTGCCCCCTGGTTAACCCTTTTACCAGTGATCACCATATAACTGTTACAGGTGACGCTGGTTAGTTAGTTTGTTTATTATAGTTTCAGGGCACCGTCGTTTATTACCTAATAAAGGTTTAACCCCCTAATTGCCCGGCGGTGATATAAGCTAACTTTTAGGGTAAGATAGGGTCTGCGTCGCCCCAGACAGCGTCAGGTTAGTGCCAGTACCGCTAACATCCACGCATGCAGCATACACCTCCCTTAGTGGTATAGTATCTGAACGGATCAATATCTGATCCGATCAGATCTATACTAGCGTCCCCAGCAGTTTAGGGTTCCCAAAAACGCAGTGTTAGTGGAATCAGCCCAGATACCTGCTAGTACCTGCGTTTTGCCCCTCCGCCCAGCCCAGCCCACCCAAGTGCAGTATCGATCGATCACTGTCCCTTACAAAACACTAAACACATAACTGCAGCGCTCGTAGAGTCAGGCCTGATCCCTGCGATCGCTAACAGTTTTTTGGTAGCGTTTTGATACAGTTGCTAACAGTCAGGAGCTTTTTTGTCTGTGAGTCTCACTAGTGTACCCCTAAATTTAGAGCACAAAATGGCAAATCGAAGGTAAACTAGTGAAGAGGCCTACACATTTCTGAGCATGACAGATAGTGAAGAGGAAGTCACTCATCTGTCAGATTCAGGCTCAGAATACAAACCTCAAGACAGCAGCGGCTCCATGACAGATAGCTCTGACGACAGAGTTGTGGTCCCTGCCAAGGTCAAGCGTACCAGACTTCAATCTTCTTCTTCTGCTGTTGAGGTGCAAGAACTGCAGGGCTCTCGTATGGAGCAGAACAGTACTAGCGCCGCTATTCCTTCTGGTGAACTGGCAAGCACCAGTGGCCTAGTACACCCTGGTCATACATCCAGCACTGCAGTAACACTTGGTGACGTGGCGAGTTCCATAAGTGCAGTTCAAGCTGGCGAGGTGGCAAGCACAAGTAGTGTCCCGCTGCCACCAAGAAGACGAATACAGGCCCGTCGTGCCCATAGTGCCCTTCCTGCTGCATTCGCCAATCCTAATTGGGAACCCACCACTTCTGCAGCACCTGTACTTCCCCCATTCACTGGCCAACCCGGCATTCAGGTGGCATTGATTTTTATTCACTGTTTTTCACCAAAGATCTCTTTAGATCTATTGTGGACCAAAGCAATTTGTACGTTGGTCAACACATCGCCACTATTCCCCAGTCCTCCCTTGCCAGAGATTGAAGACCAATTACGGTTTCCGAATTTAAGCTCTTTCTGGGCCTTTCCCTCAACATGGGCATAACTAAAAAGAGTGAGTTGCGGTCATATTTGTCCACTGACCCAATTCACCATATGCCCTTGTTCTCTGCCTCCATGACCAGGGCATAATACGAGCAGATCTTGCGGTTCATGCACTTCAACAACAATGAACTCTGTCGTCCTCGTGGAGACCCTGGATACGATCGGCTCTACAAAATTCGGCCCCTCGTAAACCACTTCAACCAACGTTTTGCAGACTTGTTTACTCCCCATCAAGTTGTCTGCGTTGATGAGTCCCTGATTACGTTTTCTGGCCGCTTGTCATTCAAACAGAACCTTCCCAGCAAGCGTGCCAGATACGGGGTCAAGATGTATAAGCTCTGTGACAGGGCCACAGGCTATACATGTAGTTTTATGGTTTACGAGGGAAAAGATAGCTACGTAGAACCGACAAACTGCCCTGACTACATAGGAAGCACTGGCAAGATTGTGTGGGACTTGGTGTCACCCTTATTCAGAAAGGGGTACCACTTATATGCGGACAATTATTACACGAGTGTGCCACTTTTTAGTCACCTTTTTGATCCTCAGATTGAAGCATGTGGCACCATGCGACCTAATCACCGGGGCTTTCCCCAGCGGCTTGTAGATTACCGTCTTAGGCTGGGGGAGAGAGCCTGCTTGCAGTGTAATAATTTGCTCGCTATGAAGTGGAGGGATAATAAGAATGTTTTCGTTCTTACCTCCCTTCATGCAGACACGATGGTCCAAATTACTACGGTGACTGGTGTTGTGGAGAAACCCCTCTGTGTCCACGAATATAACCAAAATATGGGAGGGGTGGACCTCAACGACCAGTTGTTGGCGCCGTACCTAGTTGCCCGTAAGGCCAGATGCTGGTATAAAAAAGTGTCTGTATACTTATTTCAATTGGCTTTGCTGAATGCTCATGTGCTATACAGAGCTTCAGGATGGACTGGATCCTTCCTTAAATTCCAGGAAGAGATCGTCAGAGCCCTTCTCTTTCCAGACGGTGCTCCACCTCACCTTCCCAATCCAAATGCAGTAAGCCGGCTGCATGAGAGGCATTTTCCTTATGTCCTCCCGCGTACCCCTACCCAACGAGCCCCCCAAAGAAAATGTCATGTCTGCAGAAAGCGTGAATATAGGCATGACACCCGCTATTATTATTGTCCCTCCTGTCCTGACAATCCTGGTCTTTGCATTGGTGAATGTTTTGAGCGCTACCATACACTAGTTGAGTTTTAGCGCAGGGTACAGCATTGCACAGACTAGGCACACTTTCACAGGGTCTCCCAAGATGCCATCACATTTTGAGAAACCCAAACCTGGAACCGGTTACAGTTACAAAAGTTACAGTTAGAAAAAAAAATAGTAAAAAAAAAAATACACAAAAAATATAAAATAAAAAAAACAAAAATAGTTGTTGTATATTGTTTTTTCTCTCTCTCTCTATTCTCTCTCTATTGTTCTGCTCTTTTTTACTGTATTCTATTCTGCAATGTTTTATTGTTTTTATGTTTTATCATGTTTGCTTTTCAGGTAATTTTTTTTATACTTTACTGTTTACTGTGTTTTATTGTTAACCATTTTTTTGTTTTCAGGTATGCTATTCAGCTGCAGCGCGGATTTATTTATCTTGAAAGCAACACCGTTTGCTCCCACGATACATAAAGCCGTGACTCCAGCGCTGTCGGAGGTGATTTCACCACCACAGTTACATACTTCAGCATATATGCCAAAGCATGGGGGCAGCAGGGACGGAGGAGCGATTTGCTCCTACCTTTTGCAGGTGGATGCCCCCATGCTTCAGCATATATATATTTTAGGCACAGGTTGCATTAAAAAAAAGTTTTATTTTTTACTATTTTTTTTTTGTATTTGCTTTGCAGATATGGTAAGTCTTATGCCCTGTACACATGGTCAGATTTTCCGACGGAAAATGTGTGATAGGACCTTGTTGTCGGAAATTCCGACTGTGTGTGGGCTCTATCACACATTTTCCATCTGAATTTCCGACACACAAAGTTTGAGAGCTTGCTATAAAATTTTCCGACAACAAAATCCGTTGTCGGAAATTCCGATCATGTGTACACAAATCCGAACGCACAAAGTGTCACGCATGCTCAGAATAAATTAAGAGACGAAAGCTATTGGCTACTGCCCTGTTTATAGTCCCGACTTACGTGTTTTATATCACCGCGTTCAGAACAATCGGATTTTCTGACAACTTTGTGTGACCATGTGTATGCAAGACAAGTTTGAGCCAACATCCGTCGGAAAAAATCCATGGATTTTGTTGTCGGAATGTCCGATCAATGTCCGACCATGTGTACAGGGCATATCTGTTATACTCTGTTATACTGTAATGTTACCACCACAGTTACATACTTCAGCATATATGCCGAAGAATGGGGGCAGCAGGGGCGGAGGAGCGATTTGCTCCTACCTTTTGCGGGTGGATGCCCCCATGCTGCGGCATATGTATATTTTAGGCACAGGTTGCATTAAAAAAAAGTTTTATTTTTTACTATTTTTTTTGTATTTGCTTTGCAGGTATGGTAAGTCTTACGCCCTCTGTACACACGGTCAGATTTTCCGATGGAAAATGTGTGATAGGACCTTGTTGTCGGAAATTCTGACCGTGTGTGGGCTCTATCACACATTTTCCATCTGAATTTCTGACACACAAAGTTTGAGAGCTTGCTATAAAATTTTCCGACAACAAAATCCGTTGTCGGAAATTCCGATCATGTGTACACAAATCCGAACGCACAAAGTGTCACGCGTGCTCAGAATAAATTAAGAGACGAAAGCTATTGGCTACTGCCCCGTTTATAGTCCCGACGTACGTGTTTTACGTCACCGTGTTTAGAACAATCGGATTTTCCGACAACTTTGTGTGACCGTGTGTATACAAGACAAGTTTGAGCCAACATCCGTCGGAAAAAATCCATGGATTTTCTTGTCGGAATGTCCGATCAATGTCCGACCATGTGTACAGGGCATATCTGTTATACTGTAATGTTACTTTATTTTATTGTTAAGAAAAATGAGAGGAATAACTGCGCTACAGTGAAATACATAAACAATAACAATTATAGCCGTGATTCATCTATGTAACACAAACACAGTGAAATTAAATAAGAAAAAAAGGGGGGTTGAATCACGCTAAAACAGATTGGTGATCATACACATCATCACCAAACCAAATATTTAGAACTAAGTGAAGAGTTCCCCTTTAGTGTATACATAATATACAAAACACACGTCAAATGAATAATCAATCCAAAAATAAAATGTTCAAAGTGATAATAAAAAGTCCATGTATAAAAAATAAATCACCCAAGTGATATGAAAGTATCTTAAAAAAGTTCCAAAAAACATAAATTCTTGCTGTGAGAAGAAAAAAGCGTGCTTGCTCCACCACCGTGAAATCAGACTGGCCGCTTACCAGAAACTCATGATCCCCCTTTACAGAGGATCAGAGAAAGCTGTTTGTTAATACTGCTTCGAACCAGGACCAATGGATCAGAGACCTTATACTGAGACGGGACATCAAAGACTGCAGGGTCAGGCTAAAGATGTTCACACTGACAGGTACTCAGACATCAGCCCACAGCATTGCAGATACGGTCATAGAAGGAAAAAAGGCTCCATATAGTGTAAAATCATTGACTTTATTGGATAAGTAAAAGGTTAAACTCACATGTTAGTAGACAATAGTAGGCATGTAGTGTAGTCTGGAGCGCCAGCCGGAAGCTCACAGACAGCCCGTCCTACTGGAAACAACAGCAGCAATGGGAGGTGACGAGAACACGTCGCTCTGCCCACAGCAATGGGAAGTGATGAGAACACGTCGCTCTGCCCGCAGCAATGGGAGGTGACGAGAACACGTCGCTCTGCCCGCAGCAATGGGAGGTGACGAGAACACGTTGCTCTGCCCTCAGCAATGGGAAGTGACGAGAACCCGTCGCTCTGCCCCAGCAATGGGAGGTGAGGAGAACACGTCGCTCTGCCCCAGCAATGGGAGGTGACGAGAACACGTCGTTCTGCCCTTCAGCAATGGGAGGTGACGAGAACACGTCGCTCTGCCCTCAGCAATGGGAGGTGACGAGAACACGTCACTCTGCCCACAGCAATGGGAGGTGACGAGAACACGTCGCTCTGCCCTCAGCAATGGGAGGTGACGAGAACACGTCGCTCTGCCCTCAGCAATGGGAGGTGACGAGAACACGTCGCTCTGCCCACAGCAATGGGAGGTGACGAGAACACGTCGCTCTGCCCACAGCATTAGGAAGTGACGAGAACATGTCGCTCTGCCTGCAGCAATGGGAGGTGACGAGAACACGTCGCTCTGCCCGCAGCAATGGGAGGTGATGAGAACACGTTGCTCTGCCCTCAGCAATGGGAAGTGACGAGAACACGTCGCTCTGCCCCAGCAATGGGAGGTGACGAGAACACGTCGCTCTGCCCCAGCAATGGGAGGTGACGAGAACACGTCGCTCTGCCCTTCAGCAATGGGAGGTGACGAGAACACGTCGCTCTGCCCTCAGCAATGGGAGGTGACGAGAACACGTCGCTCTGCCCACAGCAATGGGAGGTGACGAGAACACGTCACTCTGCCCTCAGCAATGGGAGGTGATGAGAACACGTCGCTCTGCCCTCAGCAATGGGAGGTGACAAGAACATGTCGCTCTGCCCACAGCAATGGGAGGTGACGAGAACACGTCGCTCTGCCCTCAGCAATGGGAGGTGACGAGAACACGTCGCTCTGCCCAGCAATGGGAGGAGACGAGAACACATCGCTCTGCTCCAGCAATGGGAGGTGACGAGAACATGTCGCTCTGCCCCAGCAATGGGAGGTGATGAGAACATGTCGCTCTGCCCCAGCAATGGGAGGTGACGAGAACACGTCGCTCTGCCCTGTTCTCGTCACCTCCCATTGCTGCTGTTGTTTCCAGTAGGACTGGCTGTCTATAAGCTTCCGGTCGGCGCTCCAGACTACACTACATGCCTACTATTGTCTACTAACATGTGAGTTTAACCTTTTACTTATCCAATAAAGTCAATGATTTTACACTATATGGAGCCTTTTTTTCCTTATATGACCGTATCTGCTATGCTGTGGGCTGATGTCTGAGTACCTGTCAGTGTGAACATCTTTAGCCTGACCCTGCAGTCTTTGATGTCCCGTCTCGGTATAAGGTCTCTAATCCATTGGTCCTGGTTCGAAGCAGTATTAACAAACAGCTTTCTCTGATCCTCTGTAACGGGGGATCATGAGTTTCTGGTAAGCGGCCAGTCTGATTTCACGGTGGTGGAGCAAGCACGCTTTTTTCTTCTCACAGCAAGAATTTATGTTTTTTGGAACTTTTTTAAGATACTTTCATATCACTTGGGTGATTTATTTTTTATACATGGACTTTTTATTATCACTTTGAACATTTTATTTTTGGATTGATTATTCATTTGACATGTGTTTTGTATATTATGTATACACTAAAGGGGAACTCTTCACTTAGTTCTAAATATTTGGTTTGGTGATGATGTGTATGATCACCAATCTGTTTTAGCGTGATTCAACCCCCCTTTTTTTCTTTGTTTTATTGTTAACCATCATTTGCTTAGCAGGTACGCCATTCAGTTGCAGCGCGGATTTATTTATCTTGACAGCAACAGCGTTTGCTCCCACGATACATAAAGCTGTGACTTCATCGCTGTCGGAGGTGATTTCACCACCACAGTTACATACTTCAGCATATATGCCGAAGCATGGGGGTAGCAGGGGTGGAGGAGCGATTTGCTCCTACCTTTTGCGGGTGGATGCCCCCATGCTTCGACATATATATATTTTAGGCGCAGGTTGCGTTAAAAAATGTTTTATTTTTTACTATGTTTTTTTTGTATTTGCTTTGCAGGTATGGTAAGTCTTACTGTTATATTGTAATGTTACTTTGTTTTATTGTTAACCATCATTTGCTAACAAGTACGCCATTCAGTTGTAGCGCGGATTTATTTGTCTTGACAGCAACAGCGTTTGCTCCCACGATACATAAAGCCATGACTCCAGCGCTGTCGGAGGTGATTTCACCCCCACAGTTAAAAAAAAGAGCATATATGCCGAAGCATGGGGGCAGCAGGGGCAGAGGAGCGATTTGCTCCTTACTTTTGGGGCGGATGCCCCCATGCTTCAGCATATATAAATGGTGCATTTATGCCCATTATTAGAAGTGGGTAGATGAAGGGAGGTATTCTCCCTTCATCCACCCTTTGGGCTGACCGAAAAATTTTTTCAGTAAGCCCACAGGCTGCATGAAAAAAAAGATTACAATATATGCCCAACAAGGACCAGCAACGTACTGGTATGTTGCTGAACTTTGAGTGGTTATACCAGAATGATGCCTGCAGGTTTAGGTATCATCTTGGTATCATTCTTTTCAGCCAGCAGTCGGCTTTCATGTAAAAGCAATCCTAGCGGCTAATTAGCCTCTAGACTGCATTTACAAGCAGTGGGAGGGAATTTCCCCCCCTTCCCACCGTCTTCCATGGTTTTCTCTGGCTCTCCTGTCCCAACAGGGAACCCAAGAATGCAGCCGGTGATTCGGCCAGCTGACCATAGAGCTGATCAGAGATCAGAATGGCTCCAATCATCTCTATGGCCTAAGAAACTGGAAGCTACGAGCATTTCATGACTTAGATTTCTCCGGATGTAAACAGCGCCATTGGGAAATTGGGAAAGCATTTTATCACACCGATCTTGGTGTGGTCAGATGCTTTGAGGGCAGAGGAGAGATCTAGGGTCTAATAGACCCCAATTTTTTCAAAAAAGAGTACCTGTCACTACCTATTGCTATCATAGGGGATATTTACATTCCCTGAGATAACAATAAAAATGATAAAAAAAATGAAAGGAACAGTTTCAAAATAAGATAAAAAAGCAAAAAATAAAAATAAAGAAAAACAAAACAAAAAAACACCCCTGTTCCTCCCTGCTCTCGCGCAAAGGCGAGCGCAAGCGTCGGTCTGGCGTCAAATGTAAACAGCAATTGCACCATGCATGTGAGGTATCACCATGAAGGTCAGATCGAGGGAAGTCATTTTAGCAGTAGACCTTCTCTGTAAATCTAAAGTGGTAATCTGTAAAGGCTTTTAAAAATGTAGGTAGTTTGTCGCCACTGCACGTTTGTGCGCAATTTTAAAGCATGTCGTGTTTGGTATCCATGTACTTGGCCTAAGATCATCTTTTTTATAACATCAAACATTTGGGCAATATAGTGTGTTTTAGCACATTAAAATTTAAAAAAGTGTGTTTTTTTCCCCAAAAATGCGTTTGAAAAATCGCTGCGCAAATACTGTATAAAAGAAAAAAAGAAACAACCACCATTTTAATCTGCTTCAAAATCTGCTTCAAAAAAATCTATAATGTTTGGGGGTTCAAAGTAATTTTCTTGCAAAAAAAATAAATGTTTTCATGTAAACAAAAAGTGTCAGAAAGGGCTTTGTCTTCAAGTGGTTATGTGGGTGATGTGTGACATAAGCTTCTAAATGTTGCGCATAAAATGCCAAGACAGTTCAAAACCTCCCCAAATGATCCCATTTTGGAAAGTAGACACCCCAAGCTATTTGCTGAGAGGCATGTCGAGTCCATGGAATATTTTATATTGTGACACAAGTTGCGGGAAAAAGACAAATTTTTATTTTTTGCACAAAGTTGTGACTAAATGATATATTGCTCAAACATGCCATGGACATATGTGAAATTACACCCCAAAATACATTATGTTGCTTCTCCTGAGTACAGGGATACCACATGTGTGAGACTTTTTGGGAGCCTAGCCGCGTACGGGACCCCGAAAACCAAGCACCACCTTCAGGGTTTCTAAGGGTGTAAATTTTTGATTTCACTCCTCACTGCCTATCACAGTTTTTTAAAGTGAAGAAAGAAAAGAAAAATGTATTATTTTTCTTTTTTCAATTTTCAAAACTTTGTGACAAAAAGCGAGGTCTGCAAAATACTCACCATATCTCTCAGCAAATAGCTTGGGGTGTCTACTTTCCAAAATGGGGTCATTTGGGGGGGGGGTTTGTGCCATCTTAGCATTTTATGGCCTTCAAAACTGTGATAGGTAGTGAGGACTGAAATAAAAAATGTACGCCCTTAGAAATCCTGAAGGCGGTGCTTGGATTGTGGGGCCCCGTACACAGCTAGGCTCCCAAAAAGTCCCACACATGTGGTATCCCCGTACTCAGGAGAAGCAGCGGAATGTTTTTTGGGGTGCAATTCTACATATGCCCATGGCCTGTGTGAGCAATATATCATTTAGTGCCAACTTTATGCAAAAAAAAAAAGTTTATCATTTTCCCGCAACTTGTGGCAAAATATAAAATATTCCATGGACTCAACATGCCTCTCAGCATTTAGCTTGGGGTATCTACTTTCCAAAATGGAGTCATTTGGGGGGGTTTTGTGCCATCTTAGCATTTTATGGCCTTCAAAATTATGATTCGTAGTGAGGAGTGAAATCAAAAATTTACGCCCTTAGAAATCCTGAAGGCGGTGCTAGGTTTTTGGGGCCCCGTACACGGCTAGGCTCCCAAGAAGTCCCACACATGTGGTATCCCCGTACTCAGGAGAAGCAGCAGAATGTATTTTGGGGTGCAGTTCCACATATGCCCATGGCATGTTTGAGCACTATATCATTTAGTGACAACTTTGTGCAATAAAAAAAAAAAGTTTGTCATTTTCCCACAACTTGTGGCAAAATATAAAATATTCCATGGACTCAACATGCCTCTCAGCATTTAGCTTGGGGTGTCTACTTTCCAAAATGGAGTCATTTGGGGGGGGGGGTTGTGCCAACTTAGTATTTTAAAGGCCTTCAAAACTGTGATAGGTAGTGGGGAGTGAAATCAAAAATCTACGCCCTTAGAAATCCTGAAGGTGGTGATTGGTTTTCGGGGGCCCCGTACGCAGCTAGGCTCCCAAAAAGTCCATGGCATGTGTGAGAAATATATCATTTAGTGACAACTTTTCGTAAAATTATTTTTTTTTTTTCATTATTCAATCACTTGGGATAAAAAAATAAAATATTCAATGGGCTCAACATGCCTCTCAGCAATTTCCTTGGGGTGTCTACTTTCCAAAATGGGGTCATTTTTTTGGGGGGGGGGGGGTTGTACTGTCCTGCTATTTTAGCACCTCAAGAAATGAGATTGGCAGTCATAAACTAAAAGCTGTGTAAATTCCAGAAAATGTACCCTAGTTTGTAGACACTCTAACTTTTGTGCAAACCAATAAATATATGCTTATTGACTTTTTTTTACCAAAGACATGTGGCTGAATACATTTTGGCCTAAATGTATGACTAAAATTGAGTTTCTTGGATTTTTTTATAACAACAAAAAGTTGAAAAGATCATTTTTTTTCAAACTTTACGGTCTTTTTCCGTTTATAGTGCAAAAAATAAAAACCGCAGAGGTGATCAAATACCATCAAAAGAAAGTTCTATTTGTGGGAAGAAAAGGACGCAAATTTTGTTTGGGTACAACATTGCATGACCGCACAATTAGCAGTTAAAGTGACACAGTACCAAATTGTAAAAAGTGCTCTGGTCAGGAAGGGGGTAAAACCTTCTGGGGCTGAAGTGGTTAAAAAAATCCTGCTCTCACAACTGCCTCTCTTATACATGTAACCCATGCTATCTGGGCAGCGCTTAATATGCGCATCTTCCAGACCTGCTTCCCTTGCTATCGCATGAAGAAAAATGCTATTATATCCCAGCCTATCAGTGGAGCCTTTCCTGTCTTGTCTAGACCTAGTAACGGTGTTAAAATCACCTCAAAAGACAACTTGCTGGGACGTAAAAAGGAAAGGCTTAATCTTTGTAAAGAGACACTTTCTATCCCACTTAGATTGTGGCCCATAAATATTTATTAATCGTAGATCATGCCCCTTCACAGAGACGTCCAGGACCATACACCTTCCAATCTCCATCTCAATAACCCACTGACACGTTACCATGCCAGTAAAAAGGACTTCAAGGCTCGGCCACAAGAGACCAGAAAAAAGGGCCCCACCTTCATTCTCTCTTTGCCATATGTATGTCGGCAAGGCTATTCAGCCTGGTCTCCTACAAAAACAAAACATCAGCATTAATTTCACTGAGCAAAAATAGGGCCACACTACGAGCACGTTATATGACGTCGCAGACTTTGAGTGGGGATATCTGAATGATGCCTGCAGTTACAGGCATCATTTAGATACCTTCTTTTACAGCCGGCGATTCCCTGCTTCCCTGTTCAGCCGTTTGATCGTTCTTACAGGCAGTGGAAGGGGATGCTCTCCTCCCGCCGCCCTCCAGTGCTTCTACCAGCTCACCCGTGTGATTGGTGAGCTGGAGAAGGAATCACCTGGTGCCGGAAGTTAACCATAGAGGATTCAGCGGGCCAGATGGTCCCAAGAAGTCTCTATGACCTTTCGGATGCGGGGCGCAATGTTATGATGTCATGCCCGACCTCTGCATTTGAAAATATGCCGCCACCTCGGCTGGTAAGCCGAGATCATTTTTTTGGGGGGGGGATTTCAGGCTTCCCAGCCTAGAGGCGAGATCTGGGGACTTATAGAGGACCTGTAAAGAGGACCTGTCATGCCCTATTCCTATAGGAATAAAAAGGATTAAAAAAATGGAAAAAGAAAGCATTAAAATAGAAAAATAAAAGTAAAATGAACAATAAAAAAAAAATATTTTTTTAAAGCACCCTCGTCCCCGCATGTTCGCTCGCAGAAGAGAAAGCATATGTAGGAACGGCCACATATGTAAATGGCGTTCAAACCACACATGTGAGATATCGCCATGAACGTTAGAGCAAAAGGAATAATTCTAGTGCTAGACTTCCTCTGTAATTCTAAACAGGTAAACTAAAAAAATTTAAACCGTCACCTATGGGGATTTTTAAGTACCGAAGTTTGACGCTATTCCACGAGTGTGCACATTTTTAAAGCATGACATATTAGGTATCTATTTACTCAGCATAACATCTTTTACATTATGCAAAAAATGGGTTAACTTTATCGTTTTTTTTTTTGTATGCATGAAAAATACTGTGTGAGATAAAAATTTGCAATGACCGCCATTTCATTCTCTAGGGTCTCTGCTAATAAAAATATATAATGTTTGGTCGTTCTGAGTAATTTTCTAGCGAAAAAATTATGATTTTTCCATGGGAAAAGTGTCAGAATTGGCCTGGGTAGCAAGTGGTTAATAGTTACCACTTTTATCGAGGTGGGAACTGCCATTAAGATGATTGAGGTGGATGTTTCTTAGCTTGATTCTCCCCTTTATCCACTGGAGACCATGGCCTCTTATAGGGTTCCTTCATCTGTGGCAGTGAATCAGACAAATACTCCTCACTGCTAGATAAGGACCCAAACTTATTTTCTAGGGATATGTCTTCCATATCCAAAGAAGAGACTGAAGATGCAGAGGACAACACCACCCTGTTTCCCACCTTCTTCCCTGATTTCCCCACCAGCTTCCACCCTTCATCTGCCTTCGAAGAAGCGGGCTCCACACTCAAAGAGGGAGCAGGGACAAAGTCTTCCTCCATATCCTACCTCTCCCCTCTCTTCCTCCTTCCCAGCACCCCAAAACCTTTAGCAAGGGCGGGGTGTGGCTCCACTAAGCATGGATGGACGTGACTAGTGTGAGCTATGTGCTCCGCATGTAGATTCTGGCAGTATCCTGTTTAGAGACCACCTTCTCTCCTTATCCGGCTGGTGTGGATACAGGGCTGCTCCGTGCATGGTACATGCAATATGAGCAGTGGGAGTAAAGACCGCCAGCATACACTGACAAGCAAGCTGTCAGCGAGCACTGGAGACTGTACATTGACGCCGAAGGATTGATTGAAGGAGTTTGCCAGGTCTAAGGAGGCAAGAGGGAGGTCGCAGCCCTCCACATACAAGGAGCATGGCCCTGCTGAGACAGGGAGCTCAGAAACCCAATCCTACACAGCCTGATAAACCACCTGAGAAACAGATGCAAGCAAAGCTGACGCTGGAGCAGATAAATGCTCAACTCTTAGGCCTGGTTCACATCTATGCATTTTTTAGTGCGTTTTCAGTTTTGCAGAAACAGACTACAGTCCATTTAACATGCTTTCCTATGGATGTAGTTCACATCTGTGCATTTTATGGAAAATGTTTCTGGTTTTTGGTTCCATAGACTTTAAAAAGGTTCAAAAAGGTGTATTGAAAATTGCAAAATGCCCTTGCAATATGCAAACTGCAACCTGCATAGGTGTGAATCAGGCCTTAAACGCTATACAGATGAGGAGAGGCTGAAATTAGGATATCTACAGGATACAGTGGCACCAATATCTGACAAAGTGGCAACATATGAAAAACAAGTTTTAATGTACCAGCAAAACGTTGATGATTTAGAAAATCATATGCGGCGTAATAATATCTGAATTGTTGGCTTGCCGGAAAGGGTGGAAGGTCAAGATCCAGGGGGATTTGTGGAAAAATTGCTAAAATTGCAGTTTCCAGGTGCAGAGTTTTCCACAGCATTTGCAATTGATCGAGCGCATAGAGTACCCGCCATACCCGCTAGGTCTGGCGTGCCCCCTAGACCACTCTTGACAAGATTATTAAATTGTAAAGATCTAGATCTGGTACTTTGCAAGGCAAGGCAGAAGGGAACAATTCAATATGAAAACCCGAAATTCCCAGATTTTTCCATATTCCCAGATTTTTACCATATTCCCAGATTTTACCTTGGAACTACAAAAACTGAGGGCAAACTTTAATGAGGTTAAGCGAAGACTCCGGGAGAAAGAGATAATATACTCAATGGCATACCCTGCCCGTCTAAGGGTAGTGGACAAAGACAAGGTTAAGCAGTGCCACAGCTCGGTTCACACTAATGCATTTTTCCTGACAGACTCCATGGCAGTCTATGCGTGGATTATATAGGACCCCATTCCTATAAATTTGAGCTCACCGCTAGAGCCTGCATTCCTTTTTTATCCTCCTCTATGGACCTACATCATGTTTGTTCCTGTACGATGTCCTGTCTGGATGATTTCTGCTTCTGATACCAGCTATGCGGTGCAACCCAGGGCCCAGCCATGGGGGGGTGAGTGGTTTTCAGTCATAAGATACCCGTATGGTGGAAGGGAGGTTGCCTGTGTATCCCCAGGATGGACATCTGACATCTTCATCACAGCTGGCAAGGTCTGCGGTCCTTTTATTTTGTTGTCTATGTGCTATGTGTCAGGTATTTCCCCCTTCTCCTGTTAAGCCATTTTTGGCCTCTCATGGCGCCTGGAACGCTTCTGCGTTCCAGGACACCACAGTATTTCTGGGTGACGGCTGCCGTGAGCATCTGTGCATGCTGAGGCCTTGGTGACACATAGCTGCACAGGCGCCGTTCGGCCACCCTCCGCGGCGCAGGCGTGAGGTGTGAGGAAGCGGTGACGTCATCCAGGCAGGGGATTCAAATAGCTGTCAGCCCCTGTCAGGTTGGGACCCTGCAGACAGTGGGCGGCAGCTTCCCCGAGTTCGGTACCACACAGGACTAGGTGAGCCTTTGCAGGTTTGTGGAAGGAGGTGTATGGAGGGCGCGTGATCAACTGCTTACATTAAAAAATATTTGGTTTAATCATGTATAATGGAATACAAACAAACAAATAGATAAAACCATCTGAATAATACAAATAATACTTTCATATAAACAGGTAACAAAATATACACTGAGGGTTTAAAATGGGGATATGCCCATGTAGAGGCAGACTTTTAAAAAAAGGCTGACGCGTTTCGAGGGTGATCTCTTCATCAGAGCCTGAGAGAACGGGAACACAGTCTGTGTGAGCCAGTAGGCCGACATGTGTACATGGGGAGGAGTGGTTAGTAGGAGGGTATATCCTGTGATGTATAGTCACTTATTCTGAGCTCCATAGTAATCCACGTCCAAAACATTCAGCTGATTTTGCCTTACACTCTCGTGTTCGGCTACAGCGCATTAACCCACACAAGCGGGGGTAGGTAATGACTTCCGACCTTCCAGCGCTAGCATCCAGGGTTTTCAAAAAATGCTCTCTTTTTGTTATTCTGAAGAAATCCATGGATTTCTTTTCATTTTCAAAAAATGCTCTCTTTTTGTTATTCTGAAGAAATCCATGAATCCATGAAATCCATGGATTTCTTTTCATTTTCAAAAAATGCTCTCTTTTTGTTATTCTGAAGAAATCTATGGATTTCTTCAGAATAACAAAAAGAGAGCATTTTTTGAAAACCCTGGATGCTAGCGCTGGAAGGTCGGAAGTCATTACCTACCCCCGCTTGTGTGGGTTAATGTGCTGTAGCCGAACACGAGAGTGTAAGGCAAAATCAGCTGAACGTTTTGGACGTGGATTACTTTGGAGCTCAGAATAAGTGACTATACATCACGGGATATACCCTCCTACTAACCACTCCTCCCCATGTACACATGTCGGCCTACTGGCTCACACAGACTGTGTTCCCGTTCTCTCAGGCTCTGATGAAGAGGTCACCCTCGAAAAGCATCAGACTTTTTTAAAACATCTGCCTCTACATGGGCATATCCCCATTTTAAACCCTCAGTGTATATTTTGTTACCTGTTTATATGAAAGTATTATTTGTATTATTCAGATGGTTTTATCTATTTGTTTGTTTGTATTCCATTATACATGATTAAACCAAATATTTTTTGATGTAAGCAGTTGATCACGAGCCCGCCATACACCTCCTTCCACAAGTCTTCTCCAGACCACCCCTGGTCAGCTGAGGCAGCGGGACACGCATTACCATCTCTTTCATACCTTTTACCATCTACAATACTACCTTTTACACAACAGACGCTCTCACAAGCGCAGGAGTAATTCTTACCATATTGTATCTATTTTTCGCATGAGCCTTTGCAGGTGAAGATTTTACTTCCTCTTAAAGGGGAAGGACAAAAAAATGTACTTTTTTTTACTTGTCTCCCTGGCTCGTTCTAGGGTATCTGGGTATTGCGCAAGAGTGTGTGTGTTTCCACCATCTGGATTGTCGTTCCATCCAATGGTCATGGACAGGTCAGCCCTCACGCACAAGGTATGTGCAGATGAGGGGGAGGGGCCAAAATTCTTTATAATAAAAAGAATGTGTTAAATATCTGTTTTCACGTCGCCCCTCTCTTTTTCTTCATTCAGCCCTTCCAGATCAGACTGCAAAAGACCAAAGACCAAAGGTCCAAGACGACAGAGACCTTGCCAGGCAGCAACATCACCACTCATCATCCAGGTCCAGACAGGACTCTCCGTCTGGGACCCACCAGCAGAGGAGATGTTCCCATTCCTCCTCCAGACACCGCACCCACCGCCATGACAGCCGCTCTGATCGCAGAGCCAGCTGGGGATGTCGAACTCAAGTCCCGGAGGGCAAATCGTTGTGTGATCCATGCTATGCCCGGGCAGTTGGGGAAAAAGAGATGGGAAACCAACACATGGAGTCATTTGTTAAGTGTGTGGTGCAACAATCCCTAAAGGAGTGGGGTACATCCCACACGCAGAGCCAGTCCATCTGGCTCCCTGGCTGACGCGGCCCAGGAGGATTCCAGCTCTATGATGCCTCCCCTGATTCCTCACACAGCGAGATGGAGGGAGATGAGTTTGTCAGAGGCTTCGACTACACCTTGGTTTCCCCACTAATTAAGGAGGTCAAAGAGGCCCTCAAGTGGGAAGAGGCTTCTACTCCACCGGCTAAGCAGAGGAAGTTCTTTTGGGGATGGAACTTTTCAATTTTCCGCTCCTTTCCAAATTGAAGGATATAATTGACGAGGAGTGGAGCAAGGTAGATAAGAAGACCTTGATGGCAAGCAAAACCTCAAGATTGTACCCCTTCAAGGCTGAGGAAGTGAAACATCTGGAAAATGCTCCCCTCGTAGATGCGGCTCTGATGTGACTGGCCAAAAACATCACTCTTCCCTTGGAGGATGCTGTACCCTTCAAAGATGGCCTTGAGCGAAGGATAGACCAAGACCTTAAGAAGATTTACGGGCTGGCCAGTATGGCTTACAAACCCGCCTTGGCCTTTGCGGCCATGTCCAAGGCTTGGACAGAGATTACGGACTCCATGCTCAGAGAAGTCTTGGAAGAACTGGCCAGGGGCTCAGCAGTCCAGGAGTTGAAGCTGGCAGTGGCCTTCCTGGGGGAGGCTTCGATCTACCTTATCCGCCTGTTGGCCCGGACTATGCTGTCTTCGGTCACAGCCAAGCAGGCCTTGTGGTTGCGCCCTTGGCTTGCCGATCCAGCATCCAAACAAGCCCTCATTGTTCGGCAACAGACTGGACAGCGCCATAGCCCGGGCCACGGGTGGGAAGTTGGGCTTCCTACCTCAGGATAGGTGTCTGTTCGGTCAGAAGAAGCCCCAGCGAAGACACAGTACCGAGCGTTCAAGGGAAGAACGCTCTTACAAGTTCAGCCAGGACTTCAGAAGGAATTGGAGCAGAGGGCAGCCAGCTAAATCTTTTTGAGATTGGGCCCGCCCAGACGGGTCAGGTGGGGGCTCATCTGCTTCTCTTCCAGCACGTCTGGGTGGCCTCAATCTCGGAATACTGGACCATCAAGACTCCTCAGGGAGCACATGGTCCTTCACCAGTACCCACCTCCAGAACGATTTCCACACTGCTACCACGGTCAGAAGAAAAGAAGCTGGTGTTACTGTCCTATGTGGGTTCGCTGAGAACAAGAGCAGTGGCGGTGCCTGTCCCAAAGGTTGAAGAATTCCATGGGGTATACTCCCCTCTCTTCCTGGTGTTGCCCTGTGATAGACCTAATTTATCTAAACAAGTTTATAAAATATGAAAGATTCAAAATGGAGACTCTGTCTACCATCCAGCAAGCCGTGCAACCAGGCGATTTATCTCAATCGACTTAAGAGATGCCTACTTCCATGTTCCTGTGGCAGAGGAATTACGAAAATATCTTCGGTTCTGAGTTGGGCAGGATCATCTACAATTCACCTGCCGCCCTTTTGGGCACACAACCTCTCCCCAAGTTTTTTTGAAAGTTCTTCTGGGCGTGGTGGCTCTCATCAGAACCAAAGAGATACGCTTGTACCACTATCTCGACGACCTCCTGTTGCTGTCTCAAGACAAGGAGCAGTCTTGACCACAGGGAGCAGGTTATTTCCATGCTGATCGAATTTGGGTGGCTCCTAAACCTGGAAAAAAGTAATCTAGATCCAGCCCAGTGCCTGATTTACTTAGGGGCCCAGTTTGACACGGTGGAAGGCACCATCTCTCTCCCTGTGGAGAAGATCCCAGTCATTAGAGAGAGAATTTCACGGGCTCTGAGCTCCTCATGCCTGAGGGCCTCACAGTGCCTAAAAATTATTGGCACGATGGTCTCTACGACCCTCATGGTCAAGTGGTTGCTGTGGAGGTTACGCCTTTTCCAGACAGGGTTTCTTCAGCAATGGAAATTGGGGGACAACAGTCAGTTTATTCACATAACATCAGTGATGAGGAGCAGCCTCTTCTGGTGGCTTCAGCACAGAAATCACCTGCCGCTCCAGTCTCATGGGTCACGGTCACAACCGTCGCCGGTGGTACCAGATGGGGAGCCCTCTGCAGGTCAGAACTTGCACAAGGCAAGTGGAATGCCCGTCTTCACAACCCGGGCTCAAACGTCCTGGAACTTCGGGCAGCCCGGTGTGCCCTTCAATCCTTCTCTCATCTCCTGAAAGGGGAATCAGTGTTATTAAGGATGGACAACACCACAGCGGCCTCCTATGTGAAGAGGCAAGGGGGCACTCGGAGCTTCACCTTGCTCCAAAAAGTCGAGCCCATTATGTCTTGGGCTCAGAGAAACCTGGCCAATATTGCGGCGGTCTTCATTCCCTGAGTCCAGAATGTCCAAAGCGGACTGCCTGTCTCGCACACAGTTGGACAAGGAGTGATCCCTTCATGCACAGACGTTCAAATGGATCCTGTCCTTGGGAGTTTTTCCCGAAGTAGATCTATTTGCATCCCCCTGCAACTTCAAGATCAAGAAGTATTACACACGGGGCCGCTGCAGCCAGGCCTTCGGAATAGATGCCCTGACAGATCAGTGGAGCTTCAACAGGGCATACGCCTTTCCCCCGCTTCCGATCATCCTCAGGTTCCTTCGGAGACTTCAAGCAGAAGCGGTTGAGGTGGTGGTGATAGCGCCTTACTGGCCGAACAGGCCATGGTTTCCCCTCCTGACCCAGCTCAGCTTCCGGGATCCGGTACCTCTGCCTCTCAGGCCGGATCTTCTTTCTCAGGGGGCAGTCCTGCACCCTTGTCCGGTGTTACTGAGGCTGATGGTCTGGTTCTTGAGAGGGAGAGACTGGAAACTCTCGGGTGCACGTCAAGAGTAATTTCCACCCTCATGAGCTCGAGAAAGCCGAGCACGAATAAAGTCTATGGGAGAATATGGGCCAAGTTTGTCAAATTTCTTCTGTGGGCAATTCATTCAGAGATCCAGGAATTCATGATATCCTCAGCTTTCTTCAATCAGCTCCCTCAGGGTCCAAGTCTCAGCCTTGTCTGCCCTCTCTGGAACATTGTGAGCCATTCACCCTCTAATCCGACAATTCTTCCATGGGGCAATGAGACTCAAGCCCCAAAGAAAAACAAGATTTCCCAAATGGGATCTTCCCCTTGTTCTTGATTCACTGTCTGATCTCAGTACAGCAGGATTGGCTCCGCCTTTCTATCAAATACCTTTCTGCAAAAATTGCCTTCCTAATTGCCTGCACTTCGGCCAAAAGGGTTTCTGAGACCGGGTCCTTGGGTCATGAAGAACCATTCTTCACTATCTTCCCGGACCGGGTGGTCCTTACCCAATGCTCGGCTCAAACCCGAAAGTCACTTCAGTGTTCCATTAGAACCAAGAAATCATCCTACCTACATTCAGGACCCCAGGGTCCACCGAAGTTCATCCTCTGGATGTAGGCGAAATACTGAAGGAATATCTGCAAGCTACTTCCTCTTTTAGACGCTCTGACTACCTGTTTGTCCTGCACTCTGGCAAGAACAGAGGGAAGCGAGCTTGTCCAGAACGATTGTGGCTTGGGTGGTGACAGCACATTCCACCAGGGGTATGGCGGCTTTGTGGGCTGCAGACCGGCATGTGGCTCCTGACGTAATCTGAAAAGCGGCCTCATGGGCTTCCATTAATACCTTTATATCACATTACTATATAGAACCTGCTTCTCTATCTTCTGTTAGCTTTGGTTTAAAAATCCTGTCGGTTGATGCATAGCCACCCGTGTGGTCTGGCTAGTTATTTCCCACACATAGACTGCCATGGAGTCTGTCAGGGAAATGGAAAATTTATTATCAAATTCTTACCGTAATTTTCCTTTCCTGATGGACTCCATGGCAGACGGAGTTCCCATCCATTGGGTGGGGAGGATTATATAGCATTGGAGAGGAGGCGGGGTTAACCCACACATAGACTGCCATGGAGTCCATCAGGAAAGGAAAATTACGGTAAGTATTTGATAATAAGTTTTCCGTTTTTGATGCATTTTGCAGAAATGCAGGGGATTTTTTTAGCATGGGTTCCTATGAAACACGTTCACATCAATGTATTTTTGTGCCTTTGTCTTTTGGGGAAAGGGACTTTTTTTTCCCCACAAAATGCAGCATTTTGCATGTAATAGATTTCAGTGGACCCGCATCCAAAACGTAAGTACCATGTTTTTACCGCTTTTTTTTATTTTTATTTTTTTACACTGTGGGTCTAGTATGGATCATGCAGCCCAGCAGGTCATTAAAGGGAGGGGACGTGCAAGTGCCCCCCTCCTGAACCATACCAGGCTGCATGCCCTCAACATGGGGGTGGCTGCGCCCCCCAACCCAAAAGCACACTGCCCCTACGTTGATGGGGACAAGGGCCTCTTCCAGACATCCCTAGCCATTGGTTGTCGGGGTCTGCGGGTGGGGGGCTTATCGGAATCTGGAAGGCCCCTTTAACAAGGGGGCCCCCAGATCCCAGTCTCCCCCTCATGTGAATGGGTATCGGGTACATGTACCCCTACCCATTCACCAAAAAAAAGTAGTGTAGTGTGACAAAAAACAATAGACAGTTTTTGACAAGTCCTTTATTAAAAATGTCTTCTTCTTCCCCGCTTATTCCTGTTCCGGGCTTCTCCTTCTCCCACTTCTTCTTCCGGTCTTCTTCTTTTTCCTGTCTTCTTTGTCCGGTACTCTTCTTCCTCCGCTCCCACCGCCGACTCTCTTCCGATGCTGCATCTCGCTGATCTGTCCGTGCCAATGTCACTATGGGGCGTGGCCATCGGATGTTGTCATCCGGAGGCCTAGCCCCCTTGTGATTCACCACCCGGGACATCATGGGTTTGTGACATCATGAGGGGGTGGGGCCTCCATATGACATCATCTGATGGCCACGCCCCATGTTGAGGGCATGCAGTCTGGTTTGGTTCGTTCCCTCCCTTTCCTGACCTGCCAGGCTGCATGCTCAGATAAGGGTCTGGTATAGATTTTGGGGGGACCCCACGCCATTTTTTTACAAATTTTGGCGTGGGGGGTTCCCTCCAAATCCATACTAGACCCAAGAGCCTGGTATGGACTTGGGGGGGACCTCATGCTGTTTTTTCACAATTTCTTTTAACCAGCAATTCTTTTTTTTTTATTCAGCTGTCAGTGGGGAAGCCTGACAGCTGATGACTTATCGGTTGTTAAGGATGACTTATCAGCTTCCTGGCCCCCTCCTTAGCAACCAGCTATATACAGTGTAAAAAAAATGCAAGTCACTACAAAATGGTAAAATCGCGGTGTGTCCAAAACACAAACACAGCAAAAAGCACTGCAGAAACACTCAAAAGCAACATGCATAGATGTGAATCAAGCCTAAAAGACTGTAAGAGACTCTAAATATGCTGGTAATGCCCCAATTTAGATATGGAATGTATACATTTGATGTTTTTTTTAAATACGGTTTGGAAATGGATTAAGAGATTAACTTTATAAAAGTTTTTATTATTAATATTATTATTATTTATTCATTACATTATATTCGTTTAGATGCGGCATTCGTTATTTCGGATAATTCGTAATTTTGGATAAATTTGTATTCATTCCGTTCACTAACAGACAACTTTGAAAAGAAATTCTAAAACCTATAATTTAATAGAGAAGAGAAACCATATTGGGGAATATGGGACTTTAAGGGTGCTTATTAATACAGATAAATATAACACTAAATTTAGTAAAAAGGTATATATTTTTAATACAGAAAAGACAAACAGTAAAAAATGTCACTTCCTTCATACAGTTTTCCACGCAATCATTCTACATGTTTCGCCTTACGGCTTCTTCAGGAAAATGTGTGGACTTTATATCTAGTAAATAGATACAAAGATAAATCAGCAAGAAAAAAAATTACAAATGCAAAACAAGAAAATAAAATTCCATAAGAACATATTAAAGTACATATATTAATACATACATACATACGTTTGTGTAGATAGCAGGAATTTCCCAACCAGAAGTTCTAGCCCCAATGTTTTGGGGACTCAGAGCCAGATCTACGGTGGGTAACTGATATCAGAGCAAATTTGTGGACACAAATGGAATCTGATTTTAAATTTTAAAACCAATGTTTCCTGTGAATCAATCAAAAATGTTATTATGACATGTCAGTCTTGGTGCATGTCTATATTTGTATTTAGGGGTATATGCTTACATAAAAAAAAACTTATTTTAAATGGATAATTGGGAGCCTATAATCCCATGCAGCTGACAGCAATGATTATCTAGGCTGTGTAGGGCCAGAGCCAGGTCGACAGTATAGTTGTAATAAGATCCTTATAAGTTAAATCATTTAAGAATTCCTGCTTATGTGATGAAGGAGAAACTTACCTTCACATGCCACTTAGTCCATGGGTACAAAGACCCCAAAGCAAAAACTGAATCTAAAAGCAACCACGCATGAAAAGACTGAATCTGCAGGTAAAGATGAAAAGGGGAATAAAGCCTTAAATATACCGCACATTTTCTTATTAAGTAGTGCAATGCAATTGCAATGCATGTGAAAGGTGTTGTCAATTAGTTCAATAGATTTACCTGCTTAACAGCTGCATGAGGTGTAGGGCTCCCAGGGACTCCAGCAGCATGAATGACACTGAATGGGTTCATTTATACCCCTCCCCAGTGCGTCAGGTGGGCATGGCGTGTGGCGTCACACTGTGATGACGCAGAGTGGACGCTATGGAGGAATGCTGTATCACAGAGGGAGCACAGCCTCTCCACCGAAGTCCTGCCCCACGCCAAAGGCCGACATGCACAGGAGCCACCGCACATAGACACGCCTTGAGGGCGTGCCGATTGCGGTGACACCATCACCTACATCCGCCGCTCATCCGCAAAGCCAAGACACCCGACATCCCACCGGGAACGCCTCTATTCCGGACACGCAGTGATGCCCCTGTTTCCATGGGAGCACAGCAAATGATCCCTTAAAATTGGGCCCCTGGGTGTCTGTGCAGGGATCCTATGGCAAATAGTTAGAGGAGGCCCGCAAGACATCGTGCCCAATAATGCGCTCTGGATGAGGAAAAATAGGATTGAATATAAAAAAATTAAAAAAAGGGAATTAAAATTCTAGTGTATAGTGATGGTTCAAAGTAAATATGGGAATCCTGCCAGGAACACGAGTGCATCTTTACCACAAAACATATATTCAAGATATAATACAATTTATACAGATAAATAGATATATCACAATGAGCTCATATCTAGTAATTCCTAATAAATGCCCCTCTGCAAAAAGAGGGATATTAGAGGGGATTCGACAGAAAGTCCCAAAAGTGGCTTGTATCCAGATCAATATCACAGCATGGCATTAATGAGAAAGTGGGGGAAAGCAAGGGTGTGTGGAAATAGTCCAATATTAATGGCATTAGGGAACTGGGGTAGAAGAGAACCACAAATTTGGCATCTTGGGAACTTCTGAAAAAATATAAAAGGGGCTTGTAGCTAATGCCCTCATTTACACCTGGACATCTGGTTGCCTGTAATAGATCTGTAATAGCTTTTTGTCAATATCCCCACCCCTTTCCTGTGGGGGGATATGTTCTAAGGCAAAAAAGCCAATCATTTTCAAGTTATGGTTGTGGAACAATCCCATATGTCTGCTAATAGGGGTTTCCATTTTGCGTTTAGAAATCGCAGAGACATGGTCCCTAATTCTGCAAAAAAAAGAATGTTTTGTTTCGACCACATAGAATGCTCCACAGCAACACTTCATTATATAGACCGCACCGACAGTTTGGCAAGTAATTCTATGTCTGGGCGTCTATGAAGTGTTGTTGGGGAGACCGGTACTTTCACCTCTCAGAATAAATGAGCAGTAGTTACAGTTACCACATGGATTATCTGTTTGACTCATCTTATTCCCAATATGATGACTTTTTACCATAGTGTCTTTGATAGATTTTGACCTTTTAAACGTGATTTCTGGATAGGGCTTAATAAATGTATTGATTTTTTGATCTGCAGTGAGAAGGTACCAGAACTTTCTATAGACCTTCCCATGTTGTCTGTTGTATTTAGTAACTATCCTTGTTGATCCAGATTGAATCTCTCTTCTTGGTTTGTAGATCAATGAATTTCTGTCTTGAATTCTTACTTTGTTATAGGCCTTCCTGAGGCAGATCCTGACTATATGGAATACTTTTAATCAATTGCTTGGGATGCAAGCCAGTTGCATGTAGTAGGGCCGTCTTTAAGGCAGGGCAAAAGGGGCAGCTTCCCTGGGCCCTGTCATTGTTGTGGGGCCCAAAGCAGCTGCCTCATACTTGCCAACTATCTCAGTTTAAATTCCCTTGTCCCTTGAAGTTTTAGGCCTGTGCCGTGTCCCGATATCTCAGTGTGAAGTGCTGCTACTAATGCTGCACAGTTCTGTCCTATTATTGTGTACAGATGACTCACCTGCAGACCCTTTGTTTATATGCAAATAACCATCATTCATACGTAAATAATGGCAGCACTCCTATGTTAATGACAGCTGCATTCATATGTAAATAGCTGAGACCGGTGGCATTGATATGTAAATAAAGGCAGCATTCATATGTATATCATGCTCCCCTGCAGTGATGAGAAGATGTGCTGTAACCTACCAACCAATCAGTGAGCAGTATTACTGTACGGTAATCTCTAGCAACCAAGCAATAAGCAGAAATCATGTGCTGTAACCTCTAGCAACTAATCAGTGAGCCCTAATGTGTGCTGTAACCTCTAGCAACCAGTCAGTAAGACGTAATGATATGCTGTAACCTCTGGCAACCAAACGCAATCACTGCCTGATCTGTAGGGATGAGCTGAACACCCCACCGGTTCGGTTCGCACCAGAACCTGTGAACGTACCGAAAATTCGCACAAACGTTAGAACCCCATTGAAGTCTATGGGACTCGAACGTTCAAAATCAAAAGTGCTAATTTTAAAGGCTAATTTGCATGGTATTGTCCTAAAAAGGGTTTGGGGACCCGGGTCCTGCCCCAGGGGACATGTATCAATGCAAAAAAAGTTGTAAAAACGGCTGTTTTTTCAGGAGCAGTGATTTTAATGATGCTTAAAGTGAAAAAAAAAGTGAAATATTCCTTTAAATATCGTACCTGGGGGGTGTCTATAGTATGCCTGTAAAGTGGCATGTGTTTCCCATGCTTAGAACAGTCCCTGCACAAAATGACATTTTTAAAGTAATAAAAGTCATTTAAAATTGCTTACGGCTTTAATGTAATGTCTGGTCCCGGTAATATGGATGAAAATCAGTGAGACAAACGGCATGGGTACCCCCCCCAGTCCATTACCAGGCCCTTTGGGTCTTGTATGAATATTAAGGGGAACCCCGCACCCAAATTAAAAAAAGGAAAGGCGTGGGGCCCCAGGCCCTCTGAACAGCAGTATACAGGCGGTGCAAACAAGACAGGGACTGTAGGTTTGTTGTTAAGTAGAATCTGTTTGTAATTTTGAACTGGTACATTTTTAAAGTGTAGCTCCAGCCAAAAAATATATTTTTAAGCTTTTTGGAAAACATAGGGAAGGGTTATCACCCCTGTGACATTTGTTTTGCTGTCTGTGCACCTCTTCAGAAGATTTTACCTCACTTTCTGTCCCAATGACAAATGTTTTTAACAAATTGGGGTTTTTAGTGAAACAAGGATTGGTGATAAAGCATCAGTGGAGAGGGGACACGTTTTTCAAATATTAACTCTTACAGGAGAGAATTTCCCTTCCTAGGGGTAGATTTGATCTCACTTCCTGTTGTCTCCTTCCGTTGGCAAGTGGGAGTCGTTTGTAAGTTGGATGTTTGAAAGTAGGGGCCTGCCCTATATACTCTGCAGAAATTGGGGCCTTAGGTGTTGGTGTTGCCACAACACTGTAAGTCTTCAGTTACTCTTGGTTGGCGCAGGAATGGGCTCTGGTGTGAAATATTAGATCAAGAATTGTAATTACATGCCCCTGTTGAACAGGGTCAGAAAAATTGGGCCTTTGGTGGTGGTGCTGATGCCACAACACTGTAAGTCCTCACAGTTACTCTTGGTGGGCACAGGAACAGGCCCTGCTGTGAAATATTACATCAAGAATTGTAATTACATGTCCCTGTTGAACAGGGGCAGAAAAATTGGGCCTTAGGCGCTGGTGCCACAACACTGCAACCCCTCTCAGATTCTCTAGTTGGAGTGCAGGAATGAGCCCTCCTGCAAAATATTGCATCAAAAATTGTAATTACACGCCCCTGTTAAACAGGGGCTGAAAAATTGGGCCTTAGGCACTGGTGCTGGTGCCACAACACTGCAACCCCTCACAGATACTCTAGTTGGAGCACAGGAACAAGCCCTGCTGCAAAGTATTGCATCAAAAATTGTAATTACACACCCCTGTTAAACAGGGGCTGAAAAATTGGGCCTTAGGCACTGGTGCTGGTGCCACAACACTGCAACCCCTCACAAATACTCTTGTTGAGTGCAGCAACAAAGCCTCCTTGCAAAATATTGCATCAAAAATTGTAATTACACGCCCCTGTTAAACAGGGGCTGAAAAATTGGGCCTTAGCCACTGGTGGCGGCACCCAGAACCAAAATATTCTTACAAGCTATCAGCATGATCATTGAGGAGGAAGAGGATATTCACTCAGCATAACAGGATAGTCACTCAGCATCAGCACAGGCAGTCTTGAAGGGATCTGACATTTAAAAAAAATATATTCAGTTACTTCAGCATCTGGTGCTTGGTAGCTGATGGTGATCCAAGACTGATTCATTTTTATGAAGGTCAGTCGATCGACCGAGTCGGTGGACAGGCGCACCCTGTGATCGGTTACAAAACCTCCAGCAGCACTGAATGTGCGTTCCGAAAGAACGCTGGATGCAGGACAGGCCAGTAGCTCAAGACCCAGTAACCCAGAGGATTTTCGGTGGGAAAGGTGTCCAAGTCAGATCTTGCCCCTAGGTATTCCAGCACCATGTAAAACAGATGCTGCCGATGGTTGCTGGAACCGGTCATACCTTGGGGCTGCGGACTAAAAAATTGTCTGAACGCATTGTCAGACGGCCACCTTCTCCACCGCTCCTTCTTTGACTGACTGAAGCCTCAGCAACACGTTGTCTAGGAACAGGAGTTTGTAACCTCCCAGTCTCTGGGAACGTGTTGCACAGACCTTTCTGCAAGGCCTCCCGAAGATATTTCATCCTCTGCTCCCTCTGTGATGGCAAGATAAGGTCCGCAACCTTACCCTTGTAACGTGGATCAAGGAGGGTTGCCAGCCAGTATTGATCCTTCTCCTTGATACCACGAATACGAGGATCCTTCCGCAGGCTTTGCAGGATCAGGGAGGCCATGCAGCGTAGGTTTGCTGAGGCATTCGGTCCGGAGTCATGTCGTCCGGAGGACGACGTGATCCGCAGCCAAAAATGTGGGTCTCCTGCGAGCCACAGATGGACCAATGCCTCTAAGGAGTGAAACCATTAATTTTTAAGCAGCAAACACTAAACCACGTTTCATAGCGTGTAGTATAATGCATAAAAATAATTGTGCCTGCGCTAAAAAATGGACTAAAAGAAATAACGTGCAAAAATAGTTGCATTACACCACAATAAATATGCTAGTAAAATCATACATGTGTAAATATATATATATGTGCGATCTTTTATATTAAACCTCAAAGTGCATATAACATTGTGCAATATTAATATAAACCGTTGAAAGTGCACCGTGCATAAATAATTATAGATGCCAAGTGCTATCCTGTGAAATTCAAGTGTCCAACACAATCAGCGAATTCAAACTAAAAAGAGTGTGCACAAACAGTGTCCATGAAATAAATATTCATCAAGCTTCTTCTGAACGGTGTCCAAATCACAGCAAACAATATGTGCTCTCCCGTGACACCCCACATGTGCTTGCGCTCACCTCTGACCTTGTGACACAGTAACTAAACTGTGTCAAACACACAATGGGGCCACTCCTGGGCTCCCTCAGGGTAAAATGATGTAAATACAATCCTCACAGGTAAAGCCAGAATCCACATTCATAGAAGAAAAAAGAGAACTCAATGGTGTAATATAGCAAGGACATTTATTTAAATAAAAGAAAATCCTCCAGGAGGGTACTCACATTGAGTGGGTGCTGCAGTGCACCAAACTATACAAGGATGAAAAGCAAGCTGCGACTCATATGGCGTGCGGTGTGGTGTGTGATAATCTCCTCCACTGCTGACAGCTCCGTCCTACCCCTCCCCAACGCGTATTCGGCACAGGGATCACGTGCCTTCCTCTGGGGGATATCATTGGACGGACGTTCAGTGTGGTTTATATATGCTAACGGCGGCCATTTTGCCGAGGACCGCCGACAGCCTTAATAAAGAACAAATAGCTAAGAAGAGCGGCCAGCGGCCATTTTGCGTGTGACCACCGGTCTATAGTATAATAGGCTCCACTTGTGTATGGTAATTACACATCGCCCATCATCCAATAGAGATGTGTGGGCGGGCATTTTGCCTAGGTCAGCGGACAGCTCTAGTGATGGGCTACAATGAAAAACACCCAATTCAATATATCAACAACTGACAGCACTTTTGTTAAATCATCAAAACAAGCTCCTTAATAAATTATCCAAGCATAAATGCCTCAATAGACCCTGATGGTGCATAAAAATGATCCTAATTAATTATAATGCATTGAGATAAACAAGAAAAGAGCTGTGCATCCAGGAGTCACCACACCGCACCTCATATAACAATAATAATGAGCCTCACCATAATATGAATCTAATTAACCATATAAAAAATACATTAATACTGAAACATAATTCTCTATGGCATATAATAAACTGAAAAAACTACTGAGATGCATGAACATCCCCTCCATAAAGTGTTAAAGCACATTTTATCTTAAAAGAGATCTGGGTCTTAGACCCCTATTTTAAAATGTAGTAAATTTAATAAAATATGTTAAAATCAATACGCACCCCTGACCATCCTACTATATCAAAGATATGAAATTACTATATAGTGTATAACACGCCAAAATAAATATTAAAATTAAAATAAATTTAAATATTAGAATAAAAACCACTATCTCAATAAAACTCTACTAAAAGTAGCATCCATATCAACACTAATAAGTATATATATGGGAACCAATGTAGAATGTAATATTAACCTGAGAAAACATCTAGGTAGTACAATAATCAGAAAAAATAGTAAAAAATTCCTTTAATCAATTATTAATTGAATAATTAAAATAAATTTAAAATTTAGAAATTACTGAGGAAACATGTTAAATCAAAATCCCTGTTGAGCCCCCCAGGGGACAGAGAACCCAACTGGTGTATCCACCAAGATTCCCGTTTACTAATTTCTCTCGTGAAATTGGAACCTCTCCAATGGCGTTTAGGGGCCTCTATCCCCCAGAATTTCATCCCCACCGTACTTTTATTATGTATTCTCTTAAAATGGATATATAAGTGGTGTTTGTCTGACCCTTTGTGAATGTTTCGTACGTGCTCCTCTAATCTGTCTTTCAGGGCTCTAGTGGTGCGCCCCACATAAATAAAATTACATGGGCACTTTAACGCATATACGACCCCAATAGTGTCACATGAAATAAAGTCCCTGATGGTATAAGACTAGGATCCAGGAATTCCTTTAACCTTCTGTCATTCCCCGGAACTCTCACACAACTATAGCATTTACCACACCCATAGAAACCCTTAAGATCCCAGAACATTTTAGGATTTGGGGGGGGGGGTGGTTCAACTACATTGTGTACCAGTTTATCTCTTAGATTAGGTGCTTTTTTAAAAACAATTTTAGGTTTCTCTGGAAGCACACTTTTGAGGTGAATGTCCTGCTTTAGGACATTCCAATATTTGCGTATAATTCTTTGCACTTCGTTGTTTTGTAAGGAGTAGTCAAGAACGATACTGATATTATCACTAGCGGTACTTCCCGTGGCTTCAATCTTATCTCTTAATAGGCTATCTCTATCGAGACGTGCAACCTCCAATTTTTCTTTCCGTAAGAAATCCTTATGATATCCTTTATCTAGAAACATACTGCTTAGCTTGTTGGATTGCAGCTCATAGTCCTCAATTTTCGTGCAGTTTCTTCTCATCCTCATATATTGGCCTCTGGGTATGTTTTCCAACCAGGGTTTGTAATGACAGCTGGTAATGGGTATATAAGAGTTACGATCTGTTGCTTTAAAATATGATCTAGTAATGATACCTTCATTAGTATTAAAAATTTCCAGATCTAAAAAACTGATGTTTTCTCTATTAACATCCCAAGTTAGGGAAATATTGAGATCATTATGGTTCATGGATTCCAATAAATCCATTAATGCCTCCATGTTCCCTTTCCAAATGATCAACAGATCATCAATGAATCTCTTATACAATAAAATATTATTGCATCCTCCATTCAAAACTCCCTCCTCTTCCCATTTGGCCATATATAAGTTCGCCACGCTGGGGGCAAATTTAGCGCCCATGGCGACACCTTTTATCTGCAAATAAAACTTGTTCCCATACCAGAAAAAATTGTGTCGTAAACAAAAATCCAAACACTTAAGGATAAATATGATGAATTCTCTATCGGCGGGTTCTTCCTTCATAAGAGCCCATTCCACTGCCTTCAGGGCCCCCTCATGATCTATGTTGGTATAAAGTGAGGCCACATCGCCCGTGGCCATGATAATATTATCCCGTGCGTTGCATTCACTTAGTAGCTGTAATGTGTGTTTAGTGTTCTTGAGGTAGGCTTTTGTTTTTTTGACCAGTGGTTGCAAGTGGATATCTATATATTCCCCCAAACGGGACGTCAAAGATTCAATGCCACTCACTATTGGCCTTCCCGGGGGGTTTTTACTATCTTTATGTATCTTTGGTAAGAAGTATATCACTGGAGTGTTGCTGACCGTGGGATCAAGGTATTTCACTTCCTGTTTACTCAGGAGTCCTTCTTCCTCGCCATTATGAACGATAGTTTCTAGTATTCTTTTGAAGGATTTGGATGGATTCCTATCTAGTAGCCGGTAAGGGGGAGGGGTAGGACGGAGCTGTCAGCAGTGGAGGAGATTATCACACACCACACCGCACGCCATATGAGTCGCAGCTTGCTTTTCATACTTGTATAGTTTGGTGCACTGCAGCACCCACTCAATGTGAGTAGCCTCCTGAAGGTTTTTCTTTTATTTAAATAAATGTCCTTGCTATATTACACCATGGAGTTCTCTTTTTTCTTCTATGTATGTGGATTCTGGCTTTACCTGTGAGGATTGTATTTACATCATTTTACCCTGAGGGAGCCCAGGAGTGGCCCCATTGCGTGTTTGACACAGTTTAGTTACTGTGTCACACGGTCAGAGGTGAGCGCAAGCACATGTGGGGTGTCACGGGAGAGCACATATTGTTTGCTGTGATTTGGACACCGTTCAGAAGAAGCTTGATGAATATTTATTTCATGGACACTGTTTGTGCACACTCTTTTTAGTTTGAATTCGCTGATTGTGTTGGACACTTGAATTTCACAGGATAGCACTTGGCATTTATAATTATTTATGCACGGTGCACTTTCAACGGTTTATATTAATATTGCACAATGTTATATGCACTTTGAGGTTTAATATAAAAGATTGCACATATATATATATATATATTTACACATGTATGATTTTACTAGCATATTTATTGTGGTTTAATTCAACTATTTTTGCACGTTATTTCTTTTAGTCCATTTTTTAGCGCAGGCACAATTATTATTATTTTTTTTTTTTCAAATAAAAGTTTATTCAGAAGCAGGAAGGCCTAGGGCCATATATTACAGTTTGGACATAAACGTGCATCGAGGGCGCAGCCTCAAGCACCCATGCAAATAACAGAACAATAATGATGAAGTCCAATACAGAGTCTCATATGTATCAATAAAGAAAAGACATAAGGGATATAGACATGCAAAAGTCTACCTCTCTGTTTTATTACTCTTCTCAGGTTAGGAAGCCCTTTTTTTTCCTGCCATTTTCCTCTTTTCAAAATATAGTACTAAGTCAATAGAATTATAGAGAAGAAATAAATGAGAGGCGAAGAGAAGAAAAAGAAAGGAAAGAGCAGGGGGAAAGGAAGACGGGGGAGCGGGGCAAGTGGAGGGGGGAAGAGGGGTGCACGGAGTCGGCGAGCTAGTATGTCCTGTGACAGCTACCTCTGATTAGCCGTCTACTGTATTTCTTGAGTCCGATAAAAGAGCATGGCCCTCATCTGAAAATATATATAGCATCCAACCTGTCCAGGTCCTATCATATTGTTCTTTTTGGTTGCGCGCTGTGAGGATAAGATCCTCCATTTTCCTAACATCCTCCACCTTTCTAAGCCACATACCCATACTTGGAGTCCTAGTAGATTTCCATAGCAGTGGGATACAAGCCTTTGCCGCATCTAAAAGATGACGGGTCAGGGATTTTTTGTATGCCTTTCTGGACATGGTGGTTGCGTGGAGCAGAAAGGTGGCAGGGTCAGCTGCAACGGGGCGTTTTGTGAACTTTTGTATGGTCTGTTGTATAGATCTCCAAAACTGCTCCAGCCTAGGGCAGGACCAGAACACATGGAGAATCGTACCCGATTCTTCACCACATCTCCAGCAGAGTCCTGATGAGGATGGGAAGAATTTTTGTAACTTTGCAGGTGTGTTGTACCATCTGGTGAGTAATTTGTAGTTTGTTTCTTGTGTCTTAGTACATATTGAGGACTTAAATGTAAAGTGTAGAATGTTCTGTTTTTGTTTTGATGAAAGGGTACACTATAAGTCTCTTTCCCACGCCTCCAGAGTGGGTAACTGAAAGTTATCTGGGGGAATGTTTAACAGCTGGTATGTCAACGATAATGAATGGGGTAGAGCACCCTCTTCCGTGCAGTATAATTCGTAGGTGGTCAGCGCACATTCAAATTGTTTCGAAGAAGGGAGAGATCTAAGGAAGTGGCTAAGCTGTTGAGCCCTCCAGAAATCTAAACGGAACGGGCCTTCCGGTCGCATGAGGTCGGTAACAGAGACCCAATTTCCATTTATAATGAAGTGGGATGCTTGCGAGAGACCCTTATTGCACAGGGATTTAAAGATTGGATCGGTATACCCCGGGCTAAATTCTGGAGTGCCCAATTTTGGGCGCAGTGGGGAACCAAACGGAGCGAGGTGTACATGAGCAAAAAGCGATGCGCAAATTCGTGTGGTGACCCCTATTAAGGGGTGCCTCTTCACTTTTTCCGGTAGGAAGACGTGACACCAGGTGGCCCTGTTTAATGGTACGGGGCACTGGCTCTGTTCTAATTGTGTCCATAACTTCGTGGATTGGTGGCGGTTCCAGTCAATAATTCTGGTCAGGTGGGTTGCTTGATGGTATTTGTGGAGGTCTGGTACCGCAAGACCTCCATATGTTTTAGGTAGTGTGAGTAGTCTTTTATTGAGTCTGGGTCTCTTGTGTGCCCAAATAAAATTGAAAAAAAAGGGCACTAGCCTGGACAAAATAGTGCGAGGGTATATGGACCGGTAATGCTTGTAACAGGTACAAGAATTTTGGCAGAATGCACATCTTCAGGATGTTACATCTACCAAACCAGGTGTATAGACCTGTGTTCCAAGTGGAGAGAAGGGATCTGACCCTAGTTAGAAGCGGAGGGAAGTTTAGGCAGAATGTCTGGGATAATTTTGTGGGGAATGTATGTGCCAAGATATTTTAGTGCTGTGGTGGTCCATCTAAATTTGAAGCTATTTTGAAGAGCAGAGAGATGGCGCGGGGACATCCCCACCCCCATTGCCTCCGATTTGTTAAAATTGATCTTCAGATTGGATATTTTACCATAGGATTCAAATTCTTGGAGTAGGTTGGGCAGGGAGATTACTGGGTTGGTGAGAGTAAACAGCATGTCATCTGCATATGCCGCTATTTTCTGTTGTGACCCTCCCGCATTCACACCCGCTATGTCCGGATGAGCTCGCACAATCCGCAGAAAAGGTTCCAACGACAGGGCGAACAAAAGTGGGGACAGGGGGCATCCCTGGCGGGTCCCGTTCCGAATTGCAAAGGGAGCCGGACAGTATCCCATTAGCACGGACACGTGCCGAGGGATTGGAGTATAGTGATTCTATCCAAGTCAGCATCCTGCCTCCAAGACCTATATGTTTTAGGACCGAGATCATGTAACGCCAATCCACCCTGTCGAAGGCCTTCTCCGCGTCCGTGCTCAAGAGGATGCAAGGGGTCTTATGTTGGTTAACTACATATAGGATGTTTAGGACTTTGATCGTATTATCCCTGGCCTCTCTGGTTGGGATAAACCCCACTTGATCCAAATGAATCAGGGACGGGAGATATGTTTGGAGTCTAGTGGACAGTATTTTTGTGAAAATTTTTAAGTCCAAATTTAGTAGCGAAATTGGCCTGTAGCTTCCGCACATCCCCGCATCTTTCCCCTCTTTTGGAATTACTGCAATATGTGCTAGCAGTGTATCTCTGGGGATATGTGTGCTAGAATCCAGTGAGTTAAGGAATTTGTGTAAGTGGGCTCCCAGGGACGGAAGTAGGGATTTATAGTATAGGGCCGTAAAGCCATCCGGTCCCGGTGCCTTCCCTAGCTTCATGGCTTTAATTGCACTTTGAATTTCCTCCATAGAGATGGGTTCATCCAGTAACTCACTGGCTTCGGCTGGTAATTTGGGCATTCCAGATTTACACAAATAGTCTTCTATATGTGGTTGTGATGTGGGTGTCCGCTGTAAATTATATAGGGACGAGTAAAAGTCTTTGAATTCCGTGGCTATCTGTTGTGGGAGAGTCATCTTCTGTCCAGAGGACGACATTATGTGGGGGATATAATTTGCAAGATGTTGTTCCCGGAGTGATTTGGCCAGTAGTTTCCCACACTTGTTCCCTGACTCATAAGACACCCTTCTACAGATTTGCATTGCAGCTTTTGCTCTAAATTGCATTAAATCCGTGATTTTGGTACGTAAGAGCAATAGTTCCGCCTCTCCCTTAGGTGTTTGGGCATGTTTGTGTCTTGCCTCTGCTAAGTGTAGGTCCTGTAAGAGAGCTGTCAGTTGTTTCGATCTGTCTCGTTTGATACGTGCCCCATGCTTGATTAAGATACCGCGGATCACCGCCTTATGGGCCTCCCAAACAATACCAGGGTCACTATCAGGGGTATCATTGAGTTTAAAGTAAAACTCTAATTCTCTTGTTACGTCCTTAAGAACCTCTTCGTCCTGGAGGAGGCTTTCATTTAGTCTCCAGGTCCTTGGTCTGTCTGTAGTGTTGTCAGTCAGAGCATACGTCAGGAGAACTGGAGCATGGCCAGACCATGTGATGGAGCCTATCTTGGAGTCTCTAAGGGCATGTAATTGGGCGTGAGGTATCAGGAAGTAGTCGATTCTGGAATATTGTTTATAAGGGTTAGAGTAAAAGGTGTAGTCACGTTCGTTCGGATGTATGAGCCTCCATACATCAATCAACTGAGCCTTATGTAATGCTTTAGAAATCCTCTTCCTAGTCCTAGGAGTGACAGAGGAGGTCCCTGATGAGGTATCCTCAGAGGGGATAAGCGGGATATTCAAATCCCCCCCAACTATAAGATGGCCTCTCGCAAATGTCACCAGGTCTTCTAACACTTTAACCAGAAAATTGTCTTGTTGGGTGTTTGGTGCGTAAATGTTTGCAAGGGTCACCATGACACCTCCAATCTCCCCCCTGAGGAACAGATACCTCCCTCCTGGATCATACCTTGTATCCGCACATTTCCAGGGTACTCTGTTGGAGATTAATATGGATACTCCACGGGTTTTAGTGGATCCATTTGTGGCGTGATACACCGCCGGGAAGTGCCTACTCCTCAAGACAGGGAGACCGCCCTCTTTGAAATGTGTTTCCTGTATTAAGGCTAGGTCTGTCTTATGGCGTTTTAGGTCCTGTAGTAACATGCGCCGTTTTCCGGCACGTTTAGGCCCTTAGCGTTCAATGAGAAGACATTCACTGACTCCATGTCTCCCGTGAAAAATAAAAAACCTGGACCAAAGAAAAGGGAAGGAGGGGGAGGGTGTAGAGGTAGTGTGAAGCAGAAGCTCAAGAGATAGAGAGACGTAGAACAGTAAAGAAGAAGAGAGAGGGGTCAAAGACTAGTAAACACCAGTCTAAAACAAAAGATGTTTTCTATGTAAGTAGCACACTAGTGCTAAGACGCTCACTGGAACAAGTCCAGCAATCGAGCGCAGGCCTAATTAGGGTAGTGGAGAGAAATAGCCAGTAAGGAGTTCGCTGGCTACCCCTCTGCATCCCTTATTAACGTGGTATTTGTCTGCGTTTGTTCTATGACGGTCAGAATCCATATTAAATTGAAGGCACAAAATTCGGCTCTGGTATAGTATAACATATATTATTATTATGCAGGCTGTATGTATGTTTGTACCAGTTGTGTCATATACTTCTATAGGTTACAAGCAGCACCCAACTTCTAAAACTGCAACTTCTAAAACTGTAGTTTGCCTGTCATTAAACTTAAACATGCTATCCTAGCTGTCCATATTTATCTTATGGCTGTGTAAGGTGGATCATTCAGAGGCCACAGTCATGGAGACCGCTATCAGCTCTAATCCTTCCCTCACTCATCCTTTTAAGTGTCATGGTTCGCGGCTATCTCCATTTGAAATGAGGCTGGTAAACCCAATGTTACCAAGTCTTATGCCATCTCCCTCCCCAGTGTTATACCTAAGACAGGGGGTCTGGCCCGATACGAACTGAGTCAGTCAAGGAAAGTCACAAACAGAGCCTTATACCTGTTGAAAGTGTCCCATAGCCCGGATGACCATGCTGACCCTATTCTTCTTCGCTGTTCCTCAGGCTTTCGTTTGGCTCCAGCAGGGAAAGTCCCGACTTAATCAGCTTGTATAGTTTTTCGCCAGTGGTGTACGGGTAGATTGCTCTTTCTAGATCCAGTTATCGGCATTGTGCAGATATGTGTCACTGAAAACTAAAGTTTCTCCATGAGAGTTCTCCCATGACTTTCCTCCCTTTCTTTTGGAGCGTTGGCGCTATGCGCATGTCAGACAGCTTTGGGATTTACACAGCAGGACAGCTGGCACTTGCTAGGTGTCAATAGCAATGTGTGAATCGAAGGAATCTGGGAGGCAGCATACTGTAGGCAGGCACAAACAAAAAAAAAAAAACCACAACAAAACGTTGCCCAACACAGGAAGGGGACATGAAACTCCCTTCTAAAGAACAAACTTATGGGGCTGTTTGTATTGCCATGAAGATCCATGCTCAGGGTTCCCTCCTCCCCTCAGCCGAGGGTGAGTGGTTTCTCCTGCGAGCTCTCTGTTGGCGTGGTGGCAGCTGGTTCCGGCGGGGATCGTTGCCTATTCGGTTCCTCGGGTTTGGGACGAACGCCAGCCAGTCTGGTACCGGAATCGGCTCTGCGGTTAGGAACTCAAAGAAAGCTGGCAGTTCACGCGGGGTGCGTAGGGTGAAGAAGGAAGATTCCTTTCGGAATGTGACCGCCAGCGGGTATCCCCAGCGATATGTGCAGCCGTGGTGTTTGGCAAGCTCCAGAGCCGGTCTCAGCAGCGCTCTCCTCTGAAGCATTGCTCTGGATAGGTCAGGGAGGATTTTAATCATAGCACCGTCCCAATCCACCTCACCTTGATCCCATGCTTTCCTCAGAAGGAGTTCTTTCTGGGTATAACGGTGGAGCCGACACAGAACATCCCGGGGTCTCTCCGGATCGGTCGGCTTGGGGCCCAGTGTTCTATGCACTCGGTCTAATTCCAATAGCGGTGGAGCTGTGCCCAGGAGCTTGTGAAAAATGGCCGTGACCGATGTTGCCAGGTCTTCTGCGGTTGTGGTTTCGGGGATGCCTCGCAGCCGCAGGTTATTGCGGCGGCTGCGGTCCTCCAAATCTTCCAAATGAAGTTGTAGGTCTACCGCCTGTGATGTCTGTGTCTCTTGTGCCCTCTCCAGTGCCGGAACCCGCTGTGTGAGGGATGATACCGTCAGGTCATTAGAGTCTACCTTGGCTGTGAAGTCTTGTACCTTTGTCCTCAGCTCCTGCATATCTCTGCTGTGCGCCTCTTCCAGTCTGAGGATGAGGGACTCCATGTCGGATCTAGAGGGCAAGGCCTCGATATCCGCCTTGGTAGGTAGTGTTTGAAGAATGCTCCGAAGGTCCTCCGGAATGCCGCTGTGCCTCTGTGACGAACTCGCCATGTCTGCTCTGGGTGTCTCTGGGAAGTCAAACACCGAATCTGAGGCCTTGGATGTGTGCGATGGGACCGGTAAGTCTGCTTTGTTCGTCCCGCTCTGGGCTAGACCACGAGGCGACGTAGCGATGGCGCCTGGAGATGTCTTCTGCTGATCCTTGAAATAGCGCTTAATACCACTCCGGGGGGTCAGAAAGCTGGAACCGCTGACTGAAGAACGTGTCTTGTATCTTTTAGTAGATATCATGCCTTGTATATAGTACAGAAAAGCCGTCAAATAGTGGGATACCGAGGGGCAATACCAGGAGCTCACAGAAAATGCTTCCTCACTCGGCCATTGCTAAGCCACGCCCCTCGGCACAATTATTTTTATGCATGATCCGCAGCCACCTCCTCCCAGCCACGTACAAGTCCATGAGTTTCTTGGGACTGTAAATGATCCCTTAAAGACTGCTGCTAATGCTGAGTGCCAGGCTCCACCTTCATGCTGACACAATCCTCCTCTTCCTCCTCCTCCTCGTCCTCTTCCTGTGTAATCGGCGGGCACGCAGGAACACTGTCTGGATAAAGGGGGCCTTGAGAGCTAAGGAAGTCCTCCTCTTCCTGCCTCTGTTCTGCCTCAAGTACCCTGTCCATTATTCCACGCAGCGTGTGCTCCAACAGGTGGACAAGGGGGATAGTGTCACTGATGCATGCACTGTCACTGCTCACCATCCTCATGGCCTCCTCAAATGGTGACAGGATAGTGCATGCATCCCTGATCATGGCTCACTGGCATGGGGAAAAAAAACAAGCTCCCCTGACCCTGTCCTGGTGCCATAGTCACACAGGTACTCATTGATGGCCCTCTGCTGCGTGTGCAGCCGCTGCAGCATGGCCAACATTGAGTTCCACCTGGTGGGAATGTCACAGATTAGGCGGTTCTTGTGCAGGATAAATTCCTTTTAGAGGTCTGCCAGCAGAGCGCAGGTCATATAATGATATGGCCTGTGGAAATGCACACAGACTTTCCTGGCCTGCCTCAGGACATCCTGTAAGCCCGGGCACCTGCCCAAGAATCACTGCACCACCAAGTTAAGGACGTGAGTCAAATAGGGCACATGGGTCAGTTGTCCCTGTCGGAGGGCGGAGAGGAGGTTGGTGCCATTGTTACAAACCACCATATCTGCCTTAAGCTGGCGTGGCGTCAACCACCTCTGAACCTGCCCCTGCAGAGCTGACAGAATCTCTGCCCCAGTGTGGCTCCTGTCCCCCAAGCACACCAGCTCAAGCACCACATGGCATATTTTGGCCTGCATGCTTGCGTAGCTCCTTGAACGCCTACGGAGCACCGCTGGTTCCGAAGACAAATCAGCACAGGAAGAGGCCATGGAGGAAGAAGAAGAGCAGGGGGTGGAGGAGAGAGGTGTGGCAGAATCACCACTAGGCGTGGCGAGGCGTGGTGGTGGAACAACCTCCAACACTACTGCACCCTGTCCTGCATCCTTCCCAGCTGCCAGAAGAGTCACCCAGTGGGCGGTGAAAGATAGGTAACGCCTGCTGTACCATGAGTCAGCGGTAATATGCACCTTACCACTGACCGCCCTGTCCAGCGAGGCAGAGACATTGCCTTCCACATGCCGGTAGAGAGCCGGAATCGCCTTCCGTGAGAAAAAGTGGCATTTGGGAACCTGCCACTGAGGAACCACACATTCCACAAACTCACGGAAGGGGGCAGAGTCTACCAACTGAAAAGGCAGCAGTTGAAGTGCTAGCAATTTAGCCAAGCTAGCATTCAACCACTGGGCATGTGGATGGCTGGGAGCGAACTTCTTTCGGCGGTGCAGCAGCTGGGGCATGGAAATTTGCCTGGTACAATCTGATGTCGGTGTACCGATAGCAGATTGCCCCCAAGTACTTGGCTGTGACACACCTAATTCTACACCTTCATTCCTCTTAGTGCAGGTCTCAGAGAGGACTGAAGGTATAGTGGGGTTGGAGATCCCAGCTGATGAGGAGCAAGATGAGGTCCTCTTTGTTCTTTGGTGTGGGTCCTCTAGGTACGCTTGCCAACGAACTGCATGGCAGTTCAACATATGTCTGGTCAAGCATGTGGTGCCCAAGCGGGAGATGTTTTGGCCACGTGAGATACGCTTGAAACATTTGTTGAAAATAGCAGCGGTTGGATCTGATGCAGTCGTCTCAAAAAAGGCCCACACCAAAGAACTTTTGGAATAACGTGCAGAGACAGCTGAGCCCTGCACATGCGGAGCTCTGCGGTGTGATGCAGTCGGTGTGCTGCCCTTAAGCTGGCCCCTGGAGGGCATCCAGCCTCATTGGTGATGTGCCTCCTCCTCCTCCTCTCTCCTATCAGGCACCCACGTGGAGTCAGTGACCTCATCATCCCCTCCCTCATCACTGGAGCAAAGCTGGCAGTATGCTGTAGCTGGGGGAACATGACTACCAGATTGCTGTCCTTCTTGGGCACCCCCTCTCTCTGGGCTCACGTTACTGCCTTCCTCTAGCTGGGTACCATCATCAGAGCCTTCAAAACACTGGGCATCCTCCTGGAGCATGTACCCAACACCGTGGTCAAACAGTTCGGGGGACTCCTCAGTAGGACATGGTGGGGCTAGGGAAGGAGTGACTGATGCCATTGAGCCGAGGGAAGAGGCCGCGTTGGCAGCTGCTTTGCCAGACAAAGTACCCTGAGCCTGGGTGAGAGAGGATGAGGGGGATGAGGACGGCATGGTCATCCACTCTACCAAGTCTTCCGCATGTTGTGGCTCAACACGGCCAGCTGCCAAAAAAAAGGACAAGCGTGTCCCACGGCCACGTGCAGATGAGTATGCACCGTCTCCACGACCAGCACTGTTGCCTCTAGACACAGAGCCTGCTTGCCCTCTTTTATTGGCTTGTGGCTGTCTGCCTCTCCTTGTTGGCCTTCCAGACATACTAATGGCCTGCAGTGAGATGTAGCTGCACAAAGCTGGGATGTATATATATACTGATACTGCAGCTAGCAGAATCAACTGTAGTATTATTAGTATGAGAACACCAGCAATTGGCTTCAGGTAGCTTTAGGTGCACACTGTGCAGAAGACGCAGTACACAAACTGTAAATACTGTAACTGCCTGCCTGTGGTATTAATAGAAGCAGAACAACAGAAATTGTCTTCAGGTAGCTTTAGGTGCACACTGTGCAGAGGACTCAGTACACTAACTGTAAATACTGTAGCTTCCTGCCTGTGGTATTAATATAGGATCAGAAGAACACCACCAATTTTCTTCAGGTAGCTTTACGTGCACACTGTGCAGAGGACACAGTACACTAACTGTAAATACTGTAACTGCCTGCCTGTGGTATTAATATAAGATCATAAGAACACCACCAATTTTATTCAGGTAGCTTTAGGTGCACACTGTACAGAGGACACAGTACACTAACTGTAAATACTGTAGCTGCCTGCCTGTGGTATTAATAGGATCAGAAGAACACCACTAATTATCTTCAGGTATCTTTAGGTGCACACTGTGCAGAGGATGCACTACACTAACTGTAAATACTGTAGCTGCCTGCCTGTGGAATTAATAGGATCAGAAGAATACCACTAATTTTCTTCAGGTAGCTTTAAGTGCACACTGTGCAGGGGAGGCACTACACTAAATTGTAAATACTGCAGCTGCCTGCGGTACTGTACTAATAGGATCAGAAGAACACCACTAATTTTCTTCAGGTAGCTTTAGGTGCACACTGTGCAGAGAACACAGTACACTAACTGTAAATACTGTAGCTGCCTGCCTGTGGTATTAATAGGAGCAGAACAACAGCAATTGTCTCCAGGTAGCTTTAGACGCTCACAGTGCAGAGGACGCACCACACTAACTGTAAATACTGTAGCTGCCTGCCTGTGGTATTAATAGGATCAGAAGAACACCACTAATTTTCTTCAGGTAGCTTTAGGTGCACACTGTGCAGAGGACACAGCACACTAACTGTAAATACTGTAGCTGCCTGTGGTATTAAAAGGAGCAGAGCAACAGCAATTGTCTCCAGGTAGCTTTAGGTGCACACTGTGCAGAGGATGCACTACACTAACTGTAAATACTGTAGCTGCCTGCCTGTGGAATTAATAGGATCAGAAGAATAACACAAATTTTCTTCAGGTACAGTGGGGCTAAAAAGTATTTAGTCAGCCACCAATTGTGCAAGTTCTCCCACTTAAAAATATGAGAGAGGCCTGTAATTGTCATCATAGGTATACCTCAACTATGAGAGACAAAATGTGGAAACAAATTCAGACAATCATATTGTCTGATTTTTGAAAGAATTTATTTGCAAATTATGGTGGAAAATAAGTATTTTGTCAATATCAAAAGTTCATCTCAATACTTTGTTATATATCCTTTGTTGGCAATGACAGAGGTCAAACGTTTTCTGTAATGCCGCATACACACGATCGGACTTTCTGGCATACTTGGTCCGGCAGACTTTCCGACGGACTTTGTCCGCCAGGTGCGCCGGACTTAAAAACGGACGGACTTTCCGGCGGGCTAAGTCCGCCCGTCTTTCCGATGGACTTTCACCGGAGTTACGGCGGACTTTCAGAATGAACGGACTTGCCCACACATGGACAAGTCCGTTCATTTTGAACGTTACTCAGGTACGACGGGACTAGAAAAGGAAGTCAATCTTGCAGCTTTTATCGGCGAGATTGACACCTTGCGAGCCCCGTTGCGGGGCATACCAGGCCCTTAGGTCTGGTATGGGTTATAAAGGGAACCCCCTACGCTGAAAAAGCGGCGTGGGGTCCCCCCTAAAATCCATACCAGACCCCGATCCGAGCACGCAGCCCGGCCGGTCAGGAAAGGGGGTGGGGACGAGCGAGCGCCCCCCCTCCTGAACCGTACCAGGCCGCATGCACTCAACATGGGGGGTGGGTGCTTTGGGGGAGGAGGCACCCTGCGGGGCCCCCCCACCCCAAAGCACCTTGTCCCAATGTTGATGAGGACAAGGGCCTCTTCCCGACAACCCTGGCTGTTGGTTGACGGAGTCTGGGGGCGGGGGGCTTATCGGAATCCGGGAGCCCCCTATAAGAGGGCCCTGCACGCTGTGCAGAGGACGCACTACACTAACTATAAATACTGTAGCTGCCTGCCTGTGGTATTAATAGGATCAGAAGAACACCACTAAGTTTCTTCAGGTAGCTTTAGGTGCGCACTGTGCAGGGGACGCACTACACTAAATTGTAAATACTGCAGCTGCCTGCGGTACTATACTAATAGGATCAGAAGAACACCACTAATTTTCTTCAGGTAGCTTTAGGTGCACGCTGTGCAGAGGATGCACTACACTAACTGTAAATACTGTAGCTGCCTGCCTGTGGTATTAATAGGATCAGAAGAACACCACTAAGTTTCTTCAGGTAGCTTTAGGTGCGCACTGTGCAAGGGGACGCACTACACTAAATTGTAAATACTGCAGCTGCCTGCGGTACTATACTAATAGGATCAGAAGAACACCATTAATTTTCTTCAGGTAGCTTTAGGTGCACACTGTGCAGAGAACGCACTACACTAACTTGTAAATACTGCAGCTGCCTGCGGTACTGTACTAATAGGATCAGAAGAACACCACTAATTTTGTTTAGGTAGCTTTAGGTGCACACTGTGCAGAGGACGTACTAAACTAACTTGTAAATACTGCAGCTGCCTGTGGTACTGTACTAATCGGATCAGAAGAACACCACTAATTTTCTTCAGGTAGCTTTAGGTGCACACTGTGCAGAGGATGCACTACACTAATTTGTAAATACTACAGCTGCCTGTAGTACTGTACTAATAGGATAATAAGAACACCACTAATTTTCTTCAGGTAGCTTTAGGTGCACACTGTGTATAGGACGCACTACACTAACTGTAAATACTGCAGCTAATAGGACTAATAGGATCAGAAGAACACCAGCAATTTTCTTCAGGTAGTTGTAAATACTGTAAAAACACCTGCCTGCCTGTCAGTAGTAGGAAGAGAATAACAGGAACGGATCTAGCTAAACTGAATGCAGTGTGTATATATATATACAGGTAAAAGCCAGTAAATTAGAATATTTTGAAAAACTTGATTTATTTCAGTAATTGCATTCAAAAGGTGTAACTTGTACATTATATTTATTCATTGCACACAGACTGATGCATTCAAATGTTTATTTCATTTAATTTTGATGATTTGAAGTGGCAACAAATGAAAATCCAAAATTCCGTGTGTCACAAAATTCGAATATTACTTAAGGCTAATACAAAAAAGGGATTTTTTAGAAATGTTGGCCAACTGAAAAGTATGAAAATGAAAAATATGAGCATGTACAATACTCAATACTTGGTTGGAGCTCCTTTTGCCTCAATTACTGCATTAATGCGGCGTGGCATGGAGTCGATGAGTTTCTGGCACTGCTCAGGTGTTATGAGAGCCCAGGTTGCTCTGATAGTGGCCTTCAACTCTTCTGCGTTGTTGGGTCTGGCATTCTGCATCTTCCTTTTCACAATATCCCACAGATTTTCTATGGGGCTAAGGTCAGGGGAGTTGGCTGGCCAATTTAGAACAGAAATACCATGGTCCGTAAACCAGGCACGGGTAGATTTTGCGCTGTGTGCAGGCGCCAAGTCCTGTTGGAACCTGAAATCTCCATCTCCATAGAGCAGGTCAGCAGCAGGAAGCATGAAATGCTCTAAAACTTGCTGGTAGACGGCTGCGTTGACCCTGGATCTCAGGAAACAGAGTGGACCGACACCAGCAGATGACATGGCACCCCAAACCATCACTGATGGTGGAAACTTTACACTAGACTTCAGGCAACGTGGATCCTGTGCCTCTCCTGTCTTCCTCCAGACTCTGGGACCTCGATTTCCAAAGGAAATGCAAAATTTGCTTTCGTCAGAAAACATGACTTTGGACCACTCAGCAGCAGTCCAGCTCTTTTTTTCCTTAGCCCAGGTGAGACGCTTTTCGCGCTGTTTCTTGGTCAACAGTGGCTTGACACGAGGTATGCGGCAGTTGAAACCCATGTCTTTCAAGCGTCTCTTGGTGGTGGATCTTGAAGCACTGACTCCAGCAGCTGTCCACTCCTTGTGAATCTCCCCCACATTTTTGAATGGGTTTTTTTTCACAATCTTGACTAGGGCGCGGTGATCCCTATCGCTTGTACACTTTTTCTGACCACAGTTTTTCCTTCCCTTTGCCTCTCTATTAATGTGTTTGGACACAGAGCTCTGAGAACAGCCAGCCTCTTCAGCAATAACCTTTTGTGTCTTTCCCTCCTTGTGCAATGTGTCGATGGTCGCCTTTTGGACAGCTGTCAAATCTGAAGTCTTCCCCATGTTTGTGTAGGCTTCAGAACTGGACTGAGAGACCATTTAAAGCCCTTTGCAGGTGTTTTGAGTTAATCAGCTGATTAGTTTGTGGCACCAGGTGTCTTCAAAATTTAACCCTTACACAATATTCTAATTTTGTGACACACGGAATTTTGGATTTTCATTTGTTGCCACTTCAAATCATCAAAATTAAATGAAATAAACATTTGAATGCATCAGTCTGTGTGCAATGAATAAATATAATGTACAAGTTACACCTTTTGAATGCAATTACTGAAATAAATCAAGTTTTTCAAAATATTCTAATTTACTGGCTTTCACCTGTATATATATATATATATATATATATATATATATATATATATATATATATATATACAACACCTAGGATGTATATATATATACACACTACACCGTAAGTGCAGCTAACTGACTCGCCTGCCTAACTTAAATCAAATGACACTGTCTCTCTATCTATCTATCTCTCAACGCCAAAACACACTACACAGGGCCGCCTTGAAGGCGGCCTTTTCGAGTGTGAGGCATGTACTAAACCCCATGAGCCATAATTGGCCAAAGCCACCCTCGCTTTGGCCAATTACGGCTCTCTGTACAGACGGCGCTGTAATTGGCCAAGCATGTGGGTCATAGTGCATGCTTGATCAATCATCAGCCAGCAATGCACTGCGATGCTGCAGTGAATTATGAGCCGTGACGCGCCACTCGAAATTTGCGCGAACGGCCCATATCTTTCGTAATTTGGCGAACGACCGAACACACGATGTTCGAGTCGAACATGTGTTTGATTCGAACACGAAGCTCATCCCTACTGATCTGATACAGTAAACTGATTTTAAGTATAGCTGCTATTTATTGTATGTCTCAGAGCAGGTGGAGAGTGAAATTGCATGTGGGGTGGGGGGGGCCAAGAAAATTTTTGCCCAGGGTCCAATCAACATTAAAATTAAAGACGGCCCTGGCATGTAGCAATGTATTGCCGGCAGACGGCTTTCTGTATAGGGTTGAGCATAAAGTTCTTGCTTTGTTGAGGAAGGTTTCAACGTCAAGAAATGTTATTTTTTTCCTGACTATAGCTATATGTAAATTTTAAATTATAGGTGTCATGTTATAGACTTTCTAGACATATTTTGATCCTGCCCAAACCATGAAGACATTGTCTATGTAAGGATGCCAAGATAGTACATTACTATATTCTGTAGCTCTCTCTTCTTTAGAGAATAGATCAAGCCCCCACCCCCCAGGTACAGGTTGGCATAAGAGATGGCACAACCCTACCCATAGCCACCCCCTGCACTTGGAGGTAGTGGGATTGTTTAAATAAAAAGACATTATTCATGAGAATAAAGCCCAGCATTTTAATTACAAAGTCATTGTTACTTGCGAGTATCGTTTACTCATCCAGAAAACCATGTATTACTTGTATTCCTCACATGTGTGGAATGGAATTATATAATGCCTCAATGTCAATGGCAACTTACCAGGCCCCCTCTGGTACTTGATGTCTGTCAATGATTTTAAGTAGTTCAGCCGTCAGCTGCAAGGCTCCTAGTTATCCATTTAAAATAAGTTTTTTATGTAGGCATATACCCCTTTTTTCTGTTGAAGGATGTAATATCCTAATTAAATACAAATATAGACGTGCACTAAGATTGACATGTCTTAATAACATTTTTGTTTGATTCACAGCAAAATCATATACAAGCTATTTATATCTCTCTCTGTGGTTGATCTGGCTTAGTTGGGAGATTTCTGCAGGCGGGACCCATTTGTGTCCAGAAATGCGCTTTGATATCAGTTACCCACCATAGATCTGGCTCTGAGTCCCCAAAACATTGGGGCTAGAACTTCTGGTTGGGAAATTCCTGCTATCTTCACAGCTGCATATACAGTATATATGTATTAATATATGTACTTTAATATGTTCTTATGGAATTTTCTTCTCTTGTTTTGCATATGTATTT